>NW_006794161.1:813883-824646 GCF_000442215.2 Lipotes vexillifer | reverse complement strand
CCTGCTGAATTTCTCTCATGCATTTTGGGCTCAGATTTCCAACTGCTGACTTTACATCTTCGTGTAAATGTCTGATATCTCAAACTTATCACATCTAAAACCAAAACCAAAACTTTAGTCTTTCTCCCCAACTTGCTCTTCCTGAATTTCTTCTTCATCTTAATGAATGTCAACTGTATTCTTCTCCTGATTACTTAAACCGAAAACAGTATCAGCCTTCATTTTCTCTTCCTGGCATCAGACTTCACATTTGAAATCGTGAAAGTTTGAAGACAATGAATAGCATCTTCACACTATTGCAAACCAAGAATCATATACCAGGCAAATTATTTTTCCTTGTAAACGTGGACATATTTAAGGAAATAAAAAAAATTCAGAAAACATATATCTCACATATTTCACTTGAAAATTATTTTTTAAATTACTCTAAAAAAACTAGAGAACTCTAGATGGGGAAGAGTTTAAGAAGATAGGAAATCTCAACTACTAACTAATCTCAACTCTGTCTACCTATCTATCCATCTACGCATACACAATTATCTCTATACAGATATTCATAGATTCAAGAAATGCCCATTAGTCAGGGAAATAGTAGGATTTGCCTCAGAAAAGTTTCTAGAACTGGGTCCCTGAATCCTAGACCACTTAGTGAAATCAAGAATATGTGAAACCTGGATTAGATCATGTAGAAGAGAGTGAATTTCCTGAAGTTTTTCTATAAGCTATATTCCTCCTCCACCCAAAGAGGTAGTTGCCAGCTTTGCCACATGAAGTCTAGCAAGTGGTGGTGCTTTAAGTGGATCACTTAAGAACTTAATGTGTGAGCACTGTAATTTGGGGATTATCTGATCCAGAAAATCTTGAGGATAAAGAGAGCAAATCAGTTCTATGGTTTCAGGGCCAGGTCAGTTGCATTAAGGCTGGAATCAGACTGTACTCTGAGTTCGTTGGAGGAGAGGTTGTGTATTTCCTATAAACCAGAAGTGAGCTATGCACTAGAAGACCAACACCACTGTGGAATCTTCTCGGGACCTGGCTGATGCGTCACTTACGTACAGGGACAAAGAGACTCAAGTAGCAAGAAGCCAGAAGTATATAAGGGCTTTCTAGGGGCTTCTGAAGGATTGCAAACCACCTTCTGAACTACTTATATGTGAGTCAAAAGAAGTACAGGTGGGAGAAAACCCCAGGAATCTCAGAAGAACGTTTAGTGTCCCAGTAGAAAAAGAGATAATTCTAAACATTTGCTAGGCCCAGTACTAATTTATAACAGGAAAAACCAGTGATCAGTTCAAGTGAAAAATGTTTTATTTCCCTTATCCTTCTCTCTGCCATTCTTAGAGGTAGGCAGAGCAGGAAGATAAAAAAGCCAAGCACTTCTTCCAAATGTCAGAGAACGCCAACTGCTGGCAAGGTGGAAAAGAAGTTTATAGTGAAGATTTATGTTAAATGACATCCTGGACTAGATATTTTTAATTTTTGATTTAATCTTTGTTTTCAGAGACTAAAAGTCAATATAGGACCCTTGATGACCAAAAAGTTAACAGAAAAGTCAATGAGACCTACCTAAATTTCTCCCAGTGGCACAGCAAAAGATTTATCAATTAAATAAATTTGAAGGGAATATGGGAGACAAAAATATGTTAAATTTTAATTACAAGTTACATTCTACACATTATGTTTCTATTAGATTTATGCACAAGTACATACTTCTAACTAATATATATATGTGTATATATGTATTTCTTTCTGACTTTGACCTTTGTAAAATAAGAATCTGACAATATAATGTAGAATAACATAAAGCCACAGCTTTAAACTAAAAGATGACTATGATATTTTAACTCTGAACATTCTCTATTATTTTTATGATTGTTGTTTTTAAAATCTTACAAAATTTTAGTTAAATGATGAAGAACCATTCCTAGCTCTTGGTGTGCTTTGTTTGTGTTTATCAGAATGTTTAGGTTAGGAACACATTGTTTTTATGTTTATTTGCATGTAGAGAATAAAGTGCTCTAGGGAGGAGTGCAACTGTATTTAGTAGTACATAATAGTTGCATGCAAGTAGTACATAATAGTTGCATGCAAGTAAAGGACTGTAAATTTTTTTTTTTTTTTTTTTTTTTGGCGGTACGCGGGCCTCTCACTGCTGTGGCCTCTCCCGTTGCGGAGCACAGGCTCCGGACGCGCAGGCTCAGCAGCCATGGCCCACGAGCCCAGCCGCTCCGCAGCATGTGGGATCTTCCCAGACCGGGACACGAACCCGTGTCCCCTGCATCGGCAGGCAGACTCTCAACCACTGCACCACCAGGGAAGCCCAGGACTGTAAATTTTGAAGGTTACCATAATGACTTGATGCTTTTAAAAAATCTAATTCATTGTTCACATTTATTTTAATGAATTTTTAGACATTATAATAGATATTATTTTATGTACATTTATTGTAATGTCATTAAAATGAGTATGTTTTAGCTAACAGATATTCATAGTTCTATTTTTTATGGAATCTTCTGTTAGTGTTCTTATGGCCAAGTGGAAGAACATTTTTAAATTAAACAAATATGGACATGAGCTGAGATTTTGCCACTTAATGGCTGTTTGACTTTGAACTTTAGTTTATTCATCAGTAAAATAATTGAAAAAATAACATCGGCTCTTTAGGATTGCATACAAATATCTTTAAACTTCCTTATACTTAAAATTCCTTTCCCATATCTCTTTATTCATTAGGTAAGAAGCAAAGTAATAGTAACTGACTATTCTAAAACAAGTATATTATAAACTGGCATCTCTTCCTGTGTTATGTAGGCTTCTTTTGAAGGGTTTTCTTGCCTTATTCTTAGGTTTCTATTTAAGAATATGCGTGTGGTCATAACCAAGTATTTAGCTCTCTCTGCTCTTCTCCACTATAACATAATTTTTAAACAACTGTTTGTTTTTTCCAGTTGTAGAAAATGATATGAAGCATCAAATCTATTAAATCATTTAAAATTTGCTTCATCACTAGAAAAGGTTGGGGATAAAGTTGTTTACTTACTTTTTTCTTATTTATGAGCTTAAAATTATCAGCTTTTCTGACATTCATCTGTGCAATTGCCTAGATGGATAATAAAACCCTTTTTCATTCACTGAAAATTCCCATGGGGCTGAAATTCATCAGCTTTGCATTATTGTATATCCCTGCCATGTGGATAGCTTACATCACGTTAACTTTAAAAGGTACTGAAATGGTGCTTTGCAGATACAAAGGAGAAAGGAATTGGATCAACAGCCTCCAATAAACAAATGATATCCTAGTATTTAACACTGACTTATTTTAATTTATTTCTTAAAATTACCTATGTTCATTGAGAGTAAAGTGTCAAAACTGAATTTGGTTTTCTCAGAATGGTGTATTCTAGGTAAATTAATAAAGTCATTAATGCTTCCATATTTGCTGATTTAACAAATCTTATTTGCTTGCAAACTATGCACTATAGAATAATAGGCTCTATGCAAAATCTGCCCCCCAAATTTTACTATATTCTTTTAATAATTGTGTTTATGGTAAATTATCACACAATGGGGGAACATTCTTTGTAATTTGATAATTTATTGGTAGATTTATTTGGTTAATGTTAAAAATTAGTGTGGAACTTTAGGAATATGGCATTCAAGGCAATTCCTTATGTTTGGTGGGAAGAATTAGAGTGTTAGACTAAAAAAAAAAGACTTAACTGAATAAATTATAGCATACATCATTAGAATTATTTTACTTATTTATTCATCCATTTATAGATCTTTAAAAAAATTCCTAAAACAGCTTTAAAAAGCAGTATTTAATTGTGTTTAACAAAACACAGTTAAATACACTTGATATCAAAACTTCTTTCGACTATTTAAATTATTTAATCTGATTCTGTGCTTCCTTATTTGTGAAATGGAATTTTACTGCATACTTCATAGTTTATGGAGATTTTTAATTGAATTTAGAGCAATTTTGAACCTGGTTCAATGTAAGTGTTCAATAAATAAATAGTTTCAATAAAAGCTATAATAATGTGATGTTCAATATCCAGCAAGATTGTACATATTAGGAGTAAGTAAACAGTTAAAAGAATGGCAACATTGTGTATGGAAAAATTTAGTTGAACTTAAGCCAGATGATTGAAGAGAGTATTTATGATTAAGCAAAATTAATATTATATATATATGGCCTTTTTAAGAATAACTGCGTAAGTAGACAAGTAGAAACCATTAAGGAAAACACTAATTGTTTTAACTACATAAAAATTAACATTAGTTGTGTGCAAAAAAATTACAAACAGTATAAAATCAAAACAATTAACTAGAAACATCTTTTGCTTAATTTATTGTAAACAATAAATTTCTGTCTCTGAAAACGCTCACAAAGCAAGACCAAGAAAAATGACAAATACTCCAGGTTAAAATTGAGTGAAAGGCCCCGCCCCTCTGCCCACTGCCCGACTGGCCTGGTGCGGCGTCCACGTGCGCAGACATGGCGGAGAAGCTGGTGCTGAGGCTCAAGTGGCCCATGGGGGCCGAGACCGCCATCTACCCGTGGCCGCTGCCGGTCTACGACAAACCCCACGATGCTGCTCACGAAATCATCGCGACCATCCGGCTCAAAGATTTGGAAAGAGATAGTTTAACAGAAAAGGAATGCGTGAAGGAGAAATAGAATCTCTTGCCTGAGTTTCTGCAGACAGAAATAATCAGTTATGTGACTTGGAAGCCAAATTACATAAAGAAGAATTATCAGAGGAGGGCTACCGGGCTAAAGTCAAATCCCGTTTAACTAAAGATTTGTCCTTGAGAACGGAGCTCATGCTTTCAGTCGGGAAGTGAATGGATGTCTAGAAAACGGGAGCCAGACAAGTGGTGAGGACCGCAGAGTGGAAATAGCAGAGAAGAACTAGTCCCCCAGGCCTGTTTCCAAACTTTGCATACCCAGGAGAAGCAAGTCCGTTGGAGAAACAAAATCAGCTGAAGTCTCATGTAGCCCCAGGATTACAAGGCAAACTACCAGGCAGACCACCATCACATCTCATTTCACAAGGGGCCCTGCCAAACAGAAACCTGAGGAAGACCCTGAAAAAGCAAAATCAGATGATTCTGTCGATGAAGACAAAAAAGACCAGGAGGAAGAGAGACATAGAGTTACATCCAGAGAGCGAGTTGCTGGACCGCTCCCTGCTGAAGAACCGGGAAGAGTTAGACCAGGAACACACGTGGAAGAAGAAGAAAGAGATGATAAAGTAAAGCCTGGTCACCTCCAGGAAGAAAAGAGACTCAGAAGTCAAACCGAAGGACTAACACCTAAACAGAAATCTAAGGAGGAGCCAGACAGAGATGCGAGGCCTGGAGGAGCTCAGGCTGAAACGAATGGAGAAGATGAAGTTGAAAAGAGGCACAGAAGTGAACCCAAAGATCTAGCTAGCAAACGGACACCGGAAGGAAAAGAACCTGAAAGAGTAAAACCACAAGTTTCTGATGAGAAAGATGAGGATGAAAAGATAAACAGATCCCAGATATATTACTGAAATATCTACAGAAGTGCTTCTAAAAGGAGAGGAGTCTCTTCCCAAACATCACCACTGGGCTTCCCTGGTGGCGCAGTGGTTAAGAATCCGCCTGCCAGGCCATTTTGTGGACGACGGGTGTGCGAGAGCATCTGCGGATGCCACGCGGGAGGGGACAGGGAAGACCCAGCCAAGGGTGTGTAGATTTGAGCCTCTGCGTTTCTAACCCGAGATCTCGAAATGCATCGTGATTCCTGTCCATTGGAGTGTAAAGTTTATGTAGGTAATCTTGGAAACAATGGAAACAAGACTGAATTGGAACGAGCTGTAGGCTATTATGGACCACTCCGGAGTGTGTGGGTTGCTAGAAACCCTCCTGACTTCACTTTTGTTGAATTTGAAGATCCCCAAGATGCAGCCGATGCTGTCCGAGAACTAGACGGGAGAACAGTATGTGGCTGCCGCGTAAGAGTGGACCTGTCGAATGGGCAAAAGAGAAGTCGAAATCGTGGCCACCTCCTTCTTGGGGTCGTCGCCCTCGAGATGATTATCGGAGGAGGAGTCCTCCACCTCGCCACAGATCTCCAAGACGGAGAAGCTTCTCCCGCAGCCAGATCAGGTCCCTTTCTAGATATAGGAGAAGAGAGAGATCACTGTCCCAGGAGAGAAATCACAAGCCATCCCGATCTTTCTCTAGGTCTCCTAGCTGATCTAGGTCAAATGAAAGGGAACAGAAGACCACTTTGCAAGAGGAGTGGTGCACAGGAAATAACTTCATTTGACAGGTGTATGTACAGAAAATTCAAGTTTTGTTTCAGACTTCATAAGCTTGGTGCATTTGTAAAATGTTTTAGCTATTCACATTTGTTTGTCTCTTGGAATAGTGACACATAAAGGTGTAATTCTCTATGGTTTGAAATGGATCACGTGAGGCATATAATATGAAGAATTGTTACTTTACAATGTTCCCTTAAGCAAAATTGAATTTGCTTTGAATTTTTAGTCTTGCCTAGACTGATAATAAAACTCTAACTCCTGACCAGCTTAAAAAAAAAAAAAATTGAGTGAAAGACACTAATAAACACACCAAAAAAAGAACAGCAAGGTCAATAAATACTTGAAAAGATATAATAAAAATACGAGTTAAAGTAAAATATTTTATTTGTATTATATTGGCAAAATTGTTAAGAGTTATTACGGATGCAGAGGAAAGATTATCCTGCTACACCTTCCATGAGGGGATAAGATGGAGGGCAAATTCTTTCAAGAAGCAAAAAAAAACAAAAAGTGTGCAGAAAGCCATAAAAACCTCTTGATCTAACAATTCTAATTTCACGTAATTATTCTGAGAACATGTTTAATAATAGGAATAATTTGTACACTATTTATAATAGCTGTTAAAGAATAAAGCTTTTGATTTGTATTTATTATCATGAGAATATGAGCATGTTATGCTGTTCATTTTTAAATGATCAAAAATGTATTCAGAATAATCTCCTTGTTAGAAATAAGACTATGCATACATACATACACACATACATACATACCTTCTTATAGTAGCAACTCATATACATATATATACACACGCACGTATATATGAATATATATATGTGCCTATATAACAGGTTGTTAACTAAAAATAATTATCTTTAGGTGGTAACATTGATGGGTTTAATATATTCTTTATTTATTGCATTTCATCATTGTTTTAGTGAGTCTCTATAGCTTTTAATAAGAAAATAATACAAACTATAATAAATTATGTTAAGCAAAGGAATAGGTGAGGATAAAGAAGACAAGCTACAAACAAACAAAACAAAAATGTAGTCAATTAATTTATATCATGAAGTCTAAATACCTGAACACCAGTCATCACTGGTATTGTATGAATTCTTCATTTATGTTTGCTAATGTTAAGGGTAGTATAGTCTTGTCTGTTGGAAAGTATTGATGAAACAAATTTAGGTTAAAAGTTTTAATAAATCTATCTGCAGCTTCCAATAATTACAAACACATATGTGAATCTTTTGTACATAGGGATTATATAAAAGATGACACGAGCTTCCCTGATGGCACAGTGGTTGAGAGTCCGCCTGCCGATGCAGGGGACACGGGTTCGTGCCCCGGTCTGGGAAGATCCCACATGCCCCGGAGCGGCTGGGCCAGTGAGCCATGGCCGCTGAGCCTGCGCGTCCGGAGCCTATGCTCTGCAACGGGAGAGGCCACAACAGTGAGAGGTCTGCGTACCTCAAAAAAAAAAAAAAAAAAAAGATGACACATGCCAAACAGTTCTTCCATCACTGTTGAACTTGAAAAGGTTCCTTTGCATCTGAAGTTTAAAGAACCTCTGATATGTGATTATGCATTTTTGCTTCGTGAAGTACATCCCTACTTCTACTTCCTGCACCCTTTAGTTGATGCACTGACTGCTCAGTTCCCCATATTCCTTTGGACAATTAAGTGATGTTAAGGTTAATGTCTACTATAGCATTCCTTTTGAGCCTCTGTAAACTTCTTGCTCCAAACTATTTCCCATAAATATTTATTTAAGATTCTAATAGCAGGCCTTTCCCATTTTATTATATCCTTGGTTTCTTGCTTGGCAGATTGGTTAGGTTATGTGACTACATTTTGGGTTATCCTTTTTGATATTCAGCGTTGACATATGACTCATAGGTGGCCTGGTTTTGTAAAGACGTGCAAAATACATGAAAGGAGTATTTTGAAAGGGTTACATAGTATAACATAATAACAATAGAAAAAGGGTTATATGGCATGGCATAAAAAGAAAAAATAATATTTGTTGAGATACAAAAGAAAGTAGAATTATATTGGTGATAATACTCTTAACAGAAGGACATACCAATCAATGTTTTCAGTTATATAAAATTCTTCCATCTGGTACAATTCTAGCAAGAAAATAAATATTAAGGTGGAGTACTGAATCTCATTTTACAGGGTTAATAATAACAATAAAATAGAGTGGAGAAAATCTATTCTCGTGTGCTCATTTCTTTTGCAACAGCATACAGCTGGGTTCTACCTTTTATTGTGTATATTATTTAAGAATTCTATTTCTTTAAACTTTGATCATGTAATTTTCTTCCATCTGGTTTTATTTGGCACTTGCTAGAGAGCGTGTATAAAAGGTTAGTTGAACATGTACACTCATCTATAGTAAAAAGTGTAGATCTTTCATAAAATATACATGTATAATATTTATATGCAATTTAATTGCTATTTATATTGACTTAATAAATATCTGTCAGTGTGGTTTAAAATGGTTTAAACTAGTTAAAATTATAAGATGTTATCTTAATTCTGAATCTTTTGGTTGTTGCTACCAATCTATTCCATATATATTTAATCTACTACCACATATATTTTAAAATATGTTTATTTTTTCTGTATCTTAGCATTGATCCTGAAGCACTATAATTACAGGCTGAGACTTCAGATTCTGGTCAACTCTGTGACCCTGATCAAGTAATTAAACCTCTCATTACTTAGCTGAAAAATGGGTTCAATCATAGCATTTACATCATAGTGTGATTGTAAGCATTCAAAGTGATAATGCACATAAACTATTTAGAATGCTGGGTGGTATGTAAACACTCAAATATATTACCTGTCATTATTATTTACCTTTATGATTACATTGCATGTGTCCTCTTGTGAAGTAAGAATTTACTATCTCCTTAGAATCAATTATTTTAGGATAAAGTGAATCTGTAATAATTATCAAAACTGTTATTCAGCAAAATTTATGAATATTGAATTCCAGAACTTGCCCAAATGCTGTATTATTTTTTCCAAAGTAATTGTTCTAATCTTTACTCATTTAAAGGGCATTTATTTGAATAAAACATAAGATACACAAGAACAGAAAAAAGTAGAATGGTATCTTTCTGTTATAAAAAGGAAAAATAAGATTATTCATATATGAATATTGAAATATGATATTGGAGATGAGAATAAGACTCTTAAGAGAGTCTTAAGAGTCTTAAAAATAAGAATATTCTTAATAGAATTTTTACTTTAGAACCATGTAAATTTTATATATTTGATTTATAAAAATTAAAAAGAAAAAAATGAGGCTAACACATAATGTAAACATGCGTGAGAATGCATTATTTCAGTTAACTTTGAAATACAGTATGGTGACTGTGCCTTAAGGCAGCTAGTCTCCAGGGAGATATATTCCATTGCTTGAAATAATAGGTACTATATAGGTTAGAGATATGTTCAATAATTTGATACCTGAATCTTTCACTTCAGTACCACAATATTATGTTTTTAACTTCAGGATAACCCCCATGAGATCTTAAGAATTAAATGATGTGTAAATGCATGTTTCACAACACTTGATTTTCTTCACTTTTCAGAAAAAGATATTGATGATAAATATTTTAAAATATACTAAAACCACATGAAATGTTACCACAGAACATGACAAAAATCATTTTCAAGTGCCAAAGGCAACTGAAACAACATACCACGAAGAAAATGAAAAGGCAAGTCACTGACTAGGAGAAAATATTCACAACACATACATCTGAGAAAGAACTTATATCTAGAATATATAAAGAACTCTTACAGCTCAATAATAAAAGGACAAACCAATTTAAAAATGGTCACGAGATTCTAACAGACACTTCATAGAAAAAGATGTACAAGTAAACACATGGAAAAGTGTTTGACATCATGGAATGCAAATGAAGCTACAGTGGGATACCACAGCATATTCACTAGAATGGCTAAAAATGTATTGACCAGGATGTATGACTCTCGCACGTTGCTGCTGGTGATGTAAAATGGTACAACCACTTTGCAAATTTATTTGACAGTTTCTCCTAGAGTTAAACATTCACTCTTATAATGCAAGAGAATTAAATACATATGTTCATAGAAAGACTTTACACAAATAGTCATAGCAGCTTTACTTATAACGGCCAAAAACTGGAAAGAACTCAAAAGTCCGTCAACAGGTAAATGGATAAACAAAAGCTGGTATATCCATACAAAAGAATACCAACCAGCAATGAAAATGTTTGAACTACACACAACAGTGATGAATCTCAAAATCATTATGCTAAGTGAGAGAAGCCAGATATAAAAGAGTACATATAATATGCTTCAATAACATGAAATTCTAGAAAAAGCAACTTTAGTTTATAGGAACAGAAAGCAGGTCAGTGCATGCCTAGGACTGGGAATGTAGGGGATTGACAGGGAAAG
>NW_006794161.1:806900-813821 GCF_000442215.2 Lipotes vexillifer | reverse complement strand
AAAGAGTACAAGGAAACCTATAGAGTGATGGAAATGTTATATGTATATCTTGATTGTGGTAAAGAGTACCAGAAATATACATTTGATGAGACTCTTTAAGCTGTGCATTTAAAATGGGTACATTTTATTATATGTAAATTAGAGTTCAGTAAAGTTGATTAACATCTTCTGCACCTTATGAAAGGGGGGTTGAATTCCCTTTGACACTATTTCCCATGTTGAAAGTCAGTTTTATTCTTTTGAATATAATATGTGTTGACTTTGAATCTAAAATACCACTGAAAATAGTTTCAGAGAAATTTCTCCTATTTCTCGATCTATCTATATCCACAGCTATCTTGTAGACATCATAAATATCTGCAGCCATTTCCAAGGACCTATATGTTTGAATTAAAGTTCTAAATTTGAAAAATTATGGATTTCTGGTTAAACTGGCATTTTAAGATCACACATCATCTTATTTCACCCAGAGCAATAATAGGCTAAAAATTAAAAAGAAAAATAAGAACTGCCTAGAGTTCTTTTAAAAAAGAAAAGACAGCTTCACGGGCAAACAAGAAGCAAATGAAATACAAAGAGTGTGTGTGTGTGTGTGTGTGTGTGTGTGTGTGTGTGTGTATAATAGATCACAAAATATACTGATATGGTAATTCACAAAGCCAGTCACAATCATCACAGTTTTTCTATAGTAAGCATCCGTTTGGTGGCATGGGACTTTTACTAAGATCATCTGTCCATGTCTTAAAGTAAAGAGCATACCCTTGGACTCTTTACTGAAAACAGCATCTTTGATTAATGAGTCTACTGTACTCATTAATCAAAGTGAGGTATTACTTTTTATTTATTTTAAAATTATTGGGAAAATAATTTTGCATAGGATCTGAAAGAAATAATTCAGAGAGAGTTTATATTTGTGAATGACAATAAAGACAATAAAGAATTTATATTTGTGAATGACAATAATGACAGTAAAGACAATGGCAATGACAATTTTATTTTATTTTTTAAAAATTTCTAAACATCTTATAAAATCTACAAAATAAAGAAAAAGGATACTTCTTGGGCTTCCCTGGCGGCGCAGTGGTTGAGAGTCCACCTGCCGATGCAGGGGAAACGGGTTCGTGCCCCGGTCCGGGAAGATCCCACATGCCGAGGAGCGGCTAGGCCCGTGAGCCATGGCCGCTGAGCCTGCGCGTCTGGAGCCTGTGCTCCGCAACGGGAGAGGCCACAACAGTGAGAGGCCCGCATACCGCAAAAAAAAAAAAGAAAAGAAAAGAAAAGTAAAAGTATACTTCTTTTGATTACACAAAAATTCCAATTTTAAAAGTAACATACTCCCTTTACAGAAAAATTTAGGAATTACAAAATGATTTAAAACAGAAAAAAGCCACTATAAATATTTCATTTAATCTTTTAAAACTATTTTACATGCTTAGTTGTGATATTCCTCATATATAACTTTATATCCTACTTCTTACCTTAACATGACAAAATAACATTTCTATGTTAACACTAATTTATTTTAATTCTTTTAAAATAGTTACATAATGTCATAGTACAATTTCTTACTTAAAAATTCTTGTACTAATGTACATTTAGGAATTTCCAAATTTAGCTTCAGTGGGTAACTTGACCTTTTATTTTCGTATTTTAAGCACTTTCATAAGAACAGATTTCCAGAAGTGAAAATACTGGATCAAATGGAACATTTTTGAAAAACAAGTGGAATACAAAACTGGCCTTTAGATGTTGCCGTTTACTATTCTCCAAATTACTTAAGTATCACAGCTCAAATGTTGTAGTGTTAAAAAGATTTTCTAACCTTTCCACATCTGTACAGCTTTCTCTTTGTCATCAAATTCTACTTTTGTATCCACTCATAATTTCAGCCTCTCATGAAGATGGCCATCAAAAGAAACATATATAAATGCAACGAACCAGTTAGTAATTGGATCATGTTGTAAAGGTTTTTGGAAGGCAGCTGCAGAAACTGTCCTGAGTTATTTGGCTTTACTTTCCTCACTTGAAAAATGAGGCTAATAATATGTCCCATAGGGTAATTGCTTAGGTTAAATAATATTAGACAAAGCTGCTCTTGTGCAAATGTCATTGCCTTCTCATTCCCTTCTCAAAATAAGAGAAGGCGGCTAGTCTATATGTGTATTAAACATGAACTTTGGCTCTTTTCTTTATTGAAGAAGCACTCAGGAAGTGTTTCTATATTAAGGACCAGGCTTCATAATTTAGAACATGGATAAGTGACTCAGTTACCAGTGTGTCCAGTCAGACTTCAGAGGATTCATTTGGTAATGTTTACATGTGGTCCTTTTCATGAATTGACTGGATAATGAAATTGCTGAAAATGAAGATTAAGTTTACTTTCTCACAATTTAAAATTACTAAGGCAATTTTCTCTGTTTTTTAAAAGGAATTACCTTTATTCCACACTAATTTTTGTTGTTTTTCTGGAACTGAGGGGACTTGGATTTTTAAAAATTTTCATGTATATCCAGTTATCTTAAAATAGCATTTGGTTATCTAGAAAAATAATTGAATTACAATGTCAGTATGAATATAACACAAAATTGAAATAAATGTTTACTTTTGGACTAAATATTATTTTGTAGTATTTCTATTACATACACACCTTTAAAAAATCAGTACAAATCATTAGTCTTTATATTTTACTGTTTACATCTAGAAAAATAACTTCTGTTAAAAGTAATGCACTACTACCTGAAACTAACACAACATTGTAAATCAACTATACTTCAGTAAAAAAAATAAAATAAAATAAATTTTAAAAAAGCTAAATAAATAAGATTTGTTTAGCTACTTTAAAAAAAGTAATGTACTACTTAATACTTTAGTTAAATAGAAAATTTTCTGTAATTTGAGCCCATGAAATTTAATAAAACAGAATAATTTTGGGGATTACTTAGGTTTATTTTTAGACTACTCAATTGTGTTTTACAACAGAAGTATAAAACTATGAATCAAAAGGCCTGAGTTCTCAAAAATGCTATCACTTTATTATAATATAATCTTACTTAATTCTCACCCAAAGTCCTGACATTGTTTTAATACAAAATTCACTGATAAGACAGCATAGACTCCCAGAGATTAATTTTGTCTAAACAAATCCTTTATTCTTCTATCGTGCCATTTTGCCTCAGATGAAATATTGGGTACAAAAGGAGTAATATACTGAGCCCTAGACTGAAATATGAGGTTTTATCATGTATATTAATCTTGATACTTCACTGTGTCCTATGATGCTCTTCTCTATATGGACATTTTAATATTGTCTTGGAAGAAAAAAAATCAGAGCAAAGGAAATGGAGGAAGGAAGAAAAGGAGGAAGAAAGGAATGAAGGAAGGGCTTAGAGTGAGACTATGGACACACCTGTCAGAACTTGAGAGCATTATGGGAAAAAACATGACTAGGGTAAATTATAAATAAAATGATAAAAGGCAGTTGACAAGAGAAATATGAAGAATAAAGAAAATATAGGAATAAATTATTGTTAACATACTTGATATTTTGTAAGAGTTTATGAAAAGACCGTGTGTTCCACTACACACAGACTTAATGAGCTGGACCTCATATGCTGGATTCCTTCACTCCCACAAAATTCAGGCTTTCTTTATAATACTGTCATTGTCTGTCTAGATGTCTATGTCCTATCACTGACTTTGGGAAAATTTGAATTTCCTGGGATATTGAAAAAGATGGTTGTATAGAAAGAATAATTTGAGCAAAATATTGGGCCAGTGGTAATGATCAGTCCTATTGGATAATCACTGGGCAACTGCCAAAGAGAGATCCTCCTCCAGTGCCTATAGAACTACAGACATACTCAAAGGCCCTGGAGATGGATGGTGCTCATTGGTTGCTGAATGCACAGTCTGCAGGTTCTAGAAAAAATTCTAGGCTTCTTGTGCTTGGGGACAATAAAATTTACTTTGATAGAGATAGTGTCAGTAGTTACTCCACTTCTTTCCATGAGATATAATCAGGTCTGGATTCCTAGTCCTATATAACTCTAGCCCTTCTCTCTCTTTATTTATTTATAATCTCAGAGCTTGGAAATTTCTTCTTAGCAAGTTACCAAAATTCAGAAAACATTTTGGAAAAGATTGATCAATTCAACTAAAATGCAAACAAACAAACCAAAAAAACCTCTGTATATCAAACAACAAAAATAATAACAAAAACCCTTTGTAATGCTAAAGATTGGCAAGAAACTCAGTTAATAGTTTATGAAGCAAAAATCTCATATAACTTGATATGACGAAAACAAATAATCCAATAGCGTAAGTGAATGATCAGGCACTTTATAGAAAAAGAGATTCCAGTGGCTTATACATATAAAAGAAAATACTAATTCCACTAATAATTAAATAGAAATTAAAATAGGTTTTATCTATCAGATTGGCAAGTATGCTAAGAGTTTTGATAAGTGATAGCAATACTATAGAGAAATTGTCACTCTCACACTGTAGTCGGAATATGAATTGGTGCAGTCTTTCTACATGGCATTTTGACAATATTCATCATATTTTATTAACCATATATGTTTGTTCACAGCAAAGCACAGCTGGGTATTTGCCCAATGAATATATTCCCAAAAGATAAATATTTAAGAAGGACTTTTGTGGTATTGTTTCTATCAGCAAAATTCTAGAAAAAAAATCAACCAAAATATTCAATATAAGATAATAATGTTAAATAATATATATTGCATTCTTATGATTAAACATTTTGCTCTTTTAAAAGAAAGAGGAAGATTTGTACCTCTGAGATGGAAACATCTCAAATGGAAACATATGAGCTCTAAGTTTTAAACTTGGAAAAAATAATGTACAGGATAGTGTGGATAGTTAACTACCTTGTTTTCTTTCTGGGCACATAATACATCCCAAGTGCTTGTCTACATCTTTCACATGAATAATCACCTTCTGTTATCTAATCCAATCTGTTATCTTTGGCCTTCAGTTTGTTCTGTGATTGGTTATCATGGGTGTAGTTCAAAATAAGTATTTGGTAACAGGGCTTATTTGTGTTCTTTGTTTTAAATCACTAATTTACAGCCTCTTAAATATTTTGTACTAAGCCCCATGTAAACAAAATAGCATACCACTGCATACATATTTAATGCCCTTTGCCTGCTTTTTTGGTAATGAAACAGGTAACTAATTCAAATTACTAATAAAAAAAGTATTTTTCTCTGTACTAACCCACCAAACATGATCCATCAGCTTTGAAAAATAACAGTGCTATGCTTTCATCCCTGATGAGCTAAAAAGTACAGTTCTTCATTCCCCCAAATTTGATAGCTTGAAAAATAAACACCTATTTCACAGTTTCTGTGGGTCAAGAATCTGGGAGCAGCTCAGCTGGGTGGTTCTAGCTTAGGATTCCTTAGGAGGTTGCAGTCAAGCTGTCAGATGAGACTGCTGTTATCTCAAGGCTCAATCAACTAGGACTGGAGAAACTGCTTCCAAGCCCAGTTGTGTGGTTGTTGACAAGCTTTAGGTCATCCTGGCTGTTGGGTGGAAGTCTCCATTTCCCCCCCATCCCTGCTTAAATGTCACAAGGTTGTGATTGGCTTCCCCCAGGAAAAATGATCTAAAAGAAAGTGCACCCTAAAGATGGAAGCTGCAGTCTTTTTATAATCTAACCTTGGCAGTGATATAATCCATAACTTCTGCCACATTCTATTAGAATCAAGTCACTAAGTCCAGCCCATACTCAGAGTTAGGGGAGTTAAGTCCCACTTCTGGAAGCATGGAGTGTCAAAAAACTTTTTGGACATGTTTTTAAAATATCTCACCTGCAGAAGAGAATCATTGTGTTGTCTTTTTTCTCTTTAACATGTCATAATTCAAGCTTTAGATAAGGCAACTGTGGATGAGAATTGATCTATAATAAACAATATAAAGAGCACTATTCTACCTGAACATTGCAGTGTTATTAGTTAATCACTAATATGAAATTTCCAGCCTTGATAAATATTTTCTTATTAGATATGAATAGTATAATGTTGAGGTAGGTAATTCCCTTAACACTGAAAAATTTTTATTTTTGCCCATCAATCAAAATAGCGCTTTGGAGAATATTTGATATCTATATATCTGTATAGTTTTTAGAGAAATTGAAACCTCTAACCAAAGACTTCCACACATTTTCATATTTCCACAATTTTGTTTCATCTTTCATATTTTGAAGTTAACTTGGAAATATATATATTTATATATATATAGTATATACAATAGTATATACATATGTATAATATACATAATTTTGTATATTTGGATAGGAATCAATATTTTAATATTGATATATGACACAAAATACTTAAACTTATTCAAAATTAAAATGGCTCTTTATAAAGTTACCATAACTGAATGACACTCCTGAAATATAGATATTTGAAGTTTTATTTAAAATTCGTATAATTCATTTCTATCCACAACTTTCAAATTGGATTGTTTCCCACACATATCACGAGTTAGGCAAAACTTCAAATTAATTAACACATTTTTATCTGAGGATGTTTTTATTTAGTAATTTACATTAGTATTTCCTTCTTTGTGGCACTTAGCCTATTATAAAGTTAACTATTTTACTGAACTGCTTGTTATTCTACTCTTTTCTTTTAAACTTAGGAAAGTACATCATGATGTTGCTGTTGTTTTAACTATACACACCTGGCTCCTTTTCATCCCCATATCTATTCCTTGTCTATCATAGTTTTTTATACAAAATTCGGAGGTAATATTGACAAAGGAAATTCAAGCAATCACCATTTGAAACTCTTAAGTTAGGATGTATCAAATGAATATTGGCTGGAACACTAGAGTAGGAAATCTAAAGACACAAAATATCAGGAAAACCCGGAGGAAGAAGGGAAAAGA
>NW_006794161.1:778007-806881 GCF_000442215.2 Lipotes vexillifer | reverse complement strand
AGCAGGATTACAAAATTGAGAAATGGCTTTGAACCAAAGGAAGAAGAATAATCCTAGTCTTTAGTTAAATTAAAAGAAATGTTTCTCATATTGAGTAAATTACTCAGGTTGGGAGTTAGAGTGGCAGAAACCCAGGAGCTGGTTACTGGATCTTCAGTAAAAGGCCTATTCAGTGCAACAAAATAAACATTCATTGGCTTGATCAGATGCTAGAGCAGTTAGATTGATTCGTTGCAGCATAAACCAAGTGCTGAATTAAGGGTTTTATATATTTTAAATATTTATATTATATATTTAAATAGAGAAGGTAATATATGTACTATACTGAGAGCCTGAAGGACTAGTTTAAATTTTAGATTTGCTACCAATCTTATATGGTACATCCAAAGATGAATACATATTATTTTGGTAGCATCTAGAGATTTTCCTACATGCTTTACTGACCCATGTCAGAGGTTGATTGCCACTCCTTGCTGCAATCAGAGCCCTATCACAGCTACTTGGGGTGAAATTGGCCATAGTGGGGTATCGATGTCTGTCCCCACCCCAGTCTCCACCTGGGTCTTTGAATCTCAGGAGGATAGTGCTCTCTATCAAAGCCAGTCTGAGGTCTGCTTTAGCAGCTGGTTTCTGCCAAAAACTTAAGTTTGGGAAACTGGATTATAGACCTCCCTTCTATCTTTTTGGGAAATTTTCTTTTGTTGTACCCTTGCTTTGCTCGAAATTAACACAGTTTCTGAACGTTTATTTCTCCCTTGCACGTCACACATGCCTATAACTAGGATAGATTCCTTGTGTCCTTCTTTAATTCTGGTTCGTGATTGCTGCTATTCCTGAGTTACACTTTCTTTCTTTATTTTCCTGTACTTTCTATCCCTTCCTACCTGTCTCACCAAAAGTTCAGGTGAGAACGGAGTGTCAGACGATGCTCCTGATAGCTAGTGCTGACAGAGATAAAAGCTTTGTACTTACAGGGAGATGTCTGGGAATCTGATTCTTTCTCTGATGCTCCTCCACTGGATCTTATTTTCTACCCTGGCTTTAGAAATTTCATTTTTGTAATCTGTGAAAATGGAGACAGTTGGACTCATTGTGCATTTAGAAATCCAGTCTCTGCTGGATCTGAATTATATGGATCATTAATTGGGAATGTGAAAAAAAAAGTTTTCTTGGCACTATAACAAAACATTTATTTGAAAAGTTGTAGTGAGTCTGTCAGCATGACTACATGATGTCACAGGAATTGACATGGTTTTGAAAAGTACCTGAATCAGCAATTTATTCTGAATTTAATTAGATAGGGTGATGATTACCAACTGAATTTTTAGCTGAAAACACTGAATGCCTACACTTATTTGCCTATATATATTTCTCTAGCAGAATTTAATGTCACATAAGCATATTTATTCTTTCAACATATTTTATTATTAATCTAATTTCAGCAAGCCTAATTAATTTATGAATATTTTAAAACTTTTCAAATAATTTAAAAGTATAAAGATATACTAAAGTCTTATTCACCACTCGTTGATCACAATTACAGTGTCTTCTCCAAAGGGGTTATTGTCAATAATTTAATGTAAATCCTGTTATCTAAATACCTTTCATTTCATGAAATTAAGTGCTTTTCATAAATAGGGCTTTATAATACACATTATTTTATAACCATTTCATTTAAAAATATATATTTTTGAAATTTTCACTTCATTATATATAATGCTCCTTAATTGGATTCATAGTGTTTTATTTTAAAATGTGGGTATACCACAATTTATTTAATCATTTGCTTTTTGATGGATACTTAGGTCATTTTAATTTTTTGCATTATAAAAAATCAAAGTTGAAAACTTTCAACGTAAATGTTTGTGTGTACTTTTGTAAAATAAATTTCGAGAAATGGAATTACTAGATCAAAATGAATATCATGTTAAATTTTGAGAGATAGTTCCAAATTGTTCACCAAATGAATATATATACTTATCCACCTGTGAAAATTATATAAAAATATCCACACTCTACCATTTTGAAATGGTCAATATCCTGTTCTAAATACATTTTTCTACCCATTGTCAGTGAGAACATACCAGTTTATAAAGGAAAATGTAATATGATGATATAAAATTATCATTGATTTTCTCCTCTCTACATTTTAAGGAAAAAGACATCATACAGCATGGGTGCAGGGAATGGAATGGAAAAATCCAGTATTTGGTTGACCATTGGGACAATAGAAAAGAATGTGAATAATCTGCAATGCAAATGGAAGTAAGTGCTGCCTGACAGACGTGTAAAGAGAAAGATGAATGATAAATATTTAACACAGAAGTAAATAGCACTTGGACATAACTGGTAGTTTTCCATAAAGATGACATGCCCAAAGTTAAAGTCTCAGAATAAAGATGAAGAGAGATGAGTGTAGTAATCAACCTGACAAGTTGTAGTTTGGAAAATACTGAGCATGAAGAAGCATGCCTCAGTGTGTGGAGAAATTGTAATTTAACCATGAGGAATCCCCAAAGACCTTCCACCTCCACAAATGAGATATTAAAACCTATATTGTTAAATAAGAACCAGGATGGATTAATGGATTTAGTGAAGTGAAAAATGGTCAGGCAGGATAAATACAAAAGAGCTAGGTAAAAATGTAATAAAAATAGTCTTAAAAGGGAGATTGCTTATAATAATATCCAGAACTATTTGTTGAAAAGACTGTTCTTTCCCCATTGAATGGTCTTGGCACCTTTGTCAAAAATCAACTGACCACAGATGTATGGGTTTATTTCTGGACTTTCAGTTCTATTCCATTTGTCTATATATCTATCCTTATGCAAGTGCCACACTATTTTGATTACTATAGATTTTCAGTAAATTTTGAAATTAGGAAGTGTGAGCCCAATTTTATTCTTCTTTTCCAAGATTATTTTTTGGCTTTTCTGTATCCTTTGAAGTTCCATATGGATTTCATGATTAGCTTCTACATTTCTGCAACAACAACAAAAAAAAGAAATTTTGGTATTGATTTTGTTGAAAGTATAGATCAATATGGGGAGTAGTGCCATTTTAACATTATTAACTCTTCTAATCCAAGAACATTAGATGTCTTTCCATTTATGTAGATCTTGCTTACTATCTTTTAACAGTGCTTTATAGTTTTTGGTGTACATGTCTTGCATTTTTTTGGTTGAATTTATTCCTATTTCATTCTTTTTTTTTTTTTGGTGCACGGGCCTCTCACTGCTGTGGCCTCTCCCGTTGCAGAGCACAGGCTCCGGACGCACAGGCTCAGCAGCCATGGCTCACGGGCCCAGCCGCTCCGCGGCATGTGGGATCCTCCCGGACCGGGGCACGAACCCGTGTCCCTTGCATTGGCAGGCGGACTCTCAACCACCGCGCCACCAGGGAAGCCCCCTATTTCATTCTTATCGATGCTATTGTAAATAGAATCGTTTTTAAAATTTCACTTTTGGGATTGTTCATTGTTAATGTAAGAAATGAAACTTTTTTCTTTTAATTGTGTATCCTGTAATTTTGCCAAGCTCATTATTAACTCTGTTTTGTGTGTGGGTGTGTGTTTGGATATTTTAGAGTGTTCTATATATGAGATCATGTGATCTGTGAATATAGATACTTTCACTTCTTTTCTTCTTATCTGGATGCCTTCTATTTCTATTTCTTGTCTAATCTCCCTAGCTAGAAAATTCAGTACAATGTTTTAATAGAAGTGGTGAAAGTGGACATCCTTGTTTTGCTCCTGATTCTTGGGGAAAAGATTTTAGTATTTCACTGTTGAGTGTGATGTTAGGTTTGGGTTTTTAATAAATCCACTTATCATATTGAGCGAGTACCCTTCTATTCACTCAAATTGTTGAGTGATTTTATTGTGAAAGGGTATTTGATTTTTATCAAAAGCTTTTTCTGTATCTATTGAGATAATCATGTGGGTATTTTTGCCTTTGTTCTATTAATATTATGTATTATGCTGATTAATTTTTATACAATGAACCACCCTTGCATTCCTAGGATAAATTTTACTTGGTCATAGTGTATTATCCTTTAGCTATGCTTCTGGATTCAGTTTCCCAGTATTTTATTGAAGATTTTGCATCTACATTCATAAGGGATATTGGTTTATAGTTTTCTTGTGATATCTTTGGTGTCAGGGTAATATTGGCCTCATAGAATGAGTGAGAATGTTTTCCATTTTATTGTTTTGAAACAGTTTGAAAAAGGATTGGTGTTAATTCTTCTTAAGTGTTTGGTAGAATTCCCAGTGAAGCTATCTGGTCCTGGACTTTTTCTAGTGGAATTTTTTTAGATTACTAACTCAATTTATTTACTTGTTATAGGTCTATTTATATTTTCTATATCTTTTTGAGTCAGTTTTAGTAGTTTTTGTGTTTATAGGAGTTTGTCCATTTCATCTAGGTTATCTAATTTGTTGGCTGCTTCAAGGTCAGCAGAAGATGAGACCTTAGAACCTCATCAGGTCTTTCCTGAGCTTGCAAACAGCTCTTAACTTGCATGTGACCTTCCAGGTTCCCAGGAATATGTTGGAGTTTTTCAAAGCCCTTAAAGGCATATCATTCCCCAGCCTTTCCTCCTAAGCATTACTTATCAACTGTTATCTATTTCCTCTGGCAGCAGCATCTAAGAAATTAAAATTAACCTGTAAATATTTTTTTAAAATGGCCTTCCCCTGCCCTCTGGAAGCGACTTTAGCACTGGAATAGTTCTGAATTAGGCATAAAAAAAAAGATAAGTCTTTTGAGCTGTTCTTCCAGGGAGCTACCAGCCAGACCTGAATAAATAATTAATTAAAATTCTTTGTGAATGAGGTCCATTGGTGAATGAAGTCCTGGTTCTTTTAGTACCAGGAATATGGACTTTTATTTTTTGCCTACAGCTAGGCGGAGGAGTGGAAGATGGGACTAGGTTAAGTTAAAATGTCACAATTTTAGTATTCTTACTTGGAATCAGCTGTTTTCTTGAATGGGTATTACCTGGGTTAATGTAAGCTTTTGACAGCTTTCCAGAGGCCTGTTGATTCTGACAGATTTTGCCCTTTTAAAATTACTTTCATGGAAGGATGTATTTTGGAGGTCCTTTCTCTGCCATTTTTGCTGATGTCACTCTTATTCAATTTTGAAGCCCTTAGCAACTTGCTCAGTGAATAAACGCAATAAATGTTGGTTGGTTGAATGAACACTTTAACACATGAATGAATTTCAGGTGGCACACTTCATGTAAAAAGAATTCTTTATAGGGTAAATAATATCTCAGTGGAATAGGATGTTTAAGATATAAAATTACTTACTCCCAACATTTTAATTCCTAAAATAATATTTTCCATGAGAGCTGCACATTTTTAAGGCTGTCATTATGTATTGCTCTGACATTGGTCATTAGAGAACACAACCAGTTATATAGCTATGTTCTGTGTGCATAGATCATTCTTTTTTTCTTTTAACATCTTTATAGGAGTAGAATTGCTTTACACTGTTGTGTTAGTTTCTGCTGTATAACAAAGTGAATCAGCTATACATAGATCTTTCTAAAATCTGTTTATAAGTAGCATGAGGTCAATCCAATAGGAAACATAAGAAAACATGGTCAATTCTTGAAAACTGAGAAGAGAAGGGTAAGCCATGCACAATTCAACAAAAGGAAGTATAGCTGTAATCCTGAAACAGAATTTTCAAAAAGTTCTGGCAAGAGTTTGAGGAGAAGGTCTATGCAGTGAGCATGATACCAGGAATATTGTTTTATATTTTAATAGCACACTAACGCTGTTAAAACTATTGGTGAAGAAACTTCTGGGAGCTCAACAAATATATCAAAATAAATCCATCTATTGTCTAAGTATCCTGGTACCTTTAATTTATTTTTTAATGTATTCATTAATTTATGTTTTATTGAAGATGGTTGACTTACAGTATTATATTAGTTTCAGTTGTACAACATATGATTCAATATGCACAATACAAAATTAATGCAATATTAGTGACTATATTCCCTGTGCTGTACATTGCATCTCTGTGACTTATTTATTTTATAACTGGTAGTTTGTACTTCTTAATCCTCTTCGCCTATTTCCCCCATTTCCCCACCCCCTATCCTCTGGCAACAGCTAGTTTGTTCTTTGTATCTATGAGTCTGTTTCTGTTTTGTTACGTTTATTAGTTTTTGTTTTTTAGATTTCACATGTAAGTGAAAGCATACTGTGTTTTTCTTTGTCTGATTTATTTAACTGTTAAATAAATATATTTGGAAAGGCTAAAATATGAATGTTTGAAATATGATTACTTTCAATGTTTTATACATGATTAGAGTCTTCTAAAATGGATTTTTAAACTGACAAATAAAAATAAGTAACCATGTAATAAAAATAGCACAAATAATAATGGATGAAATCTGATTTTAGTTGCAAACCTTACAAAGTTTTGTGAAAAATTCTTTCTAGGCTAATTTTGACTATAGTCAGTATTAGGAAACTCCTAGTTTCCTAACAATAGAGTTCTGCCTGCTCTCACATCAGAGCATATAATCATTATTCCATCATTCAAACATAAATTGATGAAGGTTCTTTTATCTCTTTTCATTGTGTAATGGATAAGCCATTTTCTTATTACCATTATTGATCCTGTGATTTGCTACATTAGAAGGCTTAAATCACTGTAATATAGTGCCCTCCCCTCTACCAATTGTGGCCTAGAATTTATGATCAAAGGAGTAGATAATCTGCATAAATGGAATATCATTATACTTATACTCTGTCTTACTGGAAGTCTGCAAGCTTAATTAGACCTTCATTAATAACTCAATAAGAGATATTTTTGTGTTGTTTCTACATTGGTCTATTGTGGTTCACATTGGAATATCAAGCAACTCTCTTCCTCTACTGTTGCTGATCCTGGGAGCCTCATATTTAATGGAATGGAAAAATTGAGGGGATAAGCAATTTAAAGGCTATTCTTGCCCAGGTAAGGAAGCAGCATCTTGTTTTATGCATATGAGAAGCGGCAGCAGGAGAGTATAACCAGGGTCATGACTAACCAATACTTTTCCTAAATAGAGTCACCTCTTCTCTTCTGGATCACCTGCATCCTGGAGGTTCTTTCTATTTCTAATCAGGTTTCCTTCTTATGCTCCAATTTTGCTTTTTGCTATTTTGTGAGAAAGTCTTAAACTATGCTTGAGGAGGTAGCTGATAGATAAATTAGGTGCTGGGTTGAAATGAGTGAAACAGATAACACCAATGTCTTTCACACAATGATGATTAAGATAATTAAGACCACCCCCTAAAAGAATAAGGAAAATTTGAGAGCAAAGCTATTCATATTTATAGTTCTAGAAAAGAAAAATCCTCTCAGATAAAGCTTCCATTAGGCCTAAACCAGCTGTACTAAATTGAATTGATTGTATTCCATGTAGTGAGTCCTGTGGATCTCTGTATCCCTAGTGTCCTCTTTTTAGTTTTTAATTAATTTTTTATTGGAGTGTAGTTGATTTATAATGTTTTGTTAGTTTCTGTTGTACATTAAAGTGAGTCAGTTATACTTACACATATATCCACTCTTTTTTAGATTCTTTTCCCATGGAGGTTATTACACAGTGTTGAGTTCCCTGTGTTATATGGTAGGCCCTTGTTGATTATCTATTTATATATAGTAGTGTGTATATGTCAATCCCAATCTCCCAATTTATCCCTCTTCCCCTTTTCCCCTTGGTAACCACAAGTTTGTTTTCTACATATGTGACTCAGTTTCTGTTTTGTAAATAGGTTCATTTGTACCATTTTTTTAGATTCCACATATAATCAATATCATATATTTGTCTTTCTCTGTCTGACTTCACTCAGTATGACAATTTCTAGGTCCATCCATGTCACTGCAAATGGCATTATTTCATTCTTTTTTATGGCTGAGTAATATTCCACTGTATATATGTACCACATCTTCTTTATCCATTCCTCTGTTGATGGATATTTAGGTTGCTTCCATGTCCTGGCTATTGTAAATAGTGCTGCAATATATCTGGAGAAAACCATAATTTGAAAGGATACATGCACACCAATGTTCATTCCAGCATCCTCTTTTTAAGTTTAGATATGTCGCCTCTGCTTCCCTATCAAAATAGAAGGATCAGAAATGACATTTACACTTGTTTATTAACTAACTGTACTCTGAATGAAACCTACTCATGCAAATGTGCTTTTATAAAACAAAGTTTATTAGCTTTTGTCACAGTTGTGGAATAAAAACCATGATATATGAAACTTGCTAGATAATTGATTAGGGAAACTCATGAGAGAGTATACATAGAGAGGAGAGGTGATTGGTTGGTTTTGTGGAGAGGGGAGTGGCCTGATGTTGGTGGTATAGTCAGTTGAATACACAAATAAGCCTAAAAGGCTGCCCTAAATATGAATAGGGTTCTTTAAAAAAAAAAAAAAATATATATATATATATATATATATATATATACATGATTTGGTAACCAAGAAGCACCAAGCCTCTCTTCCAACTGGCTGAAAAAAATTTTTTTTGATCTAGCTGCAAGGCCATCAATAAAGAAAGTTAAGTCTAGCATGAGAATTGAAGGATGAGCATAGAGTTCTACGTGTGAAAACTTAGAGGGCAAATGGAAATAAGAAGGCCTATGACCTCGGTGGGTAATACATGTCTCAACAATGTTTGCCTATACTAAATACAACATGGTTTTTCTTGGTTGGTTATCAAAACTTCTTAGGATGTAGGCTAATAACATAGTATCAAGCTCAGCTTAATAAAATACACTTTATAGGGCACTAAAAAGATATGTTCCAAATACAAGATTCCCTGATGAGCTGAGTATATTCAACTTAGGCTGATTTCCACTTTAAAAAGGTTGAAGTATTTAGCCTGAACACATTCATCAATAGAAGGCTACCTTATTTCTGGAAGTAGATGCACTACCAGCTCTATGGTCATGGCAGGATCATTCAAAATTCCTTAGATTCACTTTCTTTGATTTTAAAATAGTCTTTGTAACCATAAATTGGCAGTTATGTTTTGATTATTATATATCATAACATATATGTTGAAACTGGCTGTGTCTATTCTCTTTAGAATGGAAACCTGAGCCTCATTTCAACATAATTTCTGTTTGTCCTTGTCTTATGTATTATTAAGTCAATCTGCAGAATAAGCATCCTAAGAAATATCTAGAACTTTAATTGATTCATTTGTCAGTAAGTATCACTATATTGTCTGGTTCTTCTGTGAAATGTGCGTAGTGTCAACTCATTTACTTTAGAGTGGTTTCCTATGCTCTGGAAAAGGCTCTTATTTACAAAAATTATTTAGAAAATAAAATGTAAAGAAAACATAGCTGTAAGATAATATAACCTCAAATGTACTACTGTAAATACTTAAAAAATCTCAAATTAATAGCTGTTATGTTTAGGACTACCTGAATTTTTTAGTGGTTTTAGCGAAATCAAAAATTTGTCAAAAATTACAAAATAAAACCCATGTCAAAGACACAAATGCAAAACTGGCAGAGGAAAGGGAGTCCATACATCAAGACTTTGGGTATTGGAAATTACTGCTTGGGAATTGAAAGTGAATTTTGTTCCAGTGTTCTTTATCCTGCTTTGCATATGAATGATTCCATTTTTTTGGATTTATAATTGAATTAACTGTGGATTAATGATTGGATTAAAGATAATTTTAACTTTTTAAGGGTATTTCTCAAGACACATCTATTCACTGTAGCTTCTTATAACCAGTAAGAAATTCAATAACTTTTCTGATGTATGTTTTGTGTAATATAATGAGCTCATTCTATAATCCATGCCAAAACATTATTCAGTATCACAGTTCTCTCTCAAGGGGTAGTACTAGTATAGCATGAAGCCATGTAAAAAGCATGCTTTTTTAAGAATTCTTTTTCTTTGGTGTTAGAATCAAGACATATGGGATGCATTTAGATCTAGTTTGCTTTTGTAAAACTTGTCTAACTTAGACAATTGTTGAAGTCATTCATCATTCTTATAATTAAAAGTTGTTTATTTTTCCCAGTTGTAATGAACGATTGATACAAATAATTGTCTTTATTTGTAATAATTAAGAGTTTTATATCATCACAAGCTAAAGAGTCCCACTTTTAGAGTTGTATTTTATTACTAAAACACTTTCTCTTCAGCAAGTTAAAACCTTTAGATGAGTATCATTAATAGCATTAGAAGTCAAATCACACATAGAATACTGTGTATTATAAAGTGGATTCATCAAAACACAGATGAGTTGGGTAATTAATTAGTACTAAACAATTATTTAACCTTAATAAAGTCCTACTAAAAGCTTGATAATGCAGATGTGAAGAGATATAAGACATATTATCTAATCTTAATGTTTTTTAAATTAGATTGGAGTTGATGGTAAAATTAAAAACAATTAACAAAATAATAATGCATATTCCAAGATCTTCATATAGGTCGTGAGAATTCAGAAGAAGAGAAAATGCATACTGTAGTAGAGAAAAGGTGCTTCATGAAAAAGCAGGCAACTGAGTTTTTTCAAGAATGGGCATGGTTAAGACAATAGAGAAACACTTGAAACGGGGAAATGGTAAAAGTAGAAGTTAAGCTGTGAAACCAATATGTTTTTAGATGATATCAAATCTGGTTTCTTTCAGAAGTTTGATTCAATTAGACAGGTTTAGAACCTGAGACGACAGACTAAGTTTATAGACATTATGGAGCCATAGTTGATCAGGAAAAGAGTACAATCAAAATATTCTTTAATGGACAGGATTATTTAAATGATTTGGACTATGGGAGGAATTGGATAGGATGGATTTAGAAGTGGAGAAACCAGTTAAGTTCAGGTATTGGTTTAATAGTACCCTTAATACAGATACAGAAAATATTTGAATTATAGGTTGAAAAGTTAAATGGTTCTATTATTATTATTAACATTTATGAATTAAAAATGAAGTGAATGAAATCTATGTACTAAAGTGGTACTATAATTTTTAATATTCCAAAATAACCTTCAACTAATTAATGTTAAATGCATATTTAAAAAGATAATTTGGAAAATATTTTATTTAAAACCTTATCCCTGTGTAAGATCAACCTAAATCAGAGCTATAAATAATTTTTGTGAAGTATATTGTCTCAAGTGAAAAATTCTCATGTTTCCAAAGGAAACTGAGATGAAAAGAATGCTGAAATTATATAAGAATGTACCTTTTAATTTATCTTTTCAAGCCACTGGCCGATTCATAATAAAAATGCTTGAAAGAAAATTATATAGGTTATACTATATCTAATATATTAGAAAGAGGTAAATCACTAACCAAAGTAGAGATGTATCTACTCATAGTAGATACTTACTTTGTCAAAAAATTCTATATATCTTTAATACTCTCTGATTGTAAGGAGCCCTTCCTTTGAAAATTATAAAAATGCTTTAAAGATGTTCAGATTTTTTAGGTGTAAAGTTTGTTGTATAATAATGTCATGTAATAATTTATCAGTTTATTTGGCATAAAAATGATTATTTATATAATGCATATATTTTGCTTATATAAAGTCCCCAAATGGGCTTGATTTTAAATTGCATTAAGTATTTTTTTTTTTTTTTTTGTATTTATGACTAGGAAGACAACACAAAGTATGATGATGATAAAGAGCTGAAACATCTTAAAACGTTGTAATTTCCCATTGCTCCTTTCTTTGGAAGTTTTTATCATTCCCTGGCTGGTAAATCCTTTTATATTTATAGAGTAGGGTGCAAGCTTTAAAAAAAATGCTATGTTAAATATAAAGGGTCATTCTGAGGTAATCCTTCAGAAAGAGATTTAAAGTTTTAAGTTAGGAGTTTAATGACTAATGATTTTTAAAAATACTATAAACATTGACTATCTCTTCTAGCAGTTCATGTTAGGATTTATATATTTAAGCTTTCTGAATTTTAATATTTAGTTTTACTTGGAAGATTTTTGCCTAGTGATGTGTTAAATTAAGCACTGTTTTAGGATGTACTGTGGATACGATGACACGATGCCAAGAAAAATAATTTTATTTAATATTTCATGAGGAAAATAATTTATATTGTTCAAAGTGGCAATCTTTTATCCTAATAACATATAAATATTGTTAGAATGATTATATGAATATATAATTTAAGATTTCAGAAACTTTTTTTACATTTAACAATAATCTATATGTCAAAGAAAGTGGCACCATATTGCATATTTTGACTTACTCTGTGCACTAAACAGAATGCTGAAACCAGAGTTATGATGGCTATTTCCTGTAAATGAATGAGGAGAATTGCCTGCATTCTTTCCTTTTTTTAAGACTTTTCTTTAGAGCAGTTTTAAGTTTACAGCAGACTTGAGAGGAAGGTACAGACCTTTCCCATACATTCACTATTTTCACACAAGCACAGCTTTGCCCGTTATCAACATCACTCACTAGAGTGGTACATTTGTTACAAGTGATGTACCTATATTGACACATCTTAATCATGCAAAGTACATATTTACATTAGGGTTCTTGGTGTTGTATACTCTATGGGTTTAGGCAAATATATAAAGACATAGAACATCGTTATAGTATTTTCACTGCCCTGAAATTGTGCTCTTCCTCTTTATCCCCCCCAAACTCTGGCAATTATTGATTATTTTACTGTCTCCCATAATTTTGCCTTTTCCAGAATGTCATATAGTTGGAATCATAGTGTATAGTATTTCCATATTGGCACTTTCCTTAGTAATATGCATTTAAGTTTCCTCTGTATCTTTTCATAGCTTGAAAATTCATTTCTTTTTAGCACTGAATAATATTCCATTGTCTGGATGTACCCACCTTTTATTTATCCATTCACCTATTGAAGGATATCTTGGTTGCTTCCAGACTTGGGCAATGATGAATAAAGCTGCCATAAACATCCATGTACAGATATTTGTGTGGATATAAATTTTCAACTCCTTCGGATAAATACCAAACCCAAGAAGTTGACAGTGGTACAGTATTATTAACTAAACTAAAAAGCACATAAATCTTAAGCGTGTAGCTGAATGGATTTTCACAAGTTGAATATGCTATATAATTTCATGCATACAGAGTTCAAAAACAGGCAAAGTGAATCTATGTGGTTGGAAGTTAGAACCAATTGTGGGGGAAAGGGGAGGTGACTGGAGGGGGCGTGAGTGTGTGCTTTGGGGGCAACTACAAACTTCTTTTAACATTTCTTGCAATGTAGTTTTCACTTCTGCTCAGAAGCTCTGCTCAGGTGTGCCATGATGCCATGTATTTACCTGTTTCTCCAATCTTGGTGCAGTGGTTTGTCCGGTGTCTTCACCTCTCTTCTGGCTCCAAGAAAAATCGATTTTTCAGTTTGGTCAGCTTTTTACTTGTTGTTAGGACAGAATGGTGACTTCTAAATCCCTTACATGTGGAGCCAAAAACCAGAGTCCATTTAGAGGCTTTTTACAAACTCTTATTTGTGTTCTTTATATATAGTCGGGACCCAATATAGAACAATTTTTAAATATAAAATTATGTTATATTTTGATTTAGCTATGAAATACCTTTGAAAGTGTAAATGGAGTGGAATTCTACATTCTTTATTTAAAGTTCGAATATCCTTGGAGGGAATTTGGATAAATCAAATTCTCTGATTAGTGTCCCAAACAAGATCCCAGCTATGTAATATCCAAACATATATATCTTTCTTCTTGACTATATTTGTCAAAGAACGATTATGTATGTGAGCAAATAATATAGTAAGCAAGTAAGAAAAAGATCAAAGTGAGCAAAGCAAGCAGGTAGTACTATTACTTCTGGATTCAGATTCTAGAAGCTGAATTTTGTCCCATATCTATTTTTATCTCGTTATTTTTATAATCAATTATCAAAACATGTAACCTGTCAAAACTAATAGGGAGGGCTTCCCTGGTGGCGCAGTGGTTGAGAGTCCACCTGCCGATGCAGGGGACACGGGTTCGTGCCTCGGTCCGGGAGGATCCCACATGCCGCGTAGCAGCTGGGCCCGTGAGCCATGGCCGCTGAGCCTGCGCGTTCAGAGCCTGTGCTCCGCAACGGGAGAGGCCACAACAGTGAGAGCCCCGCGTACCGCAAAACAAAACAAAACAAAACAAAAACAAACTAATAGGGACATAAAAATATGCTACTTACAGTGGTCACCAGCTCTAAAAGAATAAAAACTGCTTTACCAAGATTGTGGATGGACTGGACCAACATCACCGTTCACTCTAAGTATATATGAAAGTTATGAAAAAATTAATCTTAGTTCAGTAAAAGGTGAAAAGAGAGGCATTGGCATAGAATATGATGCTTTCCTTTTACAACCAATAAATTATTCATGTCATACCTTTACTAACTTTCATGTTATCCTTATATTTCTACAGACTGCTGATTTTGTAATCACTCTCTACTATGCTCTATAAAACTTTACTGGTATATGAATGAAATGTAAAACATGTGTTTGTAGGATGAGATAGGTTATGAATAATTTTCACAGTCTGCTAGCTTTTGTTTTCCTGGAACTTATTTTTTATTATTTGAAGAATTCTGTTCAACTTACTCTTTGGAAATATAGTATTAAATTGACCTCAGGCCATTTCCTCTGCAACTTTTGGGGGGATCATTTTTTGTTTTTACATTTAAGATGGAAAATATTGTGCATCTTTGTAAGCTTATGGGAATGTTTAAGTATAAAGAAAAACTGACATTTCAGGAGAGAGGAGATACCTGAAAGACTGATATCTTTAGGTAGTCAGGAAAAGAGTGGGATCTAATTAGAGAGGCTGGCTTTACATGGGTCTTAAGAATCATTAAAGTAATAGGAGTGTGGTGGAAAATATGTAGCAATTCTCTTCTGGTTGCATCTGAGGCTAATTCATGGGTTGAGAGCAAGGAGAGGGGAAGGATTAACAGGTATTTGAGATGGAAGGAGAAACTATGAAATTAAATCAGAGAGAGTCAGAGAGTGAATTGACTAAGGAAATTTAGTTGGATTGCTTGTAGCAATAACAGCAAAATTGATGTTAGGTAATCATGACTGTAAAGTCAATATAATGTTATGAAGAAGGAGTTTGGCAAGGGAGTTGAGGAGGCGTATGAGGATGTTATTACAAAAATGGGCCATGGGGCTTCCCTGGTGGCGCAGTGGTTGAGAGTCTGCCTGCCGATGCAGGGGACACGGGTTCGTGACCTGGTCCGGGAAGATCCCACGTGCCGTGGAGCGGCTGGGCCGGTGAGCCATGGCCGCTGAGCCTGAACGTCTGGAGCCTGTGCTCCGCAACAGGAGAAGCCACAACAGTGAGAGGCCTGGGTACCGCAAAAAAAAAAAAAAAAAAAAAAAAAATGGGCCATGGAACCTAAGCCATGTCTGGAGGGTTTAAGAACCAAACAGAGGTGAGAAACAGTGTAAACTGTGTAGGTCCTGAAAGAGTGAAGACTATATTTATCAAAACCTATCTTATGACCATGGAGGTAGATACCTGAGGAGGGATTGGAGATGACATCATTGGCAAGGAGGAGATCAGGAAATGGTGATACGAGATTGGAAGCATCCTTTCCAAGTATATTGAAATCATCAAGAACATTTACAGGACTGATTAAGAGAGAGGAAATAATTGTTGTTATAAAGTTGTGGGTGTTGGTGGTAACTTTCTAGGAGAATGAGAGTCTCTGAGGGTCCTTGCTTTAGTCAGCCTCTGATGGCAGAATTGAGGTCTATAGAAGGTGGGTGGCACTGAAAGCATGAGTATCTAGATAGACTCACTCAAATTATAATAAATTATTAATATAGGTATAAATATTAGCTTATAGATTGATCTATATTCCAATTTTGCTCTTGAAGTTTAGTTCCCAAAAAGTTCCTGATAAAAATCCCTCATTAACTCAGTTTTATAATTCTTTACATGTTTCTGATAAAATGGAGAAGTTTTAAACATTTTCAAATAGCCAAAAGGAAGATCAATTTCTATTTTCTATTGATTGCATAACTCACACCAAACTAGGCAGTAAATTTACAAATGAGCCTCACGATGGCCAAACATTGTGCTGTTACCATGTAGCTATCTTGGTATTTTAGCCTTAGTTTGGATACAGGGACTAAAACTCATTTAGTGGAGGTCTAGAAAACTTTCATTTTAAGAATATAAAGAATATAATGAAAGAAAATTACTGAAACAAAGCTGACTTTAGTGGAAATTGGACTGTCATGGAGCAGTTTTCTTTTTCACTCACTTGCTCTCTCTCCTAGGCTTCATTTCTCTCTGATCTCAAACTGTCCTTTCATGCATATTCTTCCTTTATTGTCTTTTTGCAGACCAATTCATTACTGCTGCCCAAAAAGCAGCAGTCCTCACCCTTGATTCTCCTCACAGTAAATGCATCACAGCCAACTAACTCTTTGTCTCATTTTCAAACACTTAGGCTAGAAAATTTGTTTGGGTGGCTCAGTGTCAGTCAATTGTTTATCATAAACTAACCATCTGGATCCAGCATGAATGGGGTTGATGATGGAAGGAAGAGTTGATGCAAAAGTTGTACAGTATTCAGTCTTATTGATTCCAGATGATGCATGGGTCAGGTTCTCCAAGAAGGAATGTTAGGTTGAGAGGGAATGACTGACCTCATAGAAAAGAAAGAATTATAAGATGGTATCAATAAATCAGAGTGGATTACCATTTTGGAGAAATAAATTTATGATGCATACACAGTTTACCAATGACATGATATATAATATATAGTTTGTTAATCTTTAACAAAATTTATTTTAAATTTATTTATTAAAAATGTCTTTAATAAACATAGTATGTATTTATGAACAATATTGACTTTAAGTGGAAAAATGTGTTTCCTGCTCTAATTTAAACTTACTTCACCAAATTATCAGAATATGCCAAGTAATGTTTCCAGGGCCCATCCTTGAGGGAAGATAATATAATATAATTCATAATTAGAAAAAGAAATCTATGATTGATTTTGACTGAAGATAGCTTAGTTCTGTAGTACTTTATAGCACTAGGTATTTTGCATAAATTAAATTTTTTCTAGTTATTATATACCCAGACTCTATGAGTTCTGCTAAATCCAGCATCGTTGTAATCTATTGAATTTATTGACCTTCATGCGCTTGTGAAACATAAATTTCATGTAAGTCTAATGGAATATATTGTTCCCTAGGAGGCTAAAGATAAGAATACATTACATGCTCACAAGTAATTATAGACCCTTACAGTTAGTTAGTTGTCACTCATAAACTCCAGCTTTTACCTGCTACTACATTACCTGACTCCCTTTAAAAAAAAAACAAACAAAAACTCGTTTACTGTCCTTAAGAACTTCATAATATGCACTCTCACATTTACTTTTTACTTGTAATTTGATCTTTCCAAGGAACAGAGGGAGAAAAACTTAAGTAAGAGACGTTTTATGTTGAATCACTATAAATGCACATTCAGGTTATGTCTACTGTAACCAATACTATGCAGAAGAAAAATGGGATTAATTAAATCTTTTGTTCTCGCCATTATGTTCAATTAAATGATTCTTTTATGGTTCTTTTCTTGATGTTTATGACTTTGAACAACATTTATGGACTCCATCTAATGAAACAAATTAAAACAGAGTAAGAGATAAAGAGAAAAATCAGAAAATAGACTCTGGACTTTGATTGTAAGTATACAAACAAGAAGAGCTGACTAAAAAATTCTGATTGAAATCCACTGCTTGTAAGATTCAAGTTGATTTCCATTCTTAGGCCTCAAACCTGTAATTTGGGAAGCTATCACCATAAAACAGTTGCAATTTGGCTAAATAATGAAGTAATCATAGCAGTGAATTAAAAACTATATTAACATGATCCAGTCATATAACTTATGTATTAAAATACTCAATTTATAATTATTTGTGCAAATTAAATAATTATTATAACAATGCTTATACATCAAAACAAATAACATATAAAATTTTAGCATTTTAAGGCTCACATGAATCCTTGGTCCTACCATGTTTTTACCAGTGAGGAGCTAGAAGGAATACTCCTATAGGATGTCATATTTTATCTATCATCATCAGTCATTATCAGTTTTTAGTTTGCCCTGGCTATCCATGTCAGGCTGTATAGAATTTTTTTCATAATACCTTGAAGCTGTCTTACTCTGCTTTTTTCTTTGTAGCATTTCATCAAAAGTTCCACAAAGCTTCTGATTTTTTTACTTTCTGGTCCTGACTGAAGAGTCAGATACCAGAGTTTCACATGAACCATGAGGTACGAATTGTTGTGTGAAGACTTTAATTACAGTAGCTGTATCTTATTGATCAAGCTCCTGACAATTCCCATTGTGGTTGAAAATTTACTGTAAGTCCTTATTGGTTTTAAGGATATGAAAATTAACCATATAATGGTGCTTCTGCCCCTAAGGAATAACATTCTAGGATCAGAAAAATCGTATTGAAATAATGTGACATAACTTCTTGCTTGTTTTTATGCTCTTACCTTGAATAAAAGCATCAACAAACATATGTATTAAACCCTGTTCATTGATCTCTAAGATTATGGGCAATTTCCCAGATAAAGCTCCATGGAGAAAATCTTCTTCAGAGTGCATTTTTTCATCTATTAATAATATACATTTTAAAAAGGTAACCATGAGTGGAATCAAGTGGATAGTAGAATAACATTCTCAAAAGCAATCTTACACTACACTTCAACTGCAACAACAAAGTAATTACTTCTTTTTCTGAAGTAGAAAAGGTAGTTAAATTATCTTTCATTTCAAGGTGCTGAGACAAGGCCATCTTATGAGAACATAGTGTGGATTATATAATTGTTATTGAATGATAAGTGAAATAACATTAACAAATGTTTTGTGATCTCTCCACAGATTGGATGCGGAGGCTGATGCAACTTCAAGCAGCAAAGAATTTGAAAGAAGGTTTATTATTCACACAAGGGACTTCTGGAGAGAGAAAGGTAGGTGCAACACAGGGTGGAAAGGCATGTGCAAAAAGCAGAGTAAGAGTTGGGCCGTTTTGGTGACTAGTGAGTGGGGCTGGACGATGGTTCCATCCAAGGCAAGGGCTGCAGTATTCAAACTTGCCACCAGTGACTAGCTTTTTTTATATAAAGAAAGTATAAAAGGAAGTACCGGATGTGTATTGGTGGAGAAAGGAAGAGTGGAAGCCTAAATGCTTTTGTCGGTAGCTCAATGGTCAAACATCAAAAATGGAGTCAGGTTCTTACACCAAGATAGGAAAAATACCTTGTGTGTGTGTGTGTGTGTGTGTGTGTGTGTGTGTGTGTGTATTTGTGATTTTGTGACTTTCCATGTTACTCATAAAATGACATGTTTAACATCTAGCAAATTTTCAGAAAAATGGTATCATAGCATTTAAGAACTTAAAGAGGACTTTGAAATCATTTGGTTCAGCTGTTTCATTTTACAGAGGAAAGTAAAATCCCTGAGTTTCAGGGACTTATTGAAGATAACCCAGCTTGAAAATGCCCAGATTTCCAGGCCAAAACCCTGGGCTCCTAGCTTCCATGCCAGCACTCTTTCTAGTTCCATATTATTATTGTGAAATCCACTCAGAAACGCTTGCAAAGAAATTAACTTCATAAATTCAGATGTGTATGAAAATACTCTTAGTTATATAATATTTCTGATAAAACACTTAAAAAAACATTCTTTTAAGTTTTTGCATTCCAATATATTGTGAGACCATTTATTTAAATTTGGCTCTGACTTACTTTTAAATAAGTCTATTGTGCTACTTCCTGGCATATTTGAGTAGTTTCATAAAAGAGCTGTATAAGAGAATTAAGCATAAATTCTAAATAGATATAATAATTAGACTTGACTCTGCAGAATTGTCAGTGTTTTCCTAATTCAGGGTGATAGGATGCAGTGCCCATAGAGGCAACAGGTACCTCTCAAGATCCGTATGTGAAGACATATTTCCCTGGAATGTGGTCTAAAATAATCACTGCAGGGAAATGTTCCAGTACACTGTGTACACGTAGCTCTTGGGTAACTGAAGAAGCTCCCCTCAATATTTAGAGGTCTTTGATGCTCTTCATCCCACTGAGGGGTTTGCTTTAGACGAATTGTGAGCAGGTGAAAATTATAGAGATCCAACATTATTAAATAATTATATAATATATTATTTATATAAGTGCAGCTTATGAATAGAAACTAAACTATCATTATTAATTTTATGATTAAAATGTTTGAAAAACATTTAAAATTGCATATTAGATCTCTGTTGATACCCAGCACCTAGATCTTGGCTTCTAATACCATTCTTCAATGAAAAGAACCAGTGCTCCTTGGAGAAATAACTGAATCTAGGATGGGGGCAGGAAATATACAAGATGAGCCTAGATCACCTTGTGTGCCAGGAACCAAGGAAGTGATCATAAAATGTTAAAACCTGCAATGATGGAGTATATCAAATAGATACAAGGGGCATCCAAAAGAGTTCCCAATGACCAAAGTTGGAAAAATTTGAGCAACAGAATAAGTAAAGTGATATTGGGTTATAACCCAAAGTATAAAATAAATATCCATAAATTTATACTGATGTAAATTAATTAATCAGTTAGCTAGTTAGTAATTAATAAGGTAGAATAGATAAATCTCCCATTGAAAAGAATTCCAAATAATTTATGTAGCTACTTCAGTCTTAGGGAGGGGTAGCATAATTCCATACTCCTTAAGTTTTAGCTTCATTTAGAGACTTTCTTCCAAAGTGTACAGTATGGAAAGTGAGAAAACAAAGGAATAACTTGACATGGAGAAACCAGATTAACACTACATCAAGCTAGGTAATCAAGGTTAACAAGTGATAAGTGATGTTATGCTGATACTATACCCTTGCTATGATGTGATGAAAATGGTACTTGGCCTCTGTGGTCTTCCTCCTTGAAACACACTATTCCTGTGTACTCATGTCCCAAGTTGAGGGGCATTCTACAAAATATCTGACCAGAAATCCTTAAAACTCTCAAGGTCATCAAAAAGCAAAGAAAGTCTGAGAAAATGTCACAGCCGAGAGAAGCCTAAGGAGACATGACCATTAAATGTAATTTAGTATCCTAGATAGGATTCTGGAATCAAAAAAAAACAGTAGAGAAAAACAAATACCGTACGCTAACACATATATATGGAATCTAAAAAGAAAAAGGCCATGAAGAGCCTAGGGGCAAGACGGGAATAAAGACTCGGACCTACTAGAGAGTGGACTTGAAGACACGGGGAGGGGGAAGGGTAAGCTGGGACAAAGTGAGAGAGTGGCATGGACATATATACACTACCAAATGTAAAATAGATAACTAGTGGGAAGCAGTCGCATAGTACAGGGAGATCAGCTCGGTGCTTTGTGACCAGCTAGAAGGGTGGGATATGGAGGGTGGGAAGGAGGGAGATGCAATAGGGAAGAGATATGGGGATATATGTATAACTGATTCATTTTGTTATAAAGCAGAAGCACACCAAAAAATAAAATAAAATAAATTAATTTTTCAAAAAAGAACAGTAGGTAAAAACTGAGGAAATCTGAGTGAAGTATGGACTTTAGTTAATAGCAGTGATTCAATATTTGTTCATTAATTGTGACCAATGTACCATACTAATGTAAGATGTTTATAACAGGGGAAATTGGGTATGGGGTATATGGGAACTCTCTGTAGTATTTTCACAGTGATTCTATAAGTCTAAAATCGTTCTAATATAAAAAGCTTAATAAAATACTTTTGAGTGAATGATACACATATATTTAAATATGTTTCCATAATGCATGCTATTATAAAATTTGAATATGTATACATATGTTTATTTTCTTTTAGGAAAAAATAAGAAATTCTAAATACCTCTATTGAAAATTTCTTTAGGTTTGCATATTTTTCTTATTGATCTCACTATGATTTCCTGGTTTAAAAATAGCTGGCTTTGTATTCAGGTTCTTTTTTCTGAACAAATTTTATAATTAAACTGTCAGATAAATGAATGGCTTTTCCAGCATTGAACAGATGTATGGTATCTGGTAACTCCTTGAAGTTGTTTTTTTTTTTCCCCCCTTTTTTTTTCCTTGAAGTTTTGACAATAGTCTGAGTACAACTGGGAATCTTTGTAAAAGTATGATTATTAATTCTTATAATAAATAATTCTGAAGTTATATAATATTTTTGTTTTGAATATTTTGAATATCTTTGTTCATTAGAAAGGCGTTTCTTAATATCAGAAGACCAGGCACGGGGTTTTTCTAACTCATGTTTATTGGTTTTTTTCTTCCAAATGTTACAGAATTTAAAGTCCTTTTCAAATGTGAAACAGGTTTATAATTTGGAGAAAAATCCACTTAGCACGTAACAACTTATGTCTTATATATGGGTGAATATATGTGTATCATATGTGTATATTTATAAATCTGAGTATCATGTTCTTTCCAGTAAAATAATTGCGCAGATTTAGCTGATAGAGACCTTAGACTCCAATTTGTTTATTCAGATGGTTTGTTTAGGGCAACAGAGGGTAACTATTTTTAGGTAAACTGAGTGAAACTACAACTCAGTCTTTCTTGAGTCACAGTTCAACAATCCTTCTACTCCATCTCACAGAACAAGTTAGCAGAATAGTATTAACTAGCCTGGTAGAAAATTCTATGAAGAAGGTATTAGATAGACGATTCTTACATTACCAAACATGAGTGAAAAGTATACACCTTTTTCTGACAAGCACACTGATTTGAACTTTCATTGGTCTATGAAATATCTATATTCTAAATTCCTATAGTTAATTTTTTGTACATTTATCATTAACAATGTCAAAAACTTCTGCTTTCATATTTTTATGATTGATTCCCACTCAATCAAAATAGATCTTAGGGAGAGTCATGAAGGGAGTTTATAAATAATTTTATTTTAGAGCAGTAGTGGTATTTTTTTTTTTTCAAATGTTGAGCCTTCTTTTAATTAACTAATTTATTTTTTTATTTTTGGCTGTGTTGGGTTTTCATTTCTGTGCGAGGGCTTTCTCTAGTTGTGGCAAGCAGGGGCCACTCTTCATCGCGGTGCGCGGGCCTCTCACTGTCCTGGCCTCTCTTGTTGCGGAGCACAGGCTCCAGACGCGCAGGCTCAGTAGTTGTGGCTCACGGGCCTAGTTGCTCCGCGGCATGTGGGATCTTCCCAGACCAGGGCTCGAACCAGTGTCCCCTGCATTAGCAGGCAGATTCTCAACCACTGTGCCACCAGGGAAGCCCTGTAGTGGTATTTTAAAGTGATAATCTAACTTTAGTTGCACATGTATTTGAAACTACTTCGTAACTGTCCTGTAGGATGTGAATGATTCTTGTTTGAATTGTTTGTTTCTTCTTACCTTTTTTGTTTTTTAACACCTACTGGAAGTCTTGCATTTTTTCCCCCTATTCAATAGTACCTTCAAAAATGACTAGGAAAGAAGAAAGATCGGAGGAGTGTAAAATTAACATGGTTAGGATTTTAGAAGACAAAGGAACCTCAGACATATTCCAACTGGAGAACAGTCTCAAATAGATTAAGTGGCTGCCTATGTACGTAAAATGGCAACGTTGGAACCTGGAACTCATTTTCAACTCCTGGTCCAGTACTCTTTCTGAACATTTGCATTACTGCTAGGTAATTTATAAAGATTATAATCTCTCTTACACCTCGCACACACACACATTCACAAAAACACATATACACAAATATGACACAGCGACAGCTGTGATTTTTTCTTTCAGACTGATGTTTAGAAATACTTTACACAGATGCCAATTTTATATTTATAGCCATGTAGTTTAATTCCTAGAATAGAAATATGAATACATTCTTTAGATGGCAGCCAAATTTGTATATGTGCTGTTTGTATGTGTGATTTGGAATGTGTTATTCTTACATTACATTAAAGGATCTATAGCTGACAGACTTACTTTGGGAAATATCAGGTCCCTTGATAACTTTTCACTGTTGTCCACTTTCAGAATCAGTCTTGGTCATTTAAAAGGGGATTAATCCACAGTTCTCTAGAGTGTGTACATCTTGTTTAAGTAAATTTTTAAAAAATGTTATCAGTCTGCAAAAAACCCCCCAAATTTAATTAAAATGATGATATTACAATCCTCAATGCTATCCAACATTCTTTGGGGATAAAAGAGTTCTAGAATATGTAATGAGCTGTTTTTTCTTTTGTGTGTATATGTGGTATGTGTGAGGGAGGAGGCGCGGTGGGTGTGGGTGTGTGTATGTGTGTAGTCTCTAACAAACAATGAAAGAAAACCCTACTAAGGATATTTAGTCTGTTTAGCTAAAGGGCAGAACATTTATAAAATGTTGGGAAATGTATCTGAGAGTTCTCAACTTTTCTCTTAATTCTCACAGTTATAGTTTACAGGGGCAGGCCAAAAGCTCACGTGGAAGGAATATTCCATTTGGTTATATAAAGCATCAAGAAGACACAATTAATCTTTGTCAGATATACAGCCTGACTCATGTATTCTAAGCTGATCTCAGTCTTATCCTAGCACAGCAAACTCATATTCCTTTTTCTGTAGAAGAATAGTTTTAATAACAAATTGAAACCATAAAGAGTGAGCTAATTAAGAGAAGAGACTTTTGACATCACCTTCAGCCTAATGGTGCCTTAGAGATGCATTTTCATCAAAACCCCACCTAAGGGTGCATGTTTTAAAATTTGGCTATTTTCCTTGCAAATGTAGTGGAATGTATTACTGGCATATTACATTTTTGCTTTTTATGAGCTGTGTGCTCCCCTCCCTAATCTCATACAATTAAATGTCATATCCCTGAGGATTCTGAAAATATTATTAAAAGTTGGCACAAATATTAAATTTAATCTCTACTTGTACCTTAGTTATCATGGCCAATTCTAGTAATTATAGAGGAGAAAGGGCCTGCCTTTGTCTACAAGATACCTAAGAGTCTCGTAAATTTACAGGGTATCATAGAAGAAAAAGTCACATTGGCTCATGTCTTCATGTCTACCACAAATACACACAGACACATACATGCTTCTAAAGAAATGTGACGTATATATCATGTAGAAACAAACTACTTTAGGAAAAACATTAATTGTAGTGAACAATGCTTGATTTTAGACTGTCTTATGTTTATCAAGTAAATCAAAATTTTCATATTTAATAAGCAAACTTTAATTTTATTTCTCAGAAAGAGGGATATATACCACTACATAAAGGTCTTGCCCATTCAAGCTGGGCAGGCCTATAAACTAATCTTGACTTGGCCACAAAAGAGTTGTATGATCTTGGGCAAGATTTTTAACTTCTTGGAGACTCAGTTTTTTTCTTTGCTAATAGAACTGACGGGATTGTTGTGATTGTTAAATGAAACAACATACATAAAAGTCTGGTACAGTAATGGCATATAATTAAATGTCAGTGAATATCCTCTTGAGAAATAATTTTGCTTATCATAATTACATTTTTAGTTAGGCTGCTTATTATTAAAATGATATCTAGATACTATAAGTACTTTGAGGATAGGGCCATATCAGGGCAGCTTGAATTAAATTGAATTAATTTTATAAAACTTTTACTAAATATGTGTTAGCTTTTGCGAGATTCTCTCATTTGAAGGATAGTGAATTTCTTTTTCATTTCTAGAGCAAATGAAATCCATGCTTGATATGATAATTATTAATTAGATTTAATTTAAAAAGACAGTCAAACTAGGTTTGTGACTGAAGTCCCACACTGAGAAAACTTCAGTGAGAAAAGGGAAATAAATAAATGGTGAGGATGTTGAACAATGGAACCTGTGTACAGAAAGATATTCCAAGGTCTTCAAATTGTTTAGGTATCCTAGGTTTATTTGAAAATGATCTGTAGATTTTATAGACATGTAGAATATTCCCACTGTAATTAAATCGGGGCAGGACAACTTGGTCCAATTTAAGTGATGCTTTTATATTTGGATCTTCCTCAGATTGAATGGATGACTCAAAATACTCAGCCACTAGAAGATTCTAAAGAATTTACAGGAATGTTTGGTTCACTCTAATGGTCACAATGAATACTGAATGCCACTATCATTGCCTTGTATATAGGGAGCTGATTAAATAAGTGAACCCTAGTATACATGTACTGTGAGACTAATACAAGTTAAATTATTCTTGTAATAAATTTTGTGTTATATTTTTATAAAACCAGGAATACAAACCCGTTTTACATAAAATAAACTGGCATACTTTCTATTTTCATGCAGAATAAAAACCTTAAAAGTATGTGTTAAATTTTAAAGAGTATGTCTGAGACAGTTCTCCATAGTGATTTTTTTAAGCCTAAAATTCAAACTTGTCTTGCCTCAAACGTAGACTGTAGTAGTGATTAGGGTATGTGAGAATATCAGGTGAGAAACCCAGCCACTCTCAATGAGATCTCCCAAAGTTACATAATCCTATTTAATTCATTGAAGTCAATAGTTTGGACCAGGCTTATAGATCAGACATCCTCATTTTTGTCCATAGAGTTGACTTGTCTCTTTGGGATTGGCTTGTGCTTTTGAGATTTATAAGTGGCATATAAATATAAAAACCTCAAACTTCAAAGTATTAATTTACAATGAGAAGTTAGAGAACTATATTTACCATGCAATTATAGGAGCCCCCAACCATCAGAAGTATATGGCCTCTTGAGTCTAGAACAACCCTACAAGAGGCTTCAGAGTATACTGTGGGCTTTGATGTGGAGAGTCTTGACTGTGAAGAAAGGGCGTGCCTCTGCACTCTTCCCTCTGACTTCCAGTGGTTGGTTGATTACTGGATCTAATACACACACACATGCACACATTTGGTGCCAAGATGATTAAATAGAATATTTTAGATTTTTTACAAATTACTAATTATTACCTTGATGCATAGTTTACAATGATTTAAATATATTTTTCATCTTCAAATATTACCTTGATATTTTAAAACTTTTACATTGAGTATACCTTGAAGAGGAAGGTAGTAGAATTGTAAAGCAGATAATCCTTAAAAATGACTAAAAATTGTGTGTGTGCACGCATGTGTGTGTGTATGTGTGTGTGTGTGTAATGAAGGGAGAAAATGCAGATACTTCAGAAAATAAGAAATCTATGTCAAGATAAAATAATATTTAAAAAAATTATACTTCCATACATTTGTCAATCCCTTAAATTAGAAGAAAACTTTGCCTGAAGAATTTCAGAAAATCACTAAGAGAAAATATTTCTGCTGAATCCAGGATACCAGGCTCTAGTAGAAGGGAGTTACCTTCTGAGCCATAATTCTGCATCATTTTATGGCTTAGATCCATAGAAAATAGTTGATTTTAAAAAAAATTTCTGTCTTGTGGTTAACAGATTTTTCTGATGGATCAGCTAGTTCTGGCTTTGTATAAAGCTCTGATCTATAGAGTTACTCAGCTTAAAAGTCTCAAAATATTTTCTTAGCAATGTGGAAACCAAAGAGTGAAGGCAACAATCATATACTATATCCTTTACGCCTTTCATAAAAAATATTATTACATAATTTGTTCATTTGCTTTTGCTTAATGTTACGTTTATATAACTTGTATTCCTTATTCCAAAGTTTTGATGTCAAAACTTATATAACGTGGAAAAGAATGTAAAACTCAGAAGTGTTAAATGAATGTCTTCAAAGCCCAAATATAATATAAAGATTACTTTCTGAGTTTAATTTTCTTTATGAAAGACGATTACTTCTGTACTATTACTGTATTACAATCTCTCATTTAAACACAGGTAATTTTAGGAAAGAAAAATAAATGTTGCATATTATTATAGACCTTTATTTAGACATTGAAATAAAGAAAAGTTACCAAAATTTGAGATTCTTCAAACTACAGGCTTTCCTCATGGTACATCTACCCTTCTGAATTATTTCACCAAAGTTACTTATGCCCACTTAAAGAAAAATAACTTGTCTAAAATTCATATTTCTAGTTCAGTCCATTTAATACCCATTTCTTCTTTGAACCTTTTTTCTCTCTTGCTGCTTGCAGTTTGTATCACCCTGAGGTCAACAGATTTAGTAATTTCTTCACTTATTTTATAAATATTCATATTCAATACTAGTAAACATAAATAAATAATAGTGAAATAGATACTGATTGTTGTGTTACCAAATTATTTAGTATCTAAGCTTGAACAATTTCGCGAGTGGGAGGGAGAGAAAATAATAAATGCTCTGGGCCTCAGGAGTAAACAGACTTTTTTCCCAGGCAAACTGCCTTGCATGGCCATCCTAATTATGTAAATTCAATGAAGGTCAAAAGCATAGAACATATTTGAAACATTTAAGTTGGAAAAAGGAAACACATACAAAAGGTGAAAAAAATTGTAGAGTAGTGTGTTTTATTGAGGACTAAATAAGTGTTACAGTCTATATGTGTTCTAACAGGTAATAGATATAAGCATTTGTGTTTTCAAATTTTCAATGTGAAAAACGAACATGTTAGAGATTTTGGTTGTGAATATGCAGAGGAAGTAAAAAGAAGAGTATGGGGGAAAAATGCAGCATCAACATGAAATTTGAAGTCACTGACATCAGTCAGTTGAGTGCCAGGCATTTTGCTATATACTGTAGATGGAAAGAGTACATTTCATACATTGTCCGTGAAAGGCTTATTCTAGTGAGAAGATCAATAAAATTAAATATTTAAAGAAATGGTAAGTGCAATATTCAACATTCATAAAGTTCTATGAAAGCATATGTGAGAGGAAAAAATGTGTCTTTGAAAACTGCGGAGATGGTTCAAAGATGTTTTTTGCTGAACATAGATGAAGGATGGGTAGAGGAAAGAG
>NW_006794161.1:719702-777267 GCF_000442215.2 Lipotes vexillifer | reverse complement strand
AAAGAGTGTGGAGTTGCTGTATTCCCAGAAAATGAACAGCATCTTATAAGCCAAAAATGTGCCTTTAGTTATGACTATAGTATAGAGTACATGTTTGAAAATAGCATAAGGGTAGAGATGGCTGAAAGGTCATGTAATGAAAGGTTTCTGTGTGCAAAATTGGGAATTTTACTCAATTTGAGATTTTAGTGAATGTGATGGAATGAATATATTTTTTATAGAATTTGAGATTTTACTGATTGTGGTAGGGAAGTTTTAAGTAGAGATTTACCTTTGAACTTCAGAAATATTACTGTTACTTTGACTATAAGAATGGATTAGGGAGTTACCATACCTGAAGCAAGAGGACAATTTAGAAGGATTTTGTGGTAAGCTAAGCCAGAAATGATAAAGATATGAATTAAGGGAAATTAAAGAAATATGCAAAACAGAGAGATAGCTTAAAGAGATATTAAGTAGGTCGAGTGAGCCGAGTTGGCTAAAGACGACTCCCCAGAGTTCTGGGGGAGAATGGAGATCCTAGGTGGTTGTGGTGTTTCTCAAACAAGAAAGGTTGAAGAACCTACAACATATTTTAGGTGGAGATATCTGGTACAAAATTAGAAATCTAGAGCTCAGGAAAAAAATTAGGATTAATTTTCAATTAAAAACTATACTTCATATTAATTTACCTCCCACATATTTCTGAATATTATCCATCACCAGCCAGGACCATCTTCCATGCTCATGATTTGTTTTCAGTTAACACATTTTTGCTGCTGTGCTATTGACTTGATTCTACTCTGGATCTTTTACTGATTTTTCAAGACTCTAATAATATGCCCAGTTATAGACACTCACTCTAGACTACTGATGTGAATTTCTTTCTGTGGAAAAAAAAAAAAAACCCCACTACTGCAAGAAATAAAAGGAAGACATATTTTGCTGTCAGTACAAACAATTTTCCATGATTAAACAAAGATTTAAATTTAGGTCAACAAACATTTATCGAATGTTTCAATGTACTAGGCACAATGCTGGAGATAAAGAAAAATGTATACTGTCATTGTTGGTCCTCAAAGAGTATGCAGTTAAATAGAGGAGAATTGAAATTTAGATTTATCAATGCAAAAACAGAAGTATGTAAGGTATCCATGTGCTGCAAAGAAGCATTGATCAACTCTTTGGATAGAGTTCAGTTCAAAATGGAATCGACACACAATGCTTCAGATTTTTCATGCATTTCTAATAATTTAAACATTACAAAACACAACTAGAGAAGAAGACATATTTCTTAGAAATTTCCCATAAATTTGTCCTAAATTTTATTGACAAACCACTAGGAAAGTGAAGCTTAACAGTTATCTATGTATAATAGTGATCCCTATAATTTTGCTATAGATCATGAAAAATGTATTCATTGAAACACATGTTTTAGGTTGTTTTAAATGCTGGGTTAAGTTTTATCAGCATCCTCTTACTTCACTAAAGGAATCTGACAGCATACATTATAACCATATGGCTTTTCTCTCATCTGAAGAATAATGGTTCACATGGGATTTTATTATAAAAATTAAAAAATTGGCTACAGAGTAAATGATTTCTTAGAACCACACCTAACCATGGTATAATATGAGATTTAAGGGGAAAGTAGCCAAGTTTTTCATAATAAATACCTAAAAAGAAAAAGAAACTTTTCATTCCAAAGAATTCTATTTCATTTTTTACATATAAACATTCTCTCCTATTAGAATCTAAAGTAACTTAGAAAGTTGGCATAATTGTTAGTATTTGATTAAAAAATAGTTTTTTGTGGAAACATATGTAAATGGATTAAAAATACTCTTATTGGTTCTATAAAATCCAATAAGCTACCATGTGTCTCAGGTATATAAGGGAACCATCAAATACTGAGATTGGAGACACTGTACCTCAAATTTAATTCTCAGTACAATCATCTATTATAGTTGTAAGAAGTATTTTTGTACTATGAATTTTATATAGGGTAAAACCAAAACACAATGCTACTTTTTATGATATACACCAGAGGTGTCATAGTTCAAGTATGATTCTAAATATAGTTCTCTTGAGGAAAAAGTCAATTATAAAAATTATTTATTACATTTACATTTATTTAAACTATTTGATTTTATATTTGTACTTAAAATATGTTTAATAAAGATTTTGTTTTAATGCTTCTTACAAAGCCCTTTTATCTTTCCTTAAAATCCCCAAAGAATCTCATGCATTTATTCTACTTATATTTAGAAAAAAAATTAAATATAATGGTACACACTCAGAATCAATTTCTAAAAAATATAATGAATGCTGTGATTGATGGATCATTTTGCTGGAAACAAGCAAAGAAGTTATTTTGCCTTCAAATTGGTAGTAGAATTGTTATAACTTTCATACCATTAAATCGGCTCCAATAATTCTATTCAGGATTACAATTGGAGACAGATGGTTCTGTGTCTCTGGCAATTGATCATATGATTTTGTAAACAGATAAGATAATATCAACCTGGCAGAAATGATAGACACAACTTTTCATTAGCCTTTCAGAAACTTAGCCCCTAATCCAGTTTAGGTGGATCAAGTTTAATGTGGGAAAGGACCCTTTCACCTTGCAAAAGAACACAGGCAAGAGGAAAGAGCTGCTGTTAGAACAGATTTGCATGTGAATGCTTATATGAATTGTATCTTGCCTGTTTTTTTCATGTCATGAAGTCCCTGTTAAACAGGGATATTTTTATTTATTTATTTATTTATTTTTGGCTGTGTTGGGTCTTCCTTGCTGCGTGTGGGCTTTCTTTAGTTGCAGCGAGCGGGAGCTACTCTTCGTTGTGGTGCGCGGACTTACTGTGGTGGTTTCTTTTGCTGCAGAGCACAGGCTCTAGGCGCGCGGACTTCAGTAGTTGTGGCACGTGGGCTCAGTAGTTGTGGTTCCTGAGCTCTAGAGCACAGGCTAAGTCTTTGTGGCCCACCGGCTTAGTTGCTCCGTGGTATGTGGGATCAGGGATTGAACCCATGTCCCCTTCATTGGCAGGTGGATTCTTAACCACTGCGCCACCAGGAAAGTCCAAAACAGGGATATTAATAGCACCTATTTCACAGGGTTGCTGTGAACAGTGCCTGTTTTATACGTAACTGCTATGTAAGTATTAATTAATGACCCTATTTCTCCATTTTTTTCCTCTGATAGTTCCTAGGAGCTCCAAATTCTTCTCACTCTATTATGCTAAGCAGTTAAACTCCCCAGACTCTTACATCCAGGTTTTGTACATCTCTTAAATGCTCCTGAAATATTCTGAATATCTTCTGATATAATACTTACACTCTGATGAAATTGCCTAATTACTACACTGTAAGACCCGCTAAGACATGAACTGTGACTGTCTTGCTTATAGTTGTATGTCAAGTAGCTAACATTGATCTACTACTTAGTAAATATTTAAGTAGAGAAGAGAGAGAGGAAGGCAGGCCAGCAGACTACTCCAGCTATTAATTCATCTATTAAGTGGAACTACCCAAGCCCTCATTTACTTAATTCTGATCTTCTATAATCCATTTCACTATAGGTCCAAAAACCTTTAGACTCCTTCTCTTCACCCTTGGTGACAGATGTGTTTCAAAATTCAAATTTTAAAAATATTTTAGAGAGTTATATATGCTATATTTTATGGAATACCTCTTTATGAGAGTGTAAGCAGAGCTATAATCAAAATATTAAAATAATGACATAAGAATATTTACACTAAGCTGTATAACAAGTAAAATATTGTAAATAGCCTCATATCAGTCCAAATCAGATCCACTTTCTTTTTTTTGTCTTCCTTCCTTCCATCTTTGCCCTCCGTCTCTGTCTGTGTGTGTCTCTCTCTCAACAAGTGAGAGGTTTCCTCAGTCTTTGCTACCGATGGCATACATTAAAAGTAGGTTTCAGAACTTTCTGGATTTGGGAATTGCAAGTAAAGTATTGTAAACTTGTCATATAAGAGGAGTTAAGAAATCATGAACTGAAAATTTCACTTGGATTGGAGGACAAATATAAGTTATCAAAAGAAAGTTTTGATAAAGATTAGATTTTTTTAAAGTTCTCCTTGAGTAAAAAAGCTCTTTATATGCTTAATTATAAATATAGCTACTAAAGCATGTAAGCCTAATTTATTCGTCATGTGGAATTAAACAGACTGAACACTTTGTTTAGTATAACCCAAAAAGTCAATTGTTAACTGAAAAACCTCCATGCCTTCCCTGCTTGGGGATAACAATGATGTTACCTTATCAGTTATATGCAAAAGCCTCTGATTTAATAGCTTATGCCAGATCTTCTAATCTTCTCTTAGGGATTACCATAGCATTATTTCATATCTTCTCTTATACCAGTCTGAATCACTACTGGAATTCCTCTCACTTTTCTTCAAGTTTTCAGCCTTATCTCCTAAATAGCCCCAGTACAGCAAGCCACTGAAAGTATTTTCTCCCCTAGATCTTGTCATGGACAGTCCATCAGACAGGATTTTTTCTTTTACCACGGAGATTTTTCAAAGGGATTTCATTATTGATCCATATCCCTCACCCCACCATGGCTCTATCTTAAATTTTGCTTTTCAGTGCCTCCTACCCCTAGATATTGTGGACACACTTGTACCTGCCTGAAACCATCCATATAAATTATTGTATTTGGTTCAACTTCTCAGATATATCATAGCCCCAATTTTGATATGATAGAGGCCCTCACTGTTAACACAATCGTACTCAATAGAGGAAGGGAAGGGGAAGAGTGAATAGGTGGAGAGCTTAGAATTAGTTGGATAGTTGTTTTAATTTCATGCTTTGCTCAGGAGAACTGGCTACAGTTCCACATAAGACAACTCATCTCTCTTCTATCCTGTGAAGAATCATTGTCTTGAAGAGTAATGGCTATTGATGGAAGTATGGTTTATCGGTGCTGCTTTTTTTTTTTTTGCCGTACGCGGGCCTCACTATTGTGGCCTCTCCCGCTGCGGAGCACAGGCTCCGGACACGCAGGCTCAGCGGCCATGGCTCACGGGCCCAGCTGCTTCGCGGCATGTGGGATCCTCCCGGACCAGGGCACGAACCCACGCCCCCCGCATCGGCAGATGGACCCCCAACCACTGCGCCACCAGGGAAGTCCTATTGGTGCTTTGAAAAGACTGAAAATCACTTAATCAGCTGTTGAGTGATAACTATAAACTATTTTACTTTGTCTAAAATTATGAACTCTTAGCTAGCTACTTAAATAATCCACTTTTTTTTTACCAATTATATTATCTGTATTGTTCTACCAAAATATACTGTGCATTTGTAACCTTCATTTTGACATGAAGAATCAATACTTACAGCTACAAAAAATATATATTTTGAGAGTCTAGCTAGGGTCAAATTCTAGACATAAGTAAACTATTTTTTCTTGTGTCATAAAATGTGTTTGTGATTTTGCCTATTGTTAAAGGAAACATATCAAAATCACTGTTTCTTAAGCTAGTAAAACAAATGTATGATGAAGTGTATTTGTTTACATTATATTAATCCTGTACTCATTAATTACTCCTGAAGTTTAATGTAGAATTTTTAAAAATTATATAACTGGTATAATTAATTGCATAGGGGTATATTTCTGTACAAAAAACAGATATTTATATATGGCTAGTACAACATAATTCTTCAGATGAATAGGTTAATAATACATATATTTATCTCCAGTTTACAAAGAGTATTGTATTTCAGAGATTAATAAGATTATGGCTCTTGGGCAACACCTGCCCTTATTATAATTATTAAGTTTAAGATACTAAAACATTTGTATTTCTTAAAGACAAATATTTCATTTTAAATCTAAAGAAAAAATTATCTAGAATAATTGTCCATAATGCTTTGAGCCTCAACCAAATGACCCTTAAGAACAAATAAAACCAGATTCAGGTGTTTCCAAAATCATAAGCAATACCTAAATACAAAATTTGAATTGACCTTTTCTCATACACAATGGGTATTAAGATATTTAAGATAGCAGATTAAATTCAAATTGCTTCATTTCAAGAAATCTGACTGTAAATACGTCATTTGGTGCTACACTTTTGGAAAAGCGAAGCCTGCTTTTTAAGACACAATATAAACTTTAATGTTTTAAAAATCAAAGTGATTTATTTGAAAGATTAAAATTCAGAATGAGACTCAGGAAGGCAATGAGTAAAATTAACAAATAAAAAACAGTCAAGAGAACAGCTGGTACCCAAGTGTATACCGAGAGACCAGAGCTCAATAAAGAGTAACAGATAAAATCCAAGTAAATTGTTAAGATTCAGAATTTTTTTAATGCAATGACCAATCTTCTTTCATTAACGTTTCCTGCTGTCATTAATGTCCAAGCTTCACCACTGAGTACACTTTGATTCCCATATGTTTTATTCCAGTCCTAGACGTTAAATAACATTACTTCTAGCCAAGGGTTTTAAGGAGTCATAAGCCCAATGGTGTGACAACATGTCAGGTTCCTCTGCTTCTCTAATAACTCAAAGCTAAGTTTAAGTACACACTTTCTCACTGTCTTTCTTGACAACACAAGACATTTTGAGACTTGCTTCAAGAAACTTGACCTCAGTCTTAAACTTTTGATGAGTACTTCAGTTTTTACAGAATTGCAGCCCTTTTTTACAGAATTGCAGCCCTGCTTTGTTTTGTTTAGAGATGGGAACATTGCATCTGAACCTGCTCCTTATGACTTCTGGTTACTGTTATCAGTTGCAAGGTAGAGATGCCAGATAGCACACAGTACACCCAGTTAAATTTGGATTCGGATAAATAATGGAATTTATTTTTTTAGTATAAGTATGTCCCAAATGTTGTTTATACTAAAAATTATTTGTTGTTTATCTGAAAGTCAAATCTAACTGGGTATTTTTTACTTGCTGAACCTACTATCAGGCCTTCCTGGCACTAACAACCAGTTTAATCCTCAGTTTATTACCGGAACTCAATCACTGGGCCAGGAGCCAGCTGATATCCTCTGAATATTGTGATCAGTGTTGTACTGTATCTCTAGAAGCTTCTCCTGGCACCTTCTCTGTTTACCTATCCTACTATAGTCCTGGCCTGACAGAACTGTATGTCAAAAGTACTTTAGATTGCTGAAGTAAATAACTGTGATGGTCCTTCCAACATGGGCAATTGATAAAGCTCTCAAATTAATAATAAAATTGTTTGAAGAATTTATCTTAAAGGTAGATTATGATCAAGGTAGGGTTATATAAGTCATTATAAGCTATCATATGGAGACATGACTTTGGTCTAATTTTGCCTCTGTGCCTTGCCCTTCCCAGGTTAAAGCTCAGGGGCAAGAGGCAGTTTAATAAAAATAATAATAATATATATATATATAATATAATATATATATATAATATATATATATAATATATATATATTATATATAGTATATATTATTATTATTATAGTATACAGTTTAATAAAGTTGTATACTGTAACCAAAACAGGAATACTGCATTAATTGTATTATATAATATATAACATATATTAATATATATAATATATAATAATATATATGTTATATATTATTATTATATTACAGTTTAATAAAGTTGTATACTGTAACCAAGACAGGAATACTGCGTTCATTTTTGGTTTCAGTAACTCAGAAAACATGATAAAAGTAACGGAAGTTTTAGAGAAAGGAAACCAAAACCTTACTTCCCTGTTTAGGACATCTGAGAACAGATTTAAATACATACACATAGATTTAAATACATATATACAGATTTAAATACACACACATGTGTATGTATGAAAACTAGGTCATATGTGGAAAGATAGTTATCACACATTTAATTTCAGCATATAATACCCATGCTAGTTTAAGCAGGAAGTTTATTAGAGATAATTAAATAATAAATTATAGAATCATTGGGAAGACTGAACAAGTATACTCTGTTTACCTTCCAGGAATGACTACCAAAGACACACCATTCAATTCTGCCACCAAAGTGGCCAATGCCACTTCTACTATTAAGAAGCAACCACATACAGAATCACACCCTCACTGCCAGAATCAGGAACCTGACATAGTCAGGCATGTTCCATAATCAGGAAGCCCTAGCTGCTACTGCTGCCATTTACATAACTACACCTCACTTATTATAAACCATACTTGTAAAATGGGTGTCCCAAACCTTGCCTGTCAACACTCCCAAAACTTAAGACTGGATACTGAAACCACTGTTTATTTGCTTCAGAAAACTAAACACTTTCATCTCTGCACTTGCCCCCAGAAATAGTGGTTGCATCAAAAGGTTGGTCTCTGCTCACATCCATTTTCCAATATCATGCAAGGCCAATCTCATTGCCTGAATTTAAATCCCATTTGGAACCGCAGTTCTAAAAAGATCTGGGAAGTGCAGTCTATAATTTTCCATCTAAATGCAAGAGGTACTAGAAGGTACTGAATGCCAGTCTACCATATCCATACAGGATGTCATAATATTTTTTTAAAAACCTGAAAGCATATGTTTATATCATATCCAACAGCCACCAGACTACAAAACAATGACATTAAATAAAATAATTTTAATTAATAGTATATTAAATTTGTTAATTGGTTGTGACAAATGCTGAAAATAAATGCAGATTGGGAATCTAAAGCTTCAAGAACTGCTTAGGTGCATTCATGGATAAGTGATAGGTTTATTACTAGAAACTGGATGTTTTAGGTTTCGTGTTTACAGTCTTTTGAGATTAATGTCCGTGACAGCATCTCTCAATTCTGGCTCCCAGTATAATCACTTAAAGAACTTTAAACAAAATGCCAGCGTCCAGACTACTTCTTTGATTTATGCAATCAGAATCTCTGGGTGCTTACAGATTCGTGGGTGAATCTGATATGCATCCAGCTTGATCATCATTTGCTTAGCATGAATATCAGTCCTTCTGGAAACACATCTCTGTTAAAAACTTAAAGGCTGTTGAACCCATGGGTCTCATCTAGAATTGTATTTATTATGATTATTAAAAAGGGAGTGTATAGAGAGACTTAGGTTTTATTTTTAGGTACATTATCACTAGATTATAAATGGGAGACTGTATAGAGTATTTTTGATCACAAATTAGACTTGGTTTGGAATTAATTTCAGAGACGGAAATTCTTATTTTGCATGGACTAATGTATGCATTTCTTTAGAGAAAATGCATTACATTTTGGGAAATAAAACTTTCCTTAAAATAATTTCTGTGACTTAAGAAAAAGTTATCTTACATCATTAATAAAATGATCTATAAAAACAGGCTGTGTATTTTTTATTAAAGCTGTATAGTCTCCCAGTTGTTTTTTGATTATTGCATATTAAATATAAATACATATTTTAGAATTAATTATGATCCAACACTTAAGGAAATAAACATTTTATGAAAATTAATTATGAATTCTAAAATTAAACATCTAGCATGGTGTATGGCACACTATAAACATCTAATAAACTGTTTTTTTAGTAGATTCATATTGGAATTATGCAACAAGGGAAAAGAAAGTCACTTCCAAGAGAGAAAAAGCACATTACTCATCTTCTTGAAATTCTCTTTACATAAACCAAAGTGTATTTCTACACAGTATTAAGCAGTTTTCTGGGGTGGAGTTGCATTCCTTGTATTTTTCTGCATTCCTTCATCATTTATCAAATGCCCCAACTTGGATTTTGTAGATATTGTTCATACATTTTGCTTAATAAACCTTTCAAACTTTGATTAAAAAGGCAAAAAGGGAAAGATTATAAACTGTAAAATTAAGGGAGTGGTACAATGATGAAAGATAAAGGAAATATTAATTAATGGATCTTACTAATCTCTTCAATGATTTATAATTTTAAAGAAAACAATTAAAAATAATCCAGACTTTTCATGTTTTTCTTTAAGATTTAGCTTATTCTTGTTTTCAGCCATTTTTTAAATGTATTAACCTGAAATTTCTTTCAGCCTAATTTAAAAAGTACTTCTACCTAGCTTATTCTAGTCAACAGGATTCCTCACTCCAAAAACAATTTTTAAACTTTAATATTCACAAGTAAGTCTATTTGAGCTTTGATGATTAATCAGTTTTTGTTGCTATGTTCTTATTCCCACTGAAAAATATTTACAATATTTAGGTATTTGGATCATTTCGATTACATTCTCCCCACCTTACACTACTCTATGCAAGCCGAGTAGCTGACATGGACCTAAATTTCTCCAGAAGACAGTGTGGGTTGGATTGCTCAATATCCACTCAACTCCCTTCTAGCATGCCATTCTAAATATGGGCAATGTTTGAAAAACAAAAAAGTAAACTTAAGAGACTCCTTTGCAACCACTGTTTTAAAATCTTCCAGGGGGAAACTCTAGTAGAGAATTAGGAGGAGAGAAGGATCAACTTGAGCTACAGGAGGAGCTAGGTATATTGTGTAAATACATAAGAGGAGGCATTTTGTTCTGTGGCTACTCAAGCAGAGATTCTAGCACGTGGTTCCTGTTGTCATGGGTGCCAACTGGCATGAGACAGTGTCCATACGGTTTCCACCAGAACGGTCTTGCAGTTGAGTATTTACCTTGGCTGCCTTTGTTCTAGGCTGTGTCTAGCCACCCTGCCACCTCTAACTCGGTTAAGGATTCTATCAGCCACTCAATATGCTCTAATAAATCTCTTTGTGCTTAAAATAGTTAGACTGGGTTTTGTTGTCTTCATCTCAAAATGCTAACCACAGAGTCAACTAAAGATGTTTGGGTAACCAGTCCTACTTAAATACTTTTGGAAATTGGGAAGATGCCTCAGCAAAAAAAGCCAGTAAGATTGCTCTGAAACATAGTCTAGAGGGGTTGCATTGTGACTGGAGATATCTCAACAGAAACTTATCCCATCAACTCCAGAGTCTTACAGGATTTTCTGTCTTTGAGTGACCTCACCCACAAAAGCTTCCTTGGCTGTGTGTACAGCCTTAGCTAAATATAGGCATGTAGGTTTTCTCAGCAGTGTTTTACTTGACAACAGACAAGATTTGAAGTCACCCTCTCTCAAGTCTGTTCAGTTAGTGGGTGGAATCACCCACAGAATTATTTATTTATTAATTTTAGTGCCAATAACAGACCAAGCTCTTGGCAGGGCCATATGGTAGTTCTATTTTTAGTTTAGTTTCTTTTTTTTTTTTTTTTTTTTTTCAGTACGCGGGTCTCTCACTGTTGTGGCCTCTCCCGTTGCGGAGCACAGGCTCTGGACGTGCAGGCTCAGCAGCCATGGCTCACAGGCCCTGCTGCTCCGCGGCATGTGGGATCCTCCCGGACCGGGGCATGAACCCATGTCCCCTGCATTGGCAGGCAGACTCTCAACCACTGCGCCACCAGGGAAGCCCAATCCCATATATCTTATGTTATAAACAGGATGAGATACAACATTTTTATAGAGCAAAAAATTTTAAATAGAAATAACTGTTACTTCAGTTGAAACTGTGTGTTTAGCTGTTAATTGCCAACGTAGTCTAAAAAATTTGGCAAATTATTTGCATACAAGCGTGATTTCCATGAACGCCTGACAACTCTTGATGAGAGGCATGATCATACTCACTTAGCCCTATATAATCAGTGATGCTCTCTATTTCCCTCCCTAGGCCAGATTTCCGCAAATAGAAACAATCCTGGTATTTAGTGGACAATTAATCTATCAAATCAACCTGATCCTGTTATGGCTATGATAAGGTTATATTTGCTAGTAGCAGTTAATACAAAATAAGACAAGATAGTTTATCACTGTAAAATTACAGAGGGGAAGGGCTAAAACTATCCTAAAAATAATACAGTATACATCGATACGGAGTTTAAAAGATAAAGAAACAAGTGGGACCTTACAGTTTCCCTCTGCCAGCCTTGCCTCACCACCATCCCAGTACATATAATCTTCTCCACACCTTTAGCTAATATACATTAGTAAGGCAGTTCCCCTTTTCAAAGTTTTAGCTTTATTATTCTAGCTGTAGCAAACAAACTGAAGAGGACAGAATATTGAAATATTACATGGTGACTCTGTTGACTCCTTAGCATGTAGTATCCCAAATTTGGTGTCTTATAACGCTGAAGATATATGTCTTCTAATAGTATTGGGGTTGGAAAACCACCCCTGGAATAATAAGTTTAAGTATGATCACGATGGTGACATTCTGGCCCAGCTTCACTGAAGGTCTTATATGACACAGACTCTGCAACCTCAGTTAAAATTGAAAGCCATGGCTTAATGAATTTGTATCTTAATACTTAAAAGAATATGATCCACAGAGTAGTATTATCTTTACACTCACAAGGAAATCGTTAAAGTTACTTTTTGCTGTGAAGTTTAAAACAATTAGGAATGTTATTATTTTGGAAGAATGTACTCCTAATCTAATTATAAGACATGTTGCTAAAATCATGGCTGGGTGCCAGGTTATTTCCACATGTCATTATCTATTCTGATAACTGCTAGACAACAGAGTGAATCAAAGAGGCCAGCAGATATTTTCACTTCACTACCAAATCTTGTGAGAACACATCTAATTTTAATCTATGTCTACAGAATCCTAACTTTAAGAGATTATAAGAGGTGAAATTTTCAGTTTGGCAGTATCTCTGGAACTGGCAGGCACTCTCAAGGAGGATAGTACTGAGATTGATCAAACTAATACGCAGTTTTCACACAAGTAGTATTTAATATCTATTGACCAAGACTACCTCCTAAACTACAATGTGTATGATTAGTTATACATAATGGTCATTGTTATCATCAGTGGAGATTCAGAAGTTGGAGACTAAACAGTTTGCATTCCAAAAGCACCCACCTAGTGCCAGGTCCACACCAAGGAACACCCAAGCAATGATGATATAGCTCAGGAATTCACTACATTTTGTAGAAGAAAAATATGGGATGTCTGAAATGTTGCATTAGAATTAAGTATACCTGTGAGACCAGGTGAATAGCAATAGTATTAAGTTAGAGGTCTGAAAATGTAATTTTCAATGTTCTAATTTAACATTTCCCTTCTTTTTATATCAAAGAGTATTTTATGCAACGTTAGAAAAACTTAAGAGTTCATACTCTGTTGAGTCTGTAATCAGAGCCTATAATTCAAGACTCTCAAATTTAATTTATTTAACAGTTGAACAAAAGCCTCTCAGCATATGAATGTTGAAAAGTAATCAGACTTCAAACTCTTCAATATGCTTCTAAGTATTTATATTAATCAGAGAGCCTATTTATGTTTCAGAGTAAAATATATTTCAGTAGCTTACCAGAAGTAATTTATAGTGAAGTATACAGAATTCTTTCATATTCTTTAACAGGAATACACTCTCAGCACCAAGTACTTATTGGCTAGCAGCAATAAATTGGCAAGTAATAAGCAGGCCATCAACACGATTATATTTTATAGCTGTAAATTCACTCAGGGATGTTCTCACCATGAAAGAAAGAAAGAAAAAAAAACAGTAGAATACTACAATAATCCATGAGCAACTGAATTCAAACAAGATATAGAACAAATAGAAATACTAACATTGAACCACAGTGCTCCCGGCACATAGAACAGACTGTAAATGGATTTTAACAATAAAAATCTAAAATATTCTTGATTTAAAGAAAAGAGTTACTTCAGTGATTGAAGGGATATTTCAGGAATAACTGGATTAAGGTACACCTCTCTGTTACTAGGACACTCAAATGTGTTAAGACTGGCTATTTTAAATATGCCTATTTTGCCTGTTATTAAGGTGAAATATCAAGGTAGTATATATAAAAGTTATCACAGAAAAGTGCTAAATAAAAATAACATACTAGTATTCTACGTCTGTAGTGCAGTGGGTCAAATAAATTCATTTTTTCTGTTAATATTTTATCATATACATACATGTTTTAAGATATTATTAAATTAGACATTAATCTGTATGTCATTAATCTGATGATATTTAATCAAAAGATAAATGCTGTTCATCTCAACATGGTTTGATAGTATTCAGATAGAAAAAAAAAACACATATTTTCATCTCCAAGACTCTTTTGAAGTAAAGTATAACATGAAACACTCAAAATGAGGAAGGCTTGACAGAAGAGATATGCTGCTAAGCCAGATGACTTTGCTGAGGGGTCACAAAACTCATGGGATAGAGTAAACTCCTGTGAATGGATTCTTCTGCAGGATATTTAAAGGAGATATAATTAGTGGTATGAAATGCCAGGATACAATTTACCAAGAGCATGGCTTTGAGAAAATAGGACTTTTATAATGAGGCAGGAAGCTACTAATAATTACTATGACCAGTATGTATGCCATGAGTTATAAATATCTACCCCTGTTGAAATTTTATCCTATAGGTGGCATCAACCTTACCAATTCATAAAGGATCCCTTCCAGCAAGAATGAAAAAAAACTTTGAGACCATATACCCTGGTCCTCAGTTGCTTCAGTTCACATGGTGATTGTTTTAACAAATTAAATAATTGTCTTGGATAATCTAACGTCTCTTATTTACAGATCAGGGACACCTAGAAATATTATAAGACTCGCTTAAATACAGTTAGGGTTAAGTATTAAGGTTAGATACTAGTCCTTCTGCCTCCTAATTTAGAGATCATTTTATTATACCATGCTTGAGAGCAGACCTGCAGAGCTTAGAAAATTTATATAAAAACAAAAAAGTTTTCTTCCTACAGTCCATTTACAATATATGTTGATATACCTACCTGAAACAATTGACTATCAATTCACTAATGTAAATTCATTTGGGTTACAATGAATTTTATATCTTGCTTCTCATTTTTGTTTAGCTAACTATTGAATAGAATCAAATGAATCTTCATAAAACATGTGAAAAGTATAAATCATTATTACATAATAAAAAGCTGTAGGTTCACCATCTATTTTAAGAAAACCCCTAAAATAAAACCATTACCTGGGAATTTTTGTATTTCTGTTCTTTGGATTTTCTTTAATATTATGCTACAGAAATAAATATTACAAAATAAGATCTTATTGGTACTACACCCTTGGGGCATAATTTAGCAATTTATTATAAATGTTCAAATTGCTTAATCTAAAATTGAAATTGTTCCAAAAGCTGGCAAAAGTATTGTTTAGAGAGGCATTTTAATATTTCTATATAACTGATCTATGAAATTAAGTTGGGTCCTAGGTGAAATGAAGCTTGGGAAGAACAGAAAAAACACAAAAACGCAGATAGTGTAGTATTTCAACCACTGAAAGAAGGTAAGCCCATGAGTGAAGCCACATCATTCCCCTTGCCCTCCCCAGGGACTCACTTTCCAGAGTACAACATCAGGAGAGGGTAGCCAAACAGTGCGCAGTGGTCTCGCTGAGCTGGGGAGACAGATCACCGCTACTGAGCTGGCTAGAATTTGCTTGGCAAGGTAACAAAGAGAAGGCAGCTGTGCATAAATGGTGCTCCAAAATTTCACATAAAGGTCCCCTTGAGTATGTTGCTGAATAGTAGACTGTATATGTGCAGGGAGAAACTTCACAGGTTTAGGCAAAGAACAACTACTAGGGAAAAATATATCAACCCCCCCCAAAAAGAAACCCCCACCAAAAACAACACTATATGGACCTGTAAGCTGAACAGACACCTGAGCTCACATAAAGCTTGGAAATATTTAATACTGAACTACCAGAGTTGAGAGACCTCACCAAAAACTCAGATCACTAAGTAGTGATCTCAGACAGTCCATGCCTAAGAGTAGGGCTAATCTCTTTTCAAGTAAAAGATATTAAGACCCACAATACTCAAACTTAAAAACAAGCATAAAAGGGTTCAAGCTGATTCACAAGTAAAGTAACTGATTTCCAGAAAAAAACTCAGCATTCTATGAAGGAAGATAATAAAATCCAAATACATAATGATGTAGCATACATAGTTATAACCAACCGTATATAATCAAAGTAGTAGTAGTAAAGAAGTAGTAAAATGTGACATATAACCAGGAGGAAAATATAAATTAATGATAATAGAACTAAAAATAACAGATATGATGGACTATCTATTGGAAAAATAGAGATTTCGTAGATATAAATAAATGTTTATGGGTAAATATATAAGCTATTATAAATATATTTAAAAACTTGAAGCAAAGCAAGAACATAACAAGCAAACAAATAGGGAAATATCAGGAGAGTAATGGAAACTGTATATTTACAAAAATTAAAATTCCAGAACTAAAATATATCACATCTCAATGAAGCATTCACTCAATGAGCTGAACAACAGATTAGACACTTCAATAGAAACGATCAGTGATCTTGAAGAAAACAAATAGGAATCATATAAACTAAAGTATAGAGGAAAAACACCTGAAGAAAAAAAAAAGGAAGAGATTGGTAGGAAAACACTAAGAAAATGAGTACATGTATAATTGAAATGCCAGAAGAGATTGGGAAAGAAAACAATTTCGGAGGACTATCAATTGAATGCTTTCTAAATATGATAAAAATATATAACCCAAAGACTAAAGAAGATTAACAAATTAAAGGAAAAATAAACAAAAATAAAACCACAGCAATTCATATTATAATGAAATTGAGAAAGCCAAAATCCAAAGAGAAAGTAAAAATCTTAAAGCAGCTGGAGAAAAAAAAAAAAGATGTATTATATCAAAAATAAGTGTCCTCTGATTTCTCCAGAGACATAATACAAGCCAGAAGAAAATGCAACCACATCATTAAAGCATTGGGAAGAAATAATATATATCTTTCAACTTATAAATAAAGGCATTTTTAGACAAATAAATATATTGTCCAGAGACCTACACTATAAGAAATGATAAAGTTTTTGAGGGTAAAGGAGAATGATATCAGATACAAAACTCAGATCTACACAAGCAAATGAAGAGTATCAGAGTAGTAAACATATGAATAAGTGTAAATACTTTATCTTTTCTCATATCTTAATTTAAAAAAATTTTGTTTTCTTATTTCTTAAATCTTTCAAATGAATTTTTTAAGAAATTGATAATAATGTATTTTAGAGTTACATGTATAATTAAGACCTGTGACATGAAGGACAAGAATGAGAGAAATGTAAACAAACTAAATAGTTAAAGATCATCCAGAGTACAGTCCAAGTTCCAAAATCAGAAAAAGTCATTACAAGAAACCTATGAAAAACACTGTATTCCCCACTAAGACACAAAAATTCCTAAAATATTACAAAACCAATTCCAGCAATTAAAAAGGGGGGCGGGATGTGACATTACCAAATAGGGTTTATCTCAAGAATGAAAGTTTGGTTTAACATTCAAAACTTACTAAATGCAATTCAATACTTTAAAACAATAAAAGATAAATTATATGGTCATCTTAATAATTACAGATAAGGTGTTTAAAAAATTCACACCCACTCATGTTAAAAACTCCCCAAGCTGGGAATAGAAGGAAACTTCCTCAACACGATAAAGAACATCTAAAGCAAATCTACAGATAACATCATATGTGAAAGTGAAAGGCTAAAAGAATTCCCCAAAAGGTTGGAACAGAAAAATATCATATTTTTGTTTAGCAATTTACTGGAGGTTCCAGCTAGTGCAAAAATTCAAGAAATATAACAGTACAAAATCCTAAGGAATCTGTCAAAAAACTACAACTAATAATTAAATTTAGAATGGTTACAGGACACAAGGTTAATATACAATATTTTATTTTTATATCCTAACAATGAACAACTGAAAAATGAATTAAAATATATATTATTTTTTATAGCAAGACTTCCATCCCCCTGCCCTGGTCTGCAGAAAACTTGTCCTCCACAAAACTGTTCCCTGGTGCCAAAAAGTTTGGGGACTGCTGACTTGAACACAAGCACTGTGATACCTACCTATACTGTCAGTCTGATAAATGAGAAGGCTACTAAGTGACTAACGGGTAGGATAAGCTGGACAAAGGGATGATTCAATTCCCAGGCAGGACACAGCTAGACAGCGTGGGATTTCATCATGTCCTTTAGAATCCTGCACAATTTAAAACTTATGAATTGTTTATTTCTGGAATTTTCCATTTAGTATTTTCAAACCACAGTTGACCATGGGTACCTGAAACTACAAAAAGTGAAACCGTTGATAATGGGGAGATGGCTGTACTTTCTTACTGCTGTGGTAACAAACTACTACAAACTTAGTGGCTTAAAAAATCTACCATGGACAGTCCAATATATTTCTTCAGCAAAAACAGACTGATAATTAGTATGGTCATTGGCAGACTATCAAAGAGGTCCACACAGAGTTTTGATTAAAAGCATCCAGATACAATTCATAATTCTGAAATCTGTGCTTTATATGAAACAATTTTGGTAAAATATATGTTGTTATTAGTGTATTCTCTCCCTCTGAAATGTTTTTCTGTGATGTTAGCCCCAGTGATGAATTTTACCAGGCCTTTTAATACATCACCTATACTTTATTTTTCTTAAGAAATGAGCTTCATAACCTCCTAATAATAGTTTAAATGGCAAAATGTGATTTTGTATATTTTAAATTTAAAGTTAAAAAGCCAAAATATTTATAATAGTGATAGTCCATCTTTATGGGAACAGAATTGAGAGAATTACATTTTAGAGGAACTAAATAGAAAGCAATTGGCACATGATTCTTTGTATTATTAATATCTTCTTCGTGAAAATCTATTAATTTGTTTTTGTTTTTGAATACAGTAAAACTTGAAAAGGAATCACAGCATAGTTATGGATATATTATCTACTTTTTAATTAAAGTTAGTAAGACTTGAAAAGATATTAAGAGTATTTATGGCATGTTATTACTATTAGTGATCAAAATTTTTAAAAGACATTGGACGTGGTACAATATATACTAAAAGCACAATAAACTAATCATTTAATGTTTTCAAAAACTTTATGTATTCAGATCATAGAATTTTCAACCTAATGAAAACAAGATTAAACAAGAAGATAATACTTTTGTATCTTGTTTGATTTGGAAAAAATTAGTTGATTTGAATGGTAAATTACTGGATTTCCATTTTTCACCTTTACTTTCACTATGGTAGTAACTTTGTCTATGACATTTGAAAGGAAGACTTTTGAGGTGGGTTTTTAATTTAAACACTGAATTCTCTTTTGTCTCTTTCCTCTCCTCCTTTTTCTCCACTTTCCCCCCCTTTTCTCCTTTTTCCTTCTTTCTTTTCTTCCCCATTTCTTTCCTTCCTTTCTTTCACTAATCTTTTATATATTTCTGTGTCATGTGCTTACTATGAGTAAATCACTATGTTCTGACTTCAGTGTGCTCTGTCTGAGAGAAATTACATGTACACATAATAATCTATATTTATAACATAATTATCTGCTATTATCTGAGTGTGAACAAAGTATACTGTGGCCATTCTAGGAAAGAGGTTGAGGGTGGTGTAAGAGACTTCAAAGAGAAGGAAATCCTGCTTCATATGGTTTAAAAGAAGAAATAACAATTCAACAAGCAAAGAACAAGAGGTAGATACCAGTAAATTTCTAGTAAATACCAATAAATACCACATGTGAGAAGTGCTTAGTTGCATAGGTAAGAATGAACTTTGCTAAGACAACATTTTGTAAGAGGGATTTTCACTTCCTTGTTCGTGACTCAGAGTACTAGAATAATGCATGGAAAAATATCTGGAGTAGACTTAGAATGAATTCTTTAGCTAAGAATTTTTAAAGACCAACAATAAAGAAAAACTAATGGAAAAACAATATCCTTAGTCTCAAGAATAAAAAATATAATTATAAGACAGTTTACTAACATAGTATACTATGTTAGTAATGTATGCATATACATTCAACAACTTGTAGTTGTTGTATAGTATAGAATGGTCTTCAGATTTTTTCTCTAATAAGGAATAATGAAAATGGATTGCCAAGTCCAACTATAGGAATTTCCCTTTTCTCATCTTCTCATTTCTCATTCTGCATCATTTCCATATTGCCATCCTATTTCCCTGATATCCACTCCTCTCTCAGTCCATTCGGTTCTCTCTGGAATAGTCAACCTGTCTTATCAGAACCGTTATTCCTAATTTTAGAAAACTCTTGTTCTTTTTGTGGAACATTATTAAATATTTGGATTTTAGATACAGAAACATTACCTAATGCATTTGAAATATGCTGTTTTCTTCAAATACATTCCATTAAATGCTCTGAGTCGTTATTCATTTCCTGGAAATTGTTTCTGTCTTTTTACATGGACCTGTAGCTTTAAGTTTCCTTTGAACAGGGTCTGTTAACTGATTCCCTTTTTTGTGTGCTTTATGCTTTGCTAAAGTTGGGGGAGGGCTGTTATTACTGGCTTTTTGAGATAAAACAGTAATTTCTAGATACTGAGCTGAAAACAGATCTCTGACTCTAAAGAAATATGGATGCCACTGTGTTGCCTATTAATAGTCTCTCTTTCTGCAGAAGCTTGAAATTTTACTGTTCAACCTTCTGCATCCACTGAGTAGGCTAACTTCACCACAAATTTGAAAACATAAAACAGCATGATCCATTCAGGAAATAGAGGGGACATTTTTACGGCTAGACCATCTGAGTGGCGAAACAGTAGGAGACAAAGCTAGAAACGAAAATACGGTCTTTGTGATGGTCTACTCTGACATATCTGCTAAACATTTCTGCTTTGTCCACAGTAGACAGTGCAGACCTACTGAAAGATTTTCAACAGAAGAGCAGCGTTTTCAGTTTTTACTTTTAGCTGTATTACTCTGGCAGGGGAGTAATTAGTTTAAAAAAGGTGAAATTTGCAGAAATAGAGGTAAGTTAGAAACTACTCTGAGTACCTGCTTGAGAATATATATGTGAGATATTGGTGAGGGCTTCTTGACACAGTATATTTAATGCTGGGGCTTTTGGATTCAGCCGATGATTGATTGAATAATGGATTGATTGATCTTTCTAGATATATATAGATATACACACATATACATATATGGATGGCTAGATAGATAGAAAGTCTTAACTTAACACTCCTCATTTCTTGTTCTATCTCATTGTTCAGGAATGGTTTTTATGACCACATCTGACAACCCTCAAACTCACCGCCTTCATTTAATATCTATGTTTCTATATTAAAATATAAGAAAACAAAACCTGTTTTTCACAACCAGATAACTTGCATGTTTTAGGTCTTAATTAAAATAATTATGAACAACTGAAACACATTTAAGTACATCTGGCTCAAACAAATGATTGAGATCCTAAGATCACAGCCAAAGCCCTTTATTTCCATCTTATATTTAGGAGATTATGAAAGAACAATTATTTACATTGACAAAAAAATAAATACACCATGATTTAGTTATTCATTGATAAAAATCAAATTCTGAATTCTGACTATTGGGATACTTGAAAATTTAATGATTGGGCTGTATGAGTTTATTCTGGAAGATAAGGAAAATGTGAACCTATAAACAAATGGAACAGCCACCTCAGAAGTTTTCAAATATGTGAGAAAAAAATCTTGGTTTAAAAGAGAATGATGGATTTTCACAGATATGGTTAGTGCTGATTTAGTTTTATACAACTTGCTTTTGCTTTAATGAGTGATTAGAGAAAGGCACCAAGGAAGGGGAGAGGGGAGTAAGGAGAGCTTAGGCTTATAGAAGAGGTAGGGTCAGGGAGATCTTTTGTACAGCCTATTTGGTGATTTTGAAACAACAACAAACCAATACCCCCATATTTTAATATCACTATGTTGACTGCAGCAAATTAGTAGAAAAAATTGTGTTGCTTCAGATGGAGATTTAGAATCAAGGTAGTGAAAGTAAGGATAGAGAGGAACTCAAAGATAGGGAGGCATTGTTCAGCTGAGAAAATAAAAGGTGATATATTTGATATGGAAAGTGAGGAAGGAGAAGTCAAGAAGTCCAGATAACTCTCAAGTTTTTGATTTTGGAATTAAAAGGATTGGTGCCTTTTATTTTACTGAGCATCTACTGTGTGCCAAGACTGTTCCAGATGTTGGTGATAGTGCATTAGACAAGCCAAGTCTCTATCTTCTTAGAAATTTTATTCTAGTGATGGAGACCAATTATAATCAAATAAGCAAAAAACTGGTTTTATAAACAAAGATAAAGTTTGACGAGACAGAAGTGAAAGGGATATAAGAAAGTTATTTTCAGAAGAGAAGGAAGATAGCTCACTGAAAACATGACATCTGAGCCAAGACTTGAGAGAAGTGAGGATATGAATGAATGGTATTTCTATTACCTTTGGCCTAATTGTATTCATATCCTGGACTTTGGGACTGATTCCAATTTGTATGACAGTCTTAATGTTCCTTTTTTTTCGTTTTTTTTTTTTACAATGCAACTGGGGAGCTACTTTTCATCACTCGTTAAGCCAAGTTTTGAAACCTGTGCAGCTGGCAGGCTGTCTTATGCTTTCTGTTACAGTATTGTTGGTAACTTCCTTTTCCAAACTTTGCATGCTGTTCTAGACACATTTTATCTAAATCATGATTCTCCAGAGATGGGTAATCATTTTTTGTATTCCAAGAACGTTGAATCTCTAAAATAAGGAATCAGGGTATTAGTCATTTCTCATCTCTCCCAATCACCACCATACAGGTATGAGCTTAACTTAGTCTTACATTAAGACCACAGGCACACTGCTAGTTTCTTCCTCTAGAGGTTTGTTAAGATTTTCAAAAATATCTTATCCAAGCTCTGAAATTTTCAAATGGATTTGGCTATGAATGAAAAAAAACAAACCTTTGTTGTAATACTTTTGTCCCTGCTACACATTTGGTGGTTTAAGGAGAGTAAAGAACAATTACAGCTAAATTTAAGTTTGTGTTCATGTTGTTATTGATGGGGTTAGTAAACATGTATAGTAAACATACGTGTGTGTATATAAACATGCATATGTATATATGCTATATTATCTATATATTTATATATATATTTATAGATGGATTCAGATGGATAGATGAATTCAAATTTTTCATATTCACCAAGTAAATTTCATGAAAATTCCTTTATTTCCTGTTTGTTGAAGTTTATCAGTGAGTTACTTAAAGTGTTAGAAGTTATGCTTATTTGGATCTGAATTCCTACTAAAACTAAAGACATAAAATTATCTAATATGACTGGCCTCTGATGGTGACAAAGCAAAATTAAAAATCATATTGATAGTACATGCATAATATTAGTTTTCCTCCATTATTCTGTTATTTCTTCTGCCCCTTTCTCTTTTCTATGATCTGACACTCATCAGGTCTGAGGTTAATATCAATAATACTCTCAAGAGAAGTATTTAGCATATACTAGAAAAGAAATATTTGCATTCCAGGGATGAAAGCCAGTTTACAAATAATTTAATTAATATGATGCACTGCTATGCAAGGAACAAGTCTATTGCTGGGCTCTGTATAGCTCATTTATCTGCATTTTATGAATTTTAAATAATAAATGTTTATTTTGCTAAACAACTTTATTTCAGTTAATGTGCAAAACAGAAGAAAAAATTTACCAAGGAAAGCTTTTAACCATTTTTTTATATTATTACACACCATGAACACCATATCTTCTACAAAGCCTAAAGTTTATGCTATCTGGCCATTTACAGAAAAAGGTTTGCTGACTCCTATCTTAAAATGATGATCATTTATAATTTCTCATGGTTTCTGTTAGTAAGGATTCAAAGCAGCCAATTCAGTGGTTCAGCCTTAGGGTTTCTCATGAGGCTTATAGTCAGATGCTGGGTGAAGATGCAGTTATCAAAAGGTTTGACTGGAGCTAGACTACATCCCCAGACAACCTCTGACCATGAGGCTGACTACCACAGTCCACCCTCTTTCCTTCAAATATTCATGTGCCTTTCTAGAAAAAGATAGACCCACCCCCATCCAAAGGCCTTGAAGTCTCCACCCTACAAATCATCAACTCAAATTCAAGGATCTTATCTTCTAAAAGAGTGACAGATGTCCCCTTGGTCCTTGGATCCATTTCTTCCTGATCTGAAGGCCTGTGAACAAAAATGGCCTAGTTATCTGGTCCCCATATACTCAACACAGAATGGTGGGACAGGCATAGCAAAACAATACAAGACAGTCCTGATAAAAAAGAAGGAGGAAAAAAACAAAAACAAAAACAAAAAACAAAAAACAAAAAGAAGGAGGAAGGCATATCAGGAGCCAGTTGGTCAACAGCACTTCTGAAATCCAGCTGGCACAGTTGCTACAACCACGCAGGTCTCATTATATAGCCAACTAGGACCTGGGCAGCCAGTTTTTATAGTAAGGGAGGGGGGGGATACCTGTAGTCTCCAAGAGCATGGAGTGTGCAAGCTAGTTTGAGAAATTCCAGGAAACTGAACTTCTTCAGGAGCCTGGAGGGATTTGAGGAGTCTGAGATTTTGCAAATTTGGCCAATGGAGGCTTAGAGATATTTTGTCTTCTTAAGGATAGTATGCCTTGTTGTGCTACTCAATTTGAAATACAAATTCAGATGTTGCAAAAATCAGACTTTCCACTGAATAGAATGTTGCATTTTTTATCTTATGGAGGAAAAGATTAGTAGTAAATAATTGTTTTAACACCCCTCGTGTGTAGCCTAAACATTTCCAAGAGCTCTCTGACCTTCACAGTCCTCTAGATTTCTCCAATATCTTTAGATTTTCTAGACTTAGGAATGATAAATTAATGGTGAACTTACTGAATAAAGTTGAGAAAGGTTAAATTGAACAAAGGTAAGAAGACATCTAGGTCATTACTCACATTTAAAAAAAAAAACCATTTCAGAACCATAAGAGAGAAATGAGATACCATACTTTCATAAACCACATAGTAAACGGACCCACAGATAACCCAAAGATCTAATATTTTTTCAAATTGAACATAGCTTTTTACTTTCAAGTAATATATTTTTAAATCAAAACATAAATATATAAAATGTTATTTTAAACCATTTGAAATAGTTATTTAAAAAAATAAACAATATAAAGGTATATAATATAAAAAGTGAAGCTCTTCCCTCATGCTTCCTAATGCAGAAGTAGGCACTTCTCACTCCCTTGTGTGGTTCAGTGTGACTGGATTTTGTGCCACATAAGACCTCATCCTTAAATAGATGGTATTCCTAAATATATATTGTTCTGCAACTTGCATTTCTCATTTTGAAAGCATCGAGGTCCTACAGGTTACATGCATGCATATACTTTTGCCCATATTCCTTAATGACTCAAATCTTTTAAAAGTTCAGTCTGCTTTATCCACACCACATCCACCACACCAAATGATGTGAAGGGATTTTAACATTTCTCTGATATCCTATACATTATGGTCTAGATAATAATTATTTTAGAATTATTTTCATATTTATCCCCCTTGTAACTTCCTTTATGACTTCTCATAATTTGTTGGACATATGGAAAGTACTCCATAAATATTTATTGTTTTATGATGCATGCCGTTTAAGCTGAGTTAGAGCCAATTCACTGTAAAATTTAGAGCACTGGCTTTGGTCAGAAGCATCTAGGTTCAGACCCTGGTTCCGCCGTTTTCTAGCTATATGATCTTGGGCAAGTTACTTAACTTTTTATGGATGCCACTGTGTCCTCATCCTCATAAAATGGTACCTATTCTGATTAGAACAGTTTTCCCCATCTCTATTTTGATTTGTCCCTTACTGTTTGAGAATCATCTCATCTCTTAACACTGCTGGCTGTCTCTTCTTCCCCTGGGTAACCACAGGAACTACAGAACAGCCTCCCTTATTCGACTTGTATTTGAATAGCTTACCCAACACTAAGAGTTATCCATGACAGAGCAGTGGAAAAGGTTCCAGCTTCTCCCACCACTTTCAGACTCAGATGAAGAGCTTCAATATGAGCCTCATATTGAAGAGCTGGGGCTTAATACCCTATGGAGAGAAATTTGACCAGTGACAGATAACACAGGAGGAGTCCACAGATCAATTTGTTTCCATTACTCAGAGTTAATGTGAGAACCTAGTACCTAGAAAAGTACCTGTACTTAAAAAAATTATTGCCGTATAAAAGAAGGCAAATTATATTTTTAATATAAATAAGTGGTAAACATATGGTATGGGATAGTAAATATACTTTATTTAGGTATAAGATTTCATTGGAAATCCATATATAATAATTTACAAATTATTCTTAGTCTATTCATAAAGAGAATATATTCATATTCAGTGTATTCATTTTTAGGTCCAATAATTCAACATCTTTTAGTTGCTGTCATAATTGAATTCTTCCTATTTTAATGAATCTTTACTTTTATCTCTAAGTATTTTTTAATTTCCCCCCAAATTTCTATTATAATATATCAAGATGTAGACATAATATGAAAAGACCAGGATTTTACATTCCCCAATACTTACTGTTATAACCCCCAGGGAAACGTCATTGTCTAGTTGAAAAAAATAACTAAACTAGAAGCCAAAATTCTGAACTCAACTCACCATCCCAGCACTCATTACCTGTTAGATGTGTGCTGTGGCCAGGAACGTTCCTGTTTGAGTCTCAGATCCATGACATGAACTCTACGAGATGGCTTCAAAAAGGCCTTCCAGCCCTAATACATTATGAGGTTTTTTTTTTTTTAATGATTGTATTCATACCTCCACCCACACACACATTCCAACACATAGCCCAATATATTTATCTTGACCTCCACTTTAGCTCATTCAACTTGATGTTTATCCTATCACAGATTTTTTTTTCTTTCACTAGGAAATTCATTTACTATTCATCAAATAAATATCAAGTCACTACAATTGTACCTTTCATTAAAAGTTGTTGGGAATACAATGGCAAGTAAAACATGGTCCCTGCCTTCCCAGCTAGGCCTCCTTACATTGTTCCTTGGGCCAGTAGTCTTCAGTTTGCTTATTGGCTTCTTGCTGGTAATACTCAGGTGTGTCCCTCACAGCAAATCTCTGGGACTGCTGACCTGTGAGCAACCCCTCTTCTTAGACTGGGATGCATCTAGTCTCTCCTCGATACAGGTGCTAAAATAGAGACCTGATGTCCTTGGCTGGGATCCAGACAGTTGAGGCAGCTCAGAGAAATGTGGTTTGTAATCACTGTTGTTGTTCCTTGCTGTCCAGAGTGTCCAACTCATCACCTCCAGGTAGTGCTTATTTTCCAAGTCTTGGTGGCTTGCTACAATATGACTGAGGTGATTTTTTAAACGTAACTTTCATTAAGCTTTATCATACAGCAGAAAATTTCCTTTATCCCCAAAATTATAGTTTCAGTAATTTACCTTTCAATATTCACAAAACCATTTTTCCCAAGGTGTGTCAGGGACAGACAGGTGGCTGGATCAGGAGAATTGTCTCTAATTAACACTTGCTGACTCCTGACACAGTTTATTGTCCTGACAAGTAGAGTGTGATAATTTCTATAATCAGAGATGCCCAGAGAATTGGTGTCTAAATCAGACAGAAGGGCAAGAAAAAGCTTAGCGCTTTAAGAAACCTGAAAATAATTCAATAGAGCTGAACATCTGGAATCAACTTGAACTGAACTTTACTGTTCTAGACTTCAAGCAAATGGCATGTAGGACATTGTTCAGAAAATTACTAAATGTAACTAAAATATTACTTTTTCTCATGGGAGTCATTTGTTTAAGTTTCCAATTTCAATTATTTTACAACACAGAAGCAGTGATATTCTAAGATGATAGTAGTACTAATATATTATTTCACAAGTGTCAGCATATATTTATGTGTATATATGTATACAAAAGCCCATTGTAGTATTTAGTGCTTTGTTGTAAACCTCTATTTAAGTGCTTATCAACATACTTTGAAATTGTTGTTTACTTTTCTGTTTCCTCTGTGGATTCTAGACAAGAATATATAGGGACTGTATTTGTTCAAAATTTTGTTTGGTAAAATTGTTTGACAGAAGCTACTAAAGCTAAATATACATATGCTCTGACTCAGAAATTTTATTCCCAGATATATACCCAGCAGAATTGCATACATATATGCATCAGTAGATTTGCACATGAATGTTCTAAACTAGAGAATGTTTAATAAATACTTTTTGTGTTACCTAATGAACTGATGTGTTTTATGTTTGACAATGTACTAACAAAAATGTTAAAGTATAGAATTTGAATACTGTTTCAAAATCTTATATCTCACCAAAATATTCTTGTCTGTTTCTAAAGATCATCATAGCTAAGTTTCTTTTTTCAGTTCGTTTATTATAAAAAAAAGATGAATTAGAAAGGCTTTTATTTAAAATGCTCAGTTTTAATCTAACAATTATGTATGATTGATTATTTCAGAGAAGATACCCAGTCTGAATTCACTTTTCAAAACAAAAATATGGAAATTATTTGTCATTTATCCTTTACTTACTGAAAACGTGTTTGTTAGATTTTTAAAAGAAGACTAGAAAAGCACTGAATGCTTATTAAAGCATTCTTTGTGTCTTGGTTATCAATATGATATAAAACTTCTGACAACATTCAAAGAATATAAAATGAGACCAAAAAAACCACCAAACAAAAAACTCTTACCTTCAGTAAGAGCCAACTAATTTCTTTTTTTTAATTAATTTTTATTGGACTATAGTTGATTTACAATGTTATGGTAGTTTCTGTTGTACAGCAAAGTGAGTCAGTTATACATATACATATATCCACTCTTTTTTAGAGTCTTTTCCCATGTAGGTCATTATGGAGTACTGAGTAGAGTTCCCAGTAGGTCACCATTAGTTATCTGTTTTATATGTAGTAGTGTGTATGTGCCAATCCCAATCTCCCAATTTATCCCTCACCCCGCCTCTCCCTGCTGGTAACCATAAGTTTGTTTTCTACATCTGTGACTCTATTTCTGTTTTGTAAATAAGTTCATTTGTATCATTTTTTTAGATTCCACATATGAGCAATATCATACGATATTTGTCTTTCTCTGTGGACTTACTTCACTCGGTATGACAATATCTAGGTCCATCCATGTCACTGCAAATGGCGTTATTTCATTCTTGTTATGGCTGAGTAATATTCCATTGTATATGTGTACCACATCTTTATCCATTCATCTGTCGATGGACATTTAGGTTGCTTCCATGTCCTGGCTATGGTAAATAGTGCTGCAGTGAAGGTTGGAGTGCATGTGTCTTTTCAAATTATGGTTTTCTCCAGATATATGCCCAGGAGTGGGATTGCTGGATCATATGGTAGCTCTATTTTTAGTTTTTTAAGGAACCTCCATACTGTTCTCCATAGTGGCTGTATCAATTTACATTCCCACCAACAGTGCAAGAGGGTTCACTTTTCTCCACACCCTCTCAAGCATTTATTGTTTGTAGATTTTTTGATGATGGATATTCTGACTAGTGTGAGGTGATACCTCATTGTAGTTTTGATTTGCATTTCTCTAATAATTAGTGATGTTGAGCATCTTTTCATGTGCTTTCTGGCTATCTATATGTCTTCTTTGGAGAAATGTCTATTTAGATCTTCAGCACAATTTTTGATTGGGTTGTTTGGGGTTTTTTTTGATATTGAGCTGCATGAGCTCTCTGTGTATTTTGGAGATAAATCCTTTGTCAGTTGCTTCATTTGCAAATATTCTCTCCCATTCTGTGGGTTCTTTTCATTTTGTTTATGGTTTCCTTTGCTGTGCAAAAGCTTTTAAGTTTAATTAGGTCCCATTTGTTTATTTTTGGTTTTGTTTTCATTAGGAGGTGGATCAAAAAGATTTTGCTGAGATTTATGTCAGAGAGTGTTCTGCCTATGTTTTTCTCTAAGAATTTTATAGTATCCAGTCTTACATTTAGGTCTTTAATCCATTTTGAGTTTATTTTTGTGTATGGTGTTAGAGAATGTTCTAACTTCATTCTTTTACATGGAGCTGTCCAGTTTTGCCAGCACCACTTATTGAAGAGACTGTCTTTTCTCCGTTGTATAGTCTTGCCTCCTTTGTCATAGATTAGGTGTCCATGGGTGTGTGGGTTTATCTCTGGACTATCTATCCTGTTCCATTATTCTGTGTGTCCATTCTTTTGCCAGTACCATACTGCTTTGCTGACTGTAGCTTTGTAGTATAGTCTGAAGTCAGGGAGCCTGATTCCTCCAGCTCCACTTTTCTTTCTCAATATTGCTTTGGTCTTTTAGGGGCTTTTGTGTTTCCATACAAATTGTAAATTTTTTTTGTTCTACTTCTGAAAAATGCTATTGGTAATTTGATAGGGATTTCATTGAATCTGTAGATTACTTTTAGTAGTATAGTCATTTTGACAGTATTGCTTCTTCCCATCCTAGATCATGGTATATCTCTCCATTTGTTTGTATCATCTTTGATTTCTAAGAGCCAACTAATTTCTTAAAAACAAATTTCTTGATATTTCTAGTTTATTTTCCTAACTTTATTTGTATTCCTACCTGCACACCATAATAGAGTTAACCATTGAGTTTCTTGATCACATTGCATAGTGGGTTTCAAATCAATATTTTCAATGCAAGACACCTTGTGACAGCAAATACTAAGTAAAGCATTTCACTGAGTTATGAACACCAGACCTAAACACTTTCTGTGTATAAGGATATTGTTGACTACCATTTCTTACCCTTCCTATTTTTTCTTAGCTTTCATTTAGTATAGAATCTGGCACATAAGAAACATTTAGAAAAGTTGCTAGTTGCTATTATCATTGCTCTTCTTATTGTTGAATAAGATATTTTGTATTTATTATTTTAAATTAAACTTTTCATTGAATATAGTACACACATAAAAGTTAGCAGAACATAAGTGAAAAGTGATAAACTTTCAAAAGCAAAATAAATTAAAGCCCTTGTAACTTTCACCCAAATAGAGAAATAGAACATAACAGTAGCCCAAGAATCTTAGTCATACTCCTATTTAGTAAACAACCCCACAGTTAATGATTATCCTGATTTTTAATCACTATAGATTATATTTCTTGTTTTGAACTTGAGATAAGTGGACTTATGCGGTATACTCTTCTTTGAGTCTGGTTTATAGTGTTCAACATTCTGAGATTCATTCATGTTGCCTTGTATATCAGTGATTCATGTGTTTTAATTTCTTTATAACATTCAGACACTTCATCAAAGAAGATATATGAATGGCAAATAAGCACGTTAAAAGATGTGAAAATCCTTAGTCATTAGGCAAATGGAAATTAAAAGCATAATAAGATACAACTACACATCTATTAGAAAGTTAAAATTATAAAGACTTACCATAGCAAGTGTTGGCATAGATGTGAAACAATTAGAATTCTCATATATTGCTAGAATTTAAAGTAGAACAAATACTTTGGAAAACATTTTGATATTTTCTTAAAAAATTAAACATTGACTTACCATATGATTCAACCATTCAAATCTTAGAAATTTACCCAAGAACAATGAAAGCACATACCCTTAAAAATGCATATCACAAGAGTAGTGATAGCAGATTTATTCTTGAGAGTCCCAAACTGGAAACAACTCAAATGTCCATCAACAAGTGAACAGATTTAAAAATTCTGGTATGCCCCTACAATGGAATTTTGTATTCCATTCAAAATTCAAAAGGAATAAGCTCTTGTTATGTAAACTAACAAAAAGTATTTCAACATAATTCTACTGAATGAAAGAAGTCAGATTAAAGAAGCGTACGTACTGTTTTATTTCATTTTTGTTATATTCTGAAAAATGCAAACTAATATATGGTGAGAGAAAATAAAGCACTGGTTGCCTGGGAAACTGGGAACAAGTAGTTAAAGGAGGGAGAGATTACATAAAAGCTTGAGGAAACTTGAGGGTGATAGATTTATTCAATATCTTGATGTAGTGATAGTTCTACAAATGCATAATATGTCAAAGCTTATCAAATGAATAGTTTGTGTGCATTTTGTTTTATACCAATTATACTTCAACAGTGTTGTTAAAATATTTTCCTCAAGTTTAAAAAATAATTTGATGCTTATTAGTAATTATAATCATTGAAAGAATAAATGAACTGAAACATTTGTCTCTATTGTTCTAAAATTTTGGTTATTTCCAATATACTTGGAAATAAATAACATTTTATAAGCTGAGTGAGGAATCGGTATGAGTCTGAGAACTCCAAATGATGATAAGTAAACATAGATTTATCCATTTGTTCCACAGATACTTCTTTTTTATTTAATATCTGCTATGAGTTAGGAGTTCCACATGCACAAATGAACAAGTAACTCCTCTCCTCAAGTTGAATTCTACTGAGGAACAACTAAGCCTGAATTTCTGCTCTTGTTTGTGTAAAGTTATGGTGTAAATACTGTGTTACAAGTGTGCTTTTTGAGGGAGAGGTCCTGCCCAGAGGTGAGCAAACATTCAATTTCTTTAGGTAATTGAGAAGGAGAGAAATTCTTCTGGACCAAGAGAAAGTAGTGGGAGAAGTGTATTTAAGGAAGAACTCCAGTTAAAAATTACTATAGTGCTTGAAGAAGATACAGAGAGACCTTGGAGCTTATGAGATCTCCAGTTTATGCTGGAAATTGGGATCAGGAACTTTAGAACCTGTAGGTAGTAGAGAGAACCAAGTGTGGGGACAACGTGGTCTAGGAAAAGTGTGTAGAGGAAAAAAGCAAGGTAAGAAAGGTTAAGGCCAGCTCTTCATTATAGACACAAGAAAGACAGCAAGCAAAGGGTCTAAGGAAGATCAGTCAAAGAAATGAGTAATCAATAGGCAGAAAGAAAATGGAGAGGAGAAATACACATCACAATAAGGACATAGTGAAACTCACTAAATCCCCACTATTTGAAGTTTGGCTATGGAAAGCATATTCTAATGGTTCTACTAAAGGGAAAATGGCATGCAGAGACCTTTTTTGTCATTGAAACTTGAGCCAATCTATATATTCCAATTAAAAAAAAAAAAGTTTTTTCCATGGAGCCCAAAAATTAGCACTTAAAGCTAAATTGAATAGTAATGCAATATAAAAACTTGATTTTTCTATGCATTCATCAGATTTTCTTTCTCATCATCTGACTCAAATATTAGCAACTCTTTGTTTATGAGCAAATGTCTAAAACTTGTAGCATTAGAAACATTTTCCTACTAATTTTATTTTTGTGCCTAAACATTTCCAAGTGCTAATGAGTGACTGAGATAAATGTGACTAAAAAAGTTTCCAGGATTTTACTAGTTCCTTATCAACTGGAAAATCCAGCTGACACTTATAAAAGAATTAGAGGGAGGGGCTTCCCTGGTGGCGCAGTGGTTGAGAGTCCTCCTGCCGATGCAGGGGACACGGGTTCGTGCCCCGGTCCGGGAAGATCCCACATGCCGCAGAGCGGCTAGGCCCGTGAGCCATGGCCGCTGAGCCTGCGCGTCCGGAGCCTGTGCTCTGCAACGGGAGAGGCCACAACAGTGAGAGGCCCGTGTACCGCAAAAAAAAAAAAAGAATTAGAGAGACATGGAAAAGTCAAATGCCAAAACAGTTTGAGTGAATCTAAAAAGCATTGTCTAAGAAAGTTGCACAAAGGAAAGTGACAATATTAAAACAAGAGCTAATTGTTTTAGTAGTTTCAAAATCTTGAGCTTAGAAAAGGATAGAGAACTCAGACTTTAAATCAAAATAATTAAAGTTGAGGTAATTTGTATCTTTATTATTGAAGTACAGAATATTTATTATCCCCTTCCCCCCAAAAAATAACAAAGGAAGCTTTGAAGTTTCAAATTCATTTATATCTTCTGAATGGGATTTCTGAACTTCTTCTTCAAAATACTCAATATATTTTTATTTTATAAATATAGGGAAAAAATGGGAGAAAATTACAAAGTTTGTTTTTCACAGCAGAGAAAGAAGTAACTTTGGTATGTTTGCTATTGCTGAATAATATATATATTTTTTACTACATTAATAGTTACTAGGTGATATTTATATGTTCTTGTTTACATATGCCATGACTTTCACAAGATATGTTGAATAGAATGTCTAGGATAAGCATTTTAACTATATGTTTCAGAAATATTTGCTTGGTTTCAGAAAACCAAATGTCAGGAATTCTTGCAAAAATTTGTTTAAAGAAATCATTTTGCCATTCACAAAAACAAATCAGTATTATGAAAATGAAATGTTTGACATTTTAGACATAAAAATTTTGCTATAAAATGATATTTGGATTAGACTGGAATAAACAATTCTGTATGGCATGGATAAAACTCTCTTTGCCACAAATATGGCTTTAAAATCAAGGTTCAGTTATTCAAAAAACAAAAAGAGAATTTCAGGTTCTGCCAAGCAGATTTGCTGCTTAGCTTTTCCAGATCTCAGAGCCTTATAAATACCTGTCTGTGTCTCCAACTGTGTCGCCAGGCAAGAGGTGAAATACTGTTGATGAGTGTAGTCCCAATTGTTTCAGGAAGTACAAAACACTGGTTTCCTGATGAGGGAGTTTCACATTACTTGCAATAATTTGAAAGCATTTGTATATGAAAATAACCATTCAAACTGTTGTCCTTATGAAATCCCTCTCTCTCTCTCTCTCTCTCTCTCTCTCTCATGCCTTCTGAGACTGTGAAAGATGCTATCTTTTTCATTTACCTCAGACATTTCAGTATTATGTTTGATGTTCAATGTGTCTGAGTCTTTGGGACTATAAATTCTATCCATCCATTCAACATCAAGGGCAGCCTCAAGTTTAAACCTGTTTTTACCTGACTTTTAATATTGCACTTTTTAATGTGAAGCCAACAAAATGAAAAGCAGCCAAAGCAGATCTATGTCTACTTCCAAGGAACAATAACACATATGTAAATATTTCAGAATGAACATTGGGAAGGCTTACTTAATTCACTGTGATACTCACAATGTGGATTTATAGGCCTTTGGAAATGCTGCCTATTGTAATCTTTCAGTACCCTTTGAAATAAGTTCTTTCATGGCAGTTCCAATGCAGCATGAAGAAGGATGAGACATTGTTTTATAAAACAATCCTGGCATCACACTTTTCAGTTTTCTTCCATGGGAAATATGGAGGGTGGTGCAAGGCAGAGAGTGAGGCATGGGGAAAGGGATAGGAGCAAGAGCTTCTCTAAAGGGACTCATCTGTTTTCCTAGTTTGAAACGTCTCATTTTGTTGGTCGAAACAGTCAGTTATGTTTTCAGGACATGTTGGATCAGTGTGTATTTGTATTGCATGGTTTATATGTGTGTGTATATATATATGCATATACATGACATAGATATATGCATATATGCTATATATACTTAATAGTATATATAATGTACAAAGGAAAAGCTCTATACTTCTCCCAGGGGGACACACAAATGTTGAGTTTACGTTTTCTCTATTTGGTCAAGTTTAAACTTATTTTTAGCCTGTTTTATATTGTTATTCACAGTGGTCCATGCAATTACCCTCATATCTTTGTTCCTATAATGTGTATCTATCTTTTCCATGAAGCTTACTCTGTCTATAGCAAATACAAATATCTCTTTCACTGAACTCTGATGTCCCATGAAATCAATGCCACAAAATTTGATATTAGGTTTTTTTTTTTTTAATTTCTATTAGTTTTGTTTTTCTTTTTCTTGGCCATAGTTCATGGGACCAATAGAGTAATGGGGATATGTTGGGTACTTACTAAACATGTGTTTATTAACCAGTTGAGCCCTTTTAATGATAATAAAAGATGTAAGGATAGGAAAAAAGTAACATCATCGTTATTATTTTAGACAAAAAATACAAGCAAAGGAACACTTGCACTCTAAAGGCACAGAGTTATCACAATCTCAACCTGAAATGTAAGAAACTAGAACTTTGATGTCAAAATATTAAGCATATGATGGAGCTTATATTGAGTAATAAGATTTGGGGCCTTTAAAATATACAGTATTTTATATTTTATCATATGAGAAAAATAAGATTTTTTGGCCTTAGTAGAAACTGTATAACTTTCTGGAAATGGAGGTATTTGCTCCTTTTGTTCAATTATTAAATTCCAATAATGTGGTTATTCATTTCTGCTCAGGATCCATTCCCTTTTCTTTCTTTTCTTTGCCCATACGTTGAACTGTTTTGTGCTTCATGCCTCCCATATCATGAGCATGTTTGGGCAACAGCTGTCTCTTACTATGATCCACTTGTTCTTACTGTGTCCAGGTTCTCTATCTGAATCTATGGAACATATCAGAAGTGATTGAGTCTATGGAACATATCAGAAGTAATTTAGTCTATGAACTTAGTCATTTTAGGTTAATTGGAAAGGGCATAATAAGTCACACTTTATCCTTCCATGTTACATCATGATTATGTTAATTTGTTTTAGCTCTGTATCCAGTACTATTTGTGACATGGCCCGTTATTAGAAAAATGAGATATTATTAATATTATACCTCATCTAATTTCTCCTTCAGTAGAAACCGTGGAGGAGAGAAAAGCTTAAAGTTAGGATTTCCAAAATTCCATTCGCTTCATTTAATAATATATACAGAATTACTTTCATTTCCATGATTGTTTTGCACTCTTTTAGTATAGGTCTAGATTTTTGTTCAAATTGTGCTCTCTTCCTACGATTTACTTTTCACTGCAAATATCACAGAGTTCAGGTCCCAGCTTAGTCAGCATTTCTTTCAGGATAATGTTCCTGTCCTTTTCTTTCCCCATTTATTATATTTTAGTTTATTTCCCTAACCTAGTATCATGAATTTCTGCTCTCATGGCCTTTTTCGTATTATATTTTAAATGATTGCCCATCTTTTCCACTGGTCTCAGAGTTTAAAGTCTAGTGGGAAAGAGAGACAATATTTTTCTCCTCCATTGTGTCCAGTTTTTGGCTCGATATAGAGGATCAATAACTATTTGTTGAATAGTGAATATATGCAGTAATATATAAAAACTTACCAAAATGCATATTCTATACTTTGATTTCATAAATGAAGCACATATGTATAACTTAAACTATTGCTTTAATTCCAGACTTTTACCAGCAGGGCTTCATTTCAATATTTGGAATTTTATTTTATAAAAAAACAGGAAAATATGTGTTCTTGTAAATTTATCAGTATGATAACTGAATCATTTTAATGAATATTTTTGGTTTATAAAACGTAAAAGTTGAATTTAATTATTTAACAAGGTATTTAAATTTAATACTTTTCATGTTCTAAAAAATAACTTTTAGAAAGGAAGAATTCATTTGGGTAAATTGTGAGAAAATATATCCCAAATAGATTTCAAAATTGTTTTTCCAAGTTTAAATTTTACATAATGCAGTAAACATTTTGTTTTCAATGAATCTTCATTTGGTATAATTCAGCTTTATTGTTACATGGTAATAAATCTTATTTTCAAAAGACATGTGAGTATGCATTACTTATGTAGAAAACCTACTTTTGTGAATAATAAAATTTCATTTTTATTAAAATATTTGGAAATAGCTGATTGAAGGTCTAACACACATATTAGTTTACAAAATCCATAGAGAATTATGTTTATTTTTCCTCATATTATCACCAAATGATTAAAAATATTTTTTAGAAAAGTGGCTTTTGAAATTTTTAATAATTTAATAAGGAATTTCTTAAGATTTTAGTCTTTAAGTAATGTCTAACATTTATTGCTGTATACTCCCACAAATTATTTAATCTCTATAAATTTCAGATTTTACATATTGAAAATAGAGATAATTTGTGATACCAGAATACCTCAGAGAGTTCTAAGTAATAAATAAATTATATAAATAAACCCTTAATGCAATGCCTGTATCATCATGTGATCAAAATATTATTATTATAAAATTTTACTATAATTATTTTGATATTGAAAGTCAGTTTGCTGTCATTAAAAACAATTTAAATAGTTTTCAGAAAATATCATGGTTTAACAATTATACTAAACATTCATCCCATTATTTTTAAATTTTAGCTAGAAACATTAATGAAGAATCACATTCAATTCATATGAGACCTACAAAAATATATAATCAAATCAGGACATGTTAATAATGATAGACTTCAGGGAATACCATTAAGCAGTAGGTTATATTAGGCTAGTTGGCATAGTGTATGGCTTGTTATCTAAATGATAAAAAATTTTTCAAATTTCTTGTATTTTAGCCTGAGACATAATTCTAAAGCTAGCTACTTCAAATCATAAACTCCCAATTACTTATGAATATTTTCCATTTTTAACCAAAATGTAAAGGACAAAAAAGTGAGAATTGATTCACTGCCAAGTTATTTATGTTTTCAAGTTGCATAGCCTATTTATGGTGTGTTAATAAGATAACCTTCAATGTAATGTTAATATGTAACTTAATATTTAGGAGATATTTTTTATTCCATTAGGGAGATATATTATCATTAGGTTAATACAAAGAAGATGAAAATCCTACAAATTTCGTTTTTTAAACGAGGTTTGATTAGATGTATTATTTCTGATGATTAAAATAATGTAAACCTTCATACAGTAGACACAAAATAAATTTTGCATTTCCCCTGTGTTTTCTTTTGGGAGTTTAATAGTTTCAGCTCTTATGTTTAAGTCTTTAATTCATTTTAAGTTGATTTTTGGATATAGTGTTAGGAGATAATTTCCAACAAAATATTGGAAGCATTGGTTACGTCTAGGGGTTAGTATTTTGTTCTTTTAAATTTTCTTCATAGTGTTCTGTATGCCTAAGATTTTCTGCATGTTTTTCTGCATAAAATTTCCTACAATAATCAGAAAACTTAATAAAGATATTGTAAAGTCAAAAAAAGATATTCGGGCTTCCCTGGTGGCACAGTGGTTGAGAGTCCGCCTGCCGATGCAGGGGACACGGGTTTGTGCCCCGGTCTGGGAAGATCCCACATGCCGCGGAGCAGCTGGGCCCGTGAGCCATGGCCGCTGAGCCTGCGCGTCCGGAGCCTGTGCTCCGCAACGGGAGAGGCCACAACAAGTGAGAGGCCCATGTACTGCCAAAAAAAAAAAAAAGAAAAAAAAGATATTCAGATTGCAAATATTAGTAACCTGTAATATCAGCAAGAATTTCTAAGTGTGCTAGTGTTGCTATAATCCTCTTCCATAGAAGAAACTCAAAACGCTTTTGGTTTTCTCCACTTTTTTTTTTTTTGATAGTCGCAACACATTTAACTATTAAAGGGTACATATCCAAAATGATGTAAAATATTCCATGAAATAATTTGTTAGAAAAGGCAAAATCACTGAGATAAACAATGTGGCATTACTTAGTAAAGTATTTGTACACACTATGACCAGATATCTTCTCTTAGTTAGTCTAGAGAAATGATGTAATATATATTCAGGAGACATTAAGATAATGCTAATAGGAATATTGTTCATCATTACAAATGAAAATGAAAAGAATGATAATTATGTTACATTCATATAGTGGAATCAGGGTCACCTCCTTGGTCAGCTCTGGGGCACCATTTACCTGTCACCCGTTTATATAGAAAAGTCTTCACTTTCAAGATCATGGTTACCACATGTAATAGTTTACAAGCAAAACTGTATGCAGGTTATAATTCTTCTCATTCTTAAATTATAAGAAAGATATTCTTGGGCTTCCCTGGTGGCGCAGTGGTTGAGAGTCCGCCTGCGATGCAGGGGACACGGGTTCGTGCCCCGGTCCGGGAATATCCCACCTGCCGCGGAGCGGCTAGGCCCGTGAGCCATGGCTACTGAGCCTGCGCATCCGGAGCCTGTGCTCCACAATGGGAGAGGCCACAACAGTGAGAGGCCCGCATACCGCAAAAAAAAAAAAAAAAGAAAGATATTCTCCATAATTTATAGGACTGAAGACTTTGTTATAGTGTGCGCGCCTGCGTGCATGCATGTGCATATAAAATCTCTGTAAAATTTTAATGGAGGAAATCCTGTCAAACAGATAGCCTTATTCCTTTCAAATATGAAAGACAGGAAGGGAACAATCAAGAATATGATAAAGTTTCCTATTATGAAAGGACATGATCATTATTTGCCTGAATGTACCCTCGCAAAGACAGTTATAAAAAGTTTCAACAGTGAAAACTATTTGATTGTTTCCTTAATTATAGGTATTTATCTCATAAATATTTTTTAAATAAAGAATTTTACTTTTCTAAACTTAACTATGAAAATTCTACTTCCAATGACCAAAATATCCAAAAGAAAATCAAAGACCTTCAAAAAAATTAAGGACAAAATAGTATTTTAAAAATTAGTTTGTCCAGTATCTTAATCTGAATCAGTCATTCAAACAATATACCATAGTGGATATATATATATATATTTTTTGTTTGTTTGTTTGTTTGTTTGTTTTGCGGTAAGCGGGCCTCTCCTGTTGCAGAGCACAGGCTCCAGGCGCGCAGGCCCAGCGGCCATGGCTCACGGGCCCAGCCGCTCCGCTGCATGTGGGATCTTCCCGGACCGGGGCACGAACCCGTGTCGCCTGCATCGGCAGGCGGACTCTCAACCACTGCACCACCAGGGAAGCCCTATATATATATTTTTAATTAAGACATTATAATCTCAGAAGTTTGAGTTTCTGGTAGAAAACTTTAACACTATTTGTTATTATATTTCCTAGCAAACAAATTTAAGCTGCTGACGTTTTAGAGTAACTTTTATGTTTAGACAGTTCTCTGAACATAGGATGAAAAGAGAATGCAGCTTCCAAACCAACCTTCAGGCAGATTGATAAATCCATGCTTACCAACCTCAGCTGGGTCTTTAACATGCCCAGCAATCCTATCATGCTTATGTAATTAGCTTTCTTGTTCGCATTCTCCTCAAGTACTATTTAAGAATTTTTCCATTCTCCTCAAGTCTAACAACCTTCCAATAATTTCATCTTTCTTAGCTATTGATATCACCTCCTCCCTTAGAGAGAAATGAGTGTTCAATGTACCACAAAATCTAAAAATCTACTGGTATCACTAGTGTTACAGTGATAACAAGGTTATAACCTGTTATAACAAGGTTTCTCCTAAAAAGGGTCCCTATCTTCCTTTCTTCTCAGAAACCTTTTTCTACAGAGATGATCTTTCTCTCCTAGATCTTTACTTCTCCCTGGTACTGTCTTATTAACAGTATTTAATTCTGGTTTTTTTTTTCATGTTAAAATTTACTGACCTACTTCCCTCATCTCAGATCTTCCAGCCTACCATCCTATAACTCCTCTCCACAGTAAGTCAGGCAAACTTCTTGACAGACAACTCTATTCATTTTCTCCATGTCCTTACCTAATTTTCATTTTTCAACCTAAGACTAACTACCTCCATGTCCACCATTCCACTGAGAACTGTACTTGACAAAATAACCTGTGGCTTCCTTGTACTTAAGTGCCAAGGTCCCTTTCGGTATTTACATAACCTGGCCACTCAGCAGCTTGGGGACTGATTATCCCTGCTTTTCTCTGGAATTGTTTTTACCCTTGCTTCTCTGCCACCACAGTTCTTTGCTTTTCTTCCCAATTAGCGGGATGCTCTTTCTTAATCTCCTCTGCACACTCTGTTTCCTTTATATGCTATATTTAATATTGAATTTCCTCAGTCTTCTATTTTAGGCCCTCTTCTTTCCTCACTTTAAATAGTCTCTCATACTGTAAAATGTCATTTATAGACCCAACTCTTTATATATTTCAAAATACCCTGGACAATTTCCTAAACAACCCCTTTGATCCCTAGACTAGGAATACAGATCATTTACAATACTCTTAGAAGGCAGCCTGTCTAGCACTGAACACATCTTTCCAACCAAAAAAATGTGCCTGCCAAATAAATAGAACCAATGTTCTATTTATTTGTCCAGGTTGTCTAAGTATTTGTCCAGGTTGAATATCTTTGCATAAATCTTTCTTTCATTTCCTTCACCACCAAACCAATTCAGTAATTTGTGGGTTGTACAATAACAGCAACAACAACAAAAACAACAACAAAAGCCCTCCAAAAATCTCTCAGATTCAATCATCAATTTCTCTATATTAGTAATGCCTACCCTATTCTCTCTTAGACTCTTTCATGAAGCTTCTTAGTAACCTCTTTGCTTCAGTCTTTTTCGTTGCTGTTGTTTGGTGTTTAAACACTTCTAGTGTTGTTTTCCTCCAATCCATTTCCAAAAGTGCAAACAGGTTTAACTTTATGACGTACAAATCTGAAACGTATATGACCTCATGTAAAACTCTTCAAGGTTTCTCATTAGCCTAAGATGAAGAACAAAATTCGTATTAGGATTTATAAGTTAATAATTTCCTAAATCATACTGTAACTCTCTAAAGTTAGTTCTCAATTCTTCAGCCATGTTTTAATTCCTCAATTACACCAATCTCATTTTAGTTCAGGTTATCACATGTTCCCATTAATTCCTTCTGCCTAGAATTATCTCCACCATCCCCAAATTGCTCTTCATTTAATTAATTCTCACTTATTAAGTTTTAGCTTCAAAATCATTTTCTCCAGGAAAACTACCCTAATTATCCATGCAAATTGCATTCATCAGCTTCATGCTCTTTTTTCATACTGCATTTGGACTTCAGAACAGTCCTCTGAACTCCAGTGTCATATCTTCTACTTCCTGTTTGATATGTTCCCTTGGACAATGCATAAGCATCTAATAATTAACAATCCCAAACCTAACCTCTTCCCAGAACCTGCTTCTCACAGTTTCCCCCACAAAGTAATTGATAATTCTATGTGCTAAATATCTTAGGATCATTCTTGAATCCTCTTTCCCTTATACTGCACATCAGTGGTAGTTGTGTCTTTATATTTCCAGATCTCAGCAGTGTCTCACTGCCTCCACCACTGCTCTTCTAGTCCAAGCCATTGTTGTTCTTACATAGATGATGATAGCTGCTAGACCTGTTGCCCTGATTCTGCCCTTGCTCCTTTCAGTCTTTTTCCAACACAAGGAGAGGACATGGATAAGGTTTGAGGTTTAGAGGCAGAAACTTGTAGAATTTTCTCTGTGAAGTAAGAGGAGAGGCCAAATGATTGGTCGGTGTAAGATTTAAGGAAAATGGGCAATAGTTGCAACAGTAATTGTGATCAATGTGTGATCAGTGTTAATGGCCAAGTTGTGAATGATATTGGGAAAATAATAATGAAAATGCTAATACCAGGCCTCCAAGCAGGGTAAGAAGAATTATAAAAACAGGAGTAGTTATATTTGAAATAAGGAGTTTAAGCATTAGTAGGTATCCTGCTAAAGTGAGACAACATGCATTTAGTAATGACTGATAGCATAAGACGCGAGGTCTGAGAAGTGTATGAATTTGTCAGACACAAAGTCTGAGAGGTGTATGATTTCACATGTGGAACAATATCTGTTGATGCTGCCTGGCCATTAGGGAGGGCTATGAAGGGAAAAGACTGATCTTTTTGGAGGCAAGCAGTATTTTAATAAATGGCCACTCAACAATATTTATTTAATCCCTACCATGCTAGGCACTGGGAAATAAATTAAAAAAAAAAAGATACGGTCTTCTCTATAAAATAATTTTGTATTTAATAAGTAATAGGGGTAAATACACATAATAAAAATAGAATAAAACACAACCTATAAAAGAAGTAAAGAAGACATTGCTCAGGATATAACCAGTTCCGCAAAAGCTGGGAAAAGGATAGACAGTCTCAGAAACTTCTGATATAGCAAGTCTTCTCAAAGCATATTAACCAATGGCAAAGAATTTTAATAGAATTAATAGGAAATTAACTTAAAATTTAAAAAATAGAGAGTATTCAACACCTGATAAAGTTACTTAATTATAAACAATAAGAGATATCTTATTTCTTTGCTATTCATAATGCAACACATAAATTCTGTGAAATAGATAGGAAGACCATAAAGGTATTAGTTAAAATCCTCCTCTGAAAGCATTACTCCAAGGTATCTGGATTTTTAACTTAACAAATAGATTTTTGCATGTATATCTGAATAACTAAAATTAGCTAAATTTAATTTAAATATGAATATATTTGAAAATTGAAATCTGTCAGCATTAAGATGTATGTTGCATGGCTGATAGTAATTTTTTTTTATTTTAATTGATTTATTTTTTCCAGAAGTTTCAACAGCATGACTAAAATTATTTGGTAGTACTTTATATAAGTATATGTGGTTAGATAGGAGACTGGGTCAAATGGAAGGACCATTTATTCAAATGAGGATATATAAATATTTATAGAAACTTTGCTTTTTTTATTTCAAAAATACAGACATTCAAAATACTTTAATAAAGACAGTTGCTAACAAGACGGCTCTAGTAACAATTTTTTCAAGACAAAAAGCTTACAATGGCAACTAGCAAAGTCTTTTTTTATTCTGTACAATGTACTCTGCCAGCTTTCTTCTGTACCAGCTGCTATACAGCATTGTCAGCCACATGCTCTTAGAGTCTCAATATGTCTTTAGGCCACAGAGTAGTAGAGCTGATACAATATCTGCAAAACTTTAAATTTAGTATATCTGATTTCTTGGCCTGACAGGAAAATAATAAACTTTAAACCCATCAGTGAAAACAAAATTACTAATCAAATTTTTTTATTATATAATGTCTTACTGTGGTAAGACATTAAAAGGGAGGCATGAGGTGAGTCTTCTTTCATTTGTTTTGTCACGAGTTGTTACACATGTGAAATAAATGTACAGTCTCCTCTCATCCGTGGTGGTGAAAAGGGCAATACAGATAGTGCTCAGATAAGTCAATTGGTTCAACATCATATAAGCTTTAAAAAACAAAACAAAACAAAACAAAGCCTGCTGTTCAGAAGCAGCAAGACTAAAAGGATTAAGCTTCAGATATATGGAATATTGCCTTTTATGAATCTAGGCCTTTTTAAAAAATGCTTTTACCAGCATTTTTTTTTTTTTTTTTTTTTTTTTTCTTGCGTTATGCGGGCCTCTCACTGTTGTGGCCTCTCCCATTTGCGGAGCACAGGCTCCGGACGCGCAGGCTCAGTGGCCATGGCTCACGGGCCCAGCCGCTCCGCGGCATGTGGGATCTTCCCGAAACGGGGCACGAACCCGCGTCTCCTGCATCGGCAGGCGGACTCTCAAGCACTGCGCCACCAGGGAAGCCCTTACCAGCATTTTTAATTCTCCATTCTGTGTTGGTCAAGCAACTATGAGAGTATTCTGTATGATGAGATAAACTTTAAAGAGATTTAGAAAGACAAAAATGTTGAATTATATTCAAGTTAAATCTTTAAAGAACTCAGTGTCTAATGTTTATGTAGTTTGGTGTCAACTGAAATCTAAATGCAAAACCTAACATGGATCTCAATGAGTTTTCTTTGACATTATAAACTAGGAAACTACTCTAATGGAGAGTCCAGGTCACATTTATGGTTATTATTTTCATGTAAATAATGATAATCTTGGGCTAACGTTTGACTCTGGAAAAAGGTATGTATACTTTTACAATGAAACCTGTCATGGAGGAGAAGGAAAGAAAGAGTAATGGCAGTGGGGCTGTTTTAAACTTCTATGCTTTGAATCACTTTTTCCTATACAAGGGAAAGAAATATTTTGTTTATGTGCCATATCAACAAGGCTCAAACCAACTGAATGAGACAACGAAGTAAACTCATTCAGATCTGACCCAGTAAAAATAAGACTGAGTAAAGTGTTTCGTGTTAAGTTTGGAAAATATTGCCACCAAACTGGATAGGTTCCTGAAACCCCGGGCCATTTTCTCATCTGGCACTGTGCTCAGAAATCTGTTCCAAGTGTAGCACTCAATCCCACCAGCCCACCAACTTTTCAAAAACCACACTTTCTAAATGGTTCTCGTGAATTAGAGAAGAACTAGACATTATGTCAATACGTTTGCCATCAGGACAGCTTCATGTTCTTATTTGTATCTTCAACAACAATCTTCAGTGTTGTGTTAAACTTACTTCTGTCTGCCTGCATGTTCTCTCTTTTGCTTTTTCTCTGCAAAATTATTTAAATACTTCATACACAGGAAGCTCAGTTCTAATCTGAATACATATTAACAATGCGTTTTTAAAAATGTGGCCAGACATTGCAATTTAGTATATATACACTTCTTTTTAAGAATCTCTTGGCTATTGCATTGGCATTTATTTATAACTATAGTGTTGCTATATATACGACTATCCCTTTTATTTATTCTTTCAATAAAAGAGCACTTAGAATAGATTAATTGAATAAAATGTTAAAAAATATGTCAGCCACTAAATTTTCACTAGTAGTAGGAAGTCAGTTAGCTATGGAATGGACCTTTATAGTGAAGTGTATTAACTTTGATTTACACAGTGTTTGAAATCAGAAACTCATGAGCTGGACTGCTGAACTCCATTTTCCTTTGTTCTAAACACTTAAACAGTCCAAAATTTGGGGAAGAGATGAGGCCCAATGGTGAAAATATTTTAGAGCTGACAGTTGTGTGCCATATGCCAGGATTCTTTTACAAATGGAACACTATTTAAATTCAAAATCGGTTTAAACAGTGTTGTTTTTTAAACATAGCCATTTAAATATTAACCTGTGAGTATTGGGGGGGAAAAGAAACTAACAGAATATGTTTGTCTTCTGCAGAATTCAACCAAAACTACTTTTTCTGCCACATTTTCTGTCTTATTGGAATATTCTTAGCAATTAAAGACATAATACCAAAAATCACTTAGACTCCTCCTATTATACCTTACCCCAGTATCCAATAGTTCTCCATTTTATTTCTATTTCATCTCCTAACATCTCACAATGCATCCTTAGTATCAGTTTAGGGCCTCAGTGTCTTGTCCTCATAAATATTGCCTGCAGGATGCAGCAGTGCCACTGGAGTCTAATGGTGCCCCTAGAGCTGTATAGTGCACGACCTAGGTGGGCATATGGGATGATCATAATTACAACAGTAATTACTGGCACCTCTACCCTATGCAACTGTCCTCTAATCCTCCATTAGAGTTTATTTATCTTTTAAGTGAAAATTGGACTTATAACCTCCCTAGTATCTGTCTTCTTATACAGGATAATTCTTGTCACCACTTATGGATTAACCAGTTTCGTCCATGAATGCATTTTTTGCTGTGGTGTTACCAAACTACTTTGAGTCTTCTTAACATATTTCTTGCCTCTATTAGGCCATGTAACTTTGTCTGAAATGCCAATTGCACTCTTGTTCAACCAAAAAATACAATTCATTCTTCAAAACTTTACTCAGTTTCCATCCTCATTAAGGCTTTGCTTTCCTGATTCCACAATAAATATAATCAATCACGTTTTCCTATATACTTAATCTGCTGCTTGAGCATACTTTTACTAATAATTCCACTACACTCTACTGAAATCTCTTAAAACTTACCAGAGAGTGAGTTTCTTGAAGGCAGGGTAAATGCATTTCATCTTTGGATGAGTTCTTTGAAACTAAAATGACTTCACCTATAGAACATACTCACCAATTTTGATAGAAACAAATCATACATACAATAAAATCTTAATATAGAAAGTGGAAATATAGAATCCTCTTCCTTGTTATCTCCAAAGAAGTACAGTACTTTCATATAATTTGACAGCCAACTCAAATTCTTTTGAAAAAAGATGAAACATATACATTTCAATACATTCAAAACACATATCAAAAAAATAAACTCTTGTCCCTCAAAGTATATCTCTTTTGTTCTGTATTTATTTTGGTATGCTACTTGATGAAAAGAGAGCTTGAGGATTAATGCAGAAAGCCATGTATGTTATCAGCATTCATTTAATCTACCCAGTTTATTAATAAGGATTAATCAAGCAGTCGTTACATGTATAACACTATGAGGCAACATGGGAAATAAGAGAAGTAGAAGACATGATTCCTGACTTGAAGATCTTAGTGTACACTTGGAAGAGACACAACTACTATGTTTAGAATATAAGTGAGGTAGACTCTAATCTACATTTGCAAAATGTGTTTAGTGCCACAATAGAACAATATTAGAATGTTACATTGAAGCTACCTTCTTTTATCTTAAATTCTGCATTTTTTCTAAGTTTCGAAGTATAACATAAAAAGCCAAGCCGTACTAGAGACTGAGGAAAAGGAGAAAAATCTGTAATACCCTGTTTTTATTTAATTTTTTAGATTTTATTATGGAATTTTGGCATTGTTATTTTAAAAATATCACATTAGGTATTATTTATCTTGATTACTGAAGGTTTTGGCATTCTCTTAAATTTTGCACCCAAGGTGAGTACCTTACTACCTTCACCTTAGTCCCAGCCCTGCGTACTTATGTTAAATGCTCTTTTCCCTTGTATTCCTTGCATATCATCAAGGATTTCCTAATTAAAAAAAAAAAAATGCATACATAAACATGGAGTTTGTATTTTTTTTAAATGTTCCTTGCCTTTTATGAACTGCTAAACTCCACCGACCCACAGAGCAAATTAGACTTTTACTGACAAAGTGGACAGTTTAGATTAATGCTAACATCTCAGCTTTTGCTTGATTTTTGTGTTGTCTACTTATTCATGTGAAAGCCTTGAGCAAAGCAACTAAGGCATTTTAATATCTTTGTCAGTTTTGATTGTGAAATGTTTATAAAATGTGTTTTGAAAATATGACTGGGGTATATTGGGGGAAATAGGTGGCTTATGAGAAGAAAGTGCATTTGCTTATTGTTAAGTTTTTAGACTGTAAACCTACAACATACAGCCTTTCAATCAGGAAACTTTTTTATTTGACGCATGTATGAGAATACATGCAGTAGAAAAATATATTATTAACTTAGATTTCATATATTTTGGGTATGAGTCTGAATTGTTGACTTACCAGCATTCAGTAGTATTCAGAGGAGATTTTTTGCTTTGGCTGGAAGTCATCTCGGCGGGGCGGGGGGGAAGCTCAAGTGATCATACGCCCCTGTCTGAGAGGATATTCATCCTTACCAAATTGCTGTGTGCTGTTTTCTCTCCTTGACATTCCTGCCAAAGACTGCACTGGCATTAAAAGCCAATTATTTCTCATTCTTAGAATCCTATAAGATTTCCAGAGCCACATCACAAAGAGGCATAGAAACCCCCTACCATCACTGTGCTTATGGGATTATTTCACAGTATAGGTTGGACTAATATTATAGCCTGCAGGACTCCTAGCTTCTTGGCATGAGGAGAGTTTCTAGTATTTTGCAGAGCAATTAGTGCAAGTAAAAAGAAACTTTATCTCTACTCTTTAAGATCCTTTAAAAAAAATCCTCTAAAAATATTGTTGTCTTAAAATGTTTTTTTTAAAATACTTGTTACTGAATTTGTTTTTGTGGAGCTTTAAAGTGAAGTAACTGCGTTGATAAAATATTTTACCGACCATTGCATGGTACAGGCTACATTTTTGAATCATATAATCAGAACCTTATAAATGAAGAATTTCTTAGAAGTCATCCAGCTAAATATCCTTATTTTTAGAAGAGGAAACTAAAGCATCAAAAAGCTAAATGACTTATTCAGTGGCTCATATGTACTTAGTGACAGAACCTGTATTGGAACTGAGATCTTCTGTCTATAACTGCAAAGTGCAGTGATTGCATTTCCTGGAAAATTGAGTGGTAATTTCAATATAACTTCATCAATGATATAAATGCTTAAGAAAAAGATGTCCTAGGTAAAAAAGTTTCTTTTTTTTCCTGACTATCATGTAGCCATTAAAAATAGTAGATGCTATGGGCTGAATGTTTGTGTCATCCCAAATTTCATATGCTAAACCCCAATGTGTTGGTATTTGGAGGTAGGGCCTTTAAGAGATGATTAGGATTAGTTTAGGTCATGAGGGTAGAGCCCCCATGAAAGGATTAGTGCCCTTACAAGAAGATGAAGAGACCAGAACATTTCCTCTCTGCCATTTAGGATACAGGGAGAAGGTAGTTGCCTGTGAATCAGAAGGTGGGCCCTCACCAAGAACATGACCATGCTGACACCTTGATATCAGACTTCCAGATAAATGTTTCTTATCTAAACCACTCAGTCTATCTAAACCAAGAGGAAGTATTTACTGGTAAAATCACAAGGATGTGGGACCTCTTAAGCAAAGAACTTTAGCTCTACTCCACGTAGAATAAAGAGACATGAGGAGTTTCAGTCTAGAAGGGGGATATGACTCTTTCGTCAAGTCATACCAGCTACATGGGGTGAAGATGTTTCTCCACCTCTTTCCTGCTATCTTTACATCTCTGCTTCCTATCTCCTCTAGGTAACTCTTAACTACAATACACACACTCATAGGCACTTACATGTGCATTCACCCCAACCGCACATGCATACAAACACACATACACAGCCACCCACCCCTCACTTCTTCCATAAATAATACTCTTCAGAGATAATACCATCAACATATATATTTAGAATAATATTTAGAATATTATTTATTTATTTCCATAAATAAAGGTTTGTGGAAAATCCCATAAACCCAAAACAATAAATATTTCTTTCACTCTGCAAGAAAGCAGTTCTGCTAAACAAGCACCCCAATGTTTGACTGTAACCACCATTTCAGTAAGTTTTAAGTCATAGTCACTACTTAAGTATGAGATCAATCAAAAATTCACAGGTTTTTCCAAGAACAATGGATGAGAAATTGCTTTGTATTTATAAATATAAGAATAATTCTAGGGATTTTTCCAAAACAAATTGATTTCTTCCAAAGTTTAATTGCTGTATCCAAAAAATGCTAGAAATTTTTAAATTACACTTTGAAGCTTCAAAAAAAAGTATTTAGATTCCAAGTTACCTGGATATGTAATATTCTTAAAGCAAGACTTGATGGTTAATTGGTATAGTGTGGTAGAGGTTAAACGTTTTTGGCTTGGACAACTAAATGGAATGTGATGCCTATAAGACAATCCAGAACTTGTTTCCATGAAATCACTGGGTATATGTGACGCTGGAACTTAGATGAAAGAAATGGGATAGAGAAAATACTATTGGATTCCTCAACATACAGATGGTAACTAAAGCCAAAGGAGTGGACAGGATAATGAGGGGAGAGTAGACAGAGTTAGAAGAGATGGGTGCAAAGGACTATGCCCTGAACATCACAAACCTTTAAGGCACAGACATAAAAAGACAAAGGGGCCAATAACATAGGATAGAATGCAGGGAATTGTGATTTCACAAGAGTGAAAAGAAAGCCCTTCACAAAAGAAAATCAGGTCAATAGTATCAAATCTTACTAAGATATCAAATAAGATATCTAAAAATCTACAGAATTGGGAGAAAGGCAATAATGTGACACTTTGTGGAGAGCAGTTTCAGTGGAGCTATTAGACGGCAACATAGATGGCACTGGGCTGTTGGTGAGTGAAATGTGTCCACCTTGGACAGTTAGTGTTTAGACTTCATTTGTTTATTTATTTTTGCAGTACGCGGGCCTCTCACTGTTGTGGCCTCTCCCGTTGCGGAGCACAGGCTCCGGACGCACAGGCACAGCGGCCCATGTCTCACGGGCCCAGCCGCTCCGCGGCATGTGGGATCCTCCCGGACCGGGGCACGAACCCGTGTCCCCTGCATCGGCAGGCGGATGGACTCTCAACCACTGCGCCACCAGGGAAACCCTAGATTTTAAATAAAAGAATCCAACAGACCTGTAGCTGAAAGGGGAGGAGTTTCATGCAGGGGTGGTAGATCAAGATTAGGTATTTGGATTTGTTTTATGCTTCTCATCCTAACATGGAAAAAGTTTGTTTCAGTTGAAATACAAATGGGAGGTAGCTCAAGGAAAGGGAGAGATTGAAAATCCCAGAAAGAAAAGAAAATCTATGGAGTAAAGTCTCTGGGGAAATAGAACCCAGCACCTAGGCTTTAGATAAGGTGGGAAGGCTTCTCCAGAAAAGGAGAAAAGGAGAGTTACACTTGCATATCAGTTTGTAAGATTGGTTCCAAGCTGTTAAGAAGCTTCCTTTTGTTGATTTTTTTAAGTCTGTAAATAAAGAGGTATGGTTATTTTCTAAGAATGAGGTGAGGGATTATTGAGATGAGAAGTTTGAGCTATATAGATCTCCTCAGATGTCTTTCCATCATGTAAAATTAAGTTTTTCAGAATCATCCTTTGCTTCAAATAGTCTCTCTTTTTTTTCTTTACTCTTTCTGTAATGTTCAATTCTCCAGATTTTCTAGCTTTTTTAGACTCCTTTCTCTCACTTTGAGTCTACTCCCTGTGTACTTTCAACTCATCTAGGAAGTCAGCAGTCTCATTGTTTCTTTCTTCCCAATGTGTTGCATTGCATTGTTCATTTCTCTTTAACCATGTTGGTATTCATCTATAATCGATAAATTCCTGTGTCATTGTTATAGCTTTCCTGGTCTTAGCAGCTCCCCTTCTTTCCACGTCATCTCCCGCATTGTTAGCAGATTACTAAACACTGCATCAACTTGTCATTCCCTTGCTAAAACTTTCACTGTTTCCCCTGTGCTGACAGGATAAAATCCAATCTCTTTTCATGAAATACAAAGCTCTTTATTATGGGCCTAAACTACCTGTAACAATTTATGTTCAAGTAATGCCAACCAGATTGGAAACTTCGACAACAACAAGAATATGTTCTTTGGATCCATATCTCATTTCAGAATTCATAACACTGCGTTTGTCATACTTTTCCTCAGTTTGGAATGCAGTCTCAATATGACCAGTTCTGTAAAAAGCTGACCTTTCAAGTACTTTGTATTCTGAGAAATCTACCTAGACTCTCTTCCACCAATCTCCTTCCTCTAACTTAAATAACATTATATATGAAGACGTACAGATGACCAAGAGGCACATGAAAAGGTGCTCAACATCGCTAATTATTAGAGAAATGTAAATCAAAAGTACAATGAGATATCACCTAACACCAATCAGAATATCCATCATCAAAAAGTCTACAAACAGTAAATGCTGAAGAGTGTGTGGAGAAAAGAGAACCCTCCTACACTGTTGGTGGGAATGTGAATTGGTGCAGCCCACTGACAATGCCTCTCCCCTGTGGCATCACACATACTTCCAGCAGCAAGCACACTCCACATCCTACTCCCACCCCATGTAACATCATGTTCACACAGGAAGAAATAAAAGTGACTTTGGGGAGTTTTCAAAGCATGGTCCAGACAGGGAACAGCTGAGATCACTTGACTGTGCCAATGAGTCTATGTGTCCATGCTTTTCTGAGTGTGTGCCTGGCTACATGTACAGCATACGGTTATATAGTGCAGGGTTCTCCCTCACTGAGTCAGTTGTGAGGACTAGTACTATTCCTGCTTACTCTTAAGCTCTCACACAGGTAGAACATATTTAGGCTGTGAACATGTCTGATAAAATGACATCCATGGAGTTATGAGGCCCTTATGCAGGGCACAACCCAGACAGACACAGGAAGAGCTTTTATGTTATCCTTCCATTTCTCCCTATCCTACTTCAGGATAAAATCTAAACAATTTGTGGCATTTAAATTACTTGACGGTTTCGTCCCTGCATCCCCTGCTCCTATACACAAAGAAAATTTGAATCCTAAAGAACTGTTTTCAGATCACCAAGGAATGTTATAATATAGTATAGTGAGATGCTAGTATAATGATAAAATCCCCATTTCATCACATACTAGTTGTGTGATCCTAAATATGTAATATGTTTCATCTTAGTTTAATTTCATAGAATTTCATTTTTATCTTATGTTTAAGTTTATAAGATTTCTTCTGGTTAAAATACACATTGCTTCCTTTTGCTTGTTGAAAATTCCTACATATAATTAAAGTAGGCATTTTGATTGAACATTGATAATACAATCTGAAAAATAATAAGGAGCCATAAAACAATTTTACTTAAAATAGGGTGGTAGGTCAAAGGCATGAGGGTAATCAGAGAGGGCTTCAAGAAGGAGGTGTTACATAGGATGGGCCTGAAAGGAGGATAAACACTAAAGAGAAAGGTCACAAGAAAGGAGCATTCTATTTAGACAAAAATATACTGAAATACAAAATATTGAGATTTGTAAAAGGAAAGAGATAACTGCTTTTCACAAAATCCTGAGATATAAGAAAAAGAGTAGAGGAAATAAAATAGAAAGATTGTTTAATCCAAAACTGTGGGTTCTAGTTTAATAAGGTTGACATTTGTCCTATGGGTGATAAAGAGCCGTACATTTTTCTTGAGGAAAAGGTAGACATAACCAGAGTTGTACTTGAGGAAAATTTATCTGGTAGTGGGAAGATGAGTAGAATTGCCCAAAAGGGGGGTATATAACTTTCTCTCTTGCTTGTGCTTGCTCTCACTCTCTTTCTCCTTTTTTTTTTTTTTTTTTACTTTCAACATATTGCTACTCCAAAATTTCCTTCATGGGTATGCTGTTAATCAGTCAACACCACCACCTCCATCTTCTACTACATACATCCATAAACACAGACCAAATTTGTTACCAATTCTTGGCACTGCTTCTTATGAACAAACTGCCCTAGGTAGTACCTTGCTTATATTAAGTATGTTAGGGTTAACCACAACCACTGTGATCTGAGCCATAACCATCTTTCTCCAGGATTACTGTAACATGCTCCTAACTGGTTTCCCTGTTTCCATTACTGACCCTCCTGAGTCGGTCCCCATTAAGGGACCTTCTGCCCTGTGTCTTTCAAGCCAATAGAACAAAACCCAGTTCAGTTCAGAAGCAAAGGAAAGCTTTATTCTTTGATCAAAGAATGGAGAGTTGCGAACCCGTGCTCTAGAGTACATGCAGTCCAGAGAGGCTGGGGGCAGGGCTGCTTTAAAGGGATCTCATCAGCGGGGAGGGGCCGGAGTTCTCTCAAGGCTGGGGCAGGCACAGCTCTGCTATCTGTTCAGGCTCCAGATCGCAGTGCCGAGCACAGTGTCTCTGCACACAGCCTGCTGTCACCATCTTGAATTGAGTGTCGTGCGCAGCACTTCTTCACCCGGGCTGAAGAGCTGAAGTGTCGTTGGCACAGACATTTCGTACCAGGAACTCTGGTCTGAAGTGCCAGGTTCAAGGTCTCTACGTGGGGCACTCTGTGAGCAAGTGAAACTAGACTAAGCACAAAGGAAGAAAGGGTTAGACTTTATTACCCAGATTCTATTTTTTTTTTCACATCTTTATTGGAGTATAATTGCTTTACAATGGTGTGTTTCTGCTTTACAACAAAATGAATCAGTTATATATATATATATACATATGTTCCCATATCTCTTCCCTCTTGCATCTCCCTCCCTCCCACCCTCCCTATCCCACCCATCCAGGCGATCACAAAGCAACGAGCTGATCTCCCTGTGCTATGCGGCTGCTTCCCACTAGCTATCTACCTTACATTTGGTAGTGTATATATGTCCATGCCTCTCTCTCGCTTTGTCCCAGCTTACCCTTCCCCCTCCCCATATCCTCAAGTCCATTCTCTAGTAGGTCTGTGTCTTTATTCCTGTCTTACCTCTAGGTTCTTCATGACATTTTTTTTTTTATATTCCATATATATGTGTTAGCATACGATATTTGTCTCTCTCTTTCTGACTTACTTCACTCTGTATGACAGACTCTAGGTCTATCCACCTCATTACAAAAGGGGAAATCGACAGTAACACATTCATAGTAGGGGACTTCAACACCCCACTTTCACCAATGGACAGATCATCCAAAATGAAAATAAATAAGGAAACACAAGCTTTAAATGATACATTAAACAGGATGGACTTAATTGATATTTATAGGACACTCCATCCAAAAACAACAGAATACACATTTTTCTCAAGTGCTCATGGAACATTCTCCAGGATAGATCATATCTTGGGTCACAAATCAAGCCTTGGTAAATTTAAGAAAATTGAAATTATATCAAGTATCTTTTCCGACCACAACGCCATGAGATTAGATATCAATTATAGGAAAAGAGCAGTAAAAAATACAAACACATGGAGGCTAAACAATACACTACTTAGTAACGAAGTGATCACTGAAGAAATCAAAGAGGAAATTAAAAAATACCTAGAAACAAATGACAATGGAGATACAACGACCCAAAACCTATGGGATGCAGCAAAAGCAGTTCTAAGAGGGAAGTTTATAGCAATACAAGCCCACCTTAAGAAGCAGGAAACATCTCGAATAAACAACCTAACCTTGCACCTCAAGCAATTAGAGAAAGAAGAACAAAAAAACCCCAGAGTTAGCAGAAGGAAAGAAATCATAAAAATCAGATCAGAAATAAATGAAAAAGAAATGAAGGAAACAATAGCAAAGATCAATAAAACTAAAAGCTGGTTCTTTGAGAAGATTAACAAAATTGATAAACCATTAGCCAGACTCATCAAGAAAATAAGGGAGAAGACTCAAATCAATAGAATCAGAAATGAAAAAGGAGAAGTAACAACTGACACTGCAGAAATACAAAAAATCATGAGGGATTACTACAAGCAACTCTATGCCAATAAAATGGACAATCTGGAAGAAATGGACAAATTCTTAGAAATGCACAAACTGCCAAGACTGAATCAGGAAGAAATAGAAAATATGAACAGACCAATCACAAACACTGAAATTGAAACTGTGATTAAAAATCTTCCAACAAACAAAAGCCCAGGACCAGATGGCTTCACAGGCGAATTCTATCAAACATTTAGAGAAGAGCTAACACCTATCCTTCTCAAACTCTTCCAAAATATAGCAGAGGGAGGAACACTCCCAAACTCATTCTACGAGGCCACCATCACCTTGATACCAAAACCAGACAAGGATGTCACAAAGAAAGAAAACTACAGGCCAATATCACTGATGAACATAGATGCAAAAATCCTCAACAAAATACTAGCAAACAGAATCCAACAGCACATTAAACGGAGCATACACCATGATCAAGTGGGGTTTATTCCAGGAATGCAGGGATTCTTCAATATATGCAAATCAATCAACGTGATACACCGTATTAACAAACTGAAAGAGAAAAACCATATGATCATCTCAATAGATGCAGAGAAAGCTTTCGGCAAAATTCAGCACCCATTTATGATAAAAACCCTGCAGAAAGTAGGCATAGAGGGAACTTTCCTCAACATAATAAAGGCCATATATGACAAACCCACAGCCAACATCATCCTCAATGGTGAAAAACTGAAAACATTTCCACTGAGATCAGGAACAAGACAAGGTTGCCCACTCTCACCACTCTTATTCAACATAGTTTTGGAAGTTTGAGCCACAGCAATCAGAGAAGAAAAGGAAATAAAAGGAATCCAAATCGGATAAGAAGAAGTAAAGCTGTCACTGTTTGCAGATATCATGATACTATACATAGAGAATCCTAAGGATTCTACCAGAAAACTGCTAGAGCTAATCAATGGATTTGGTAAAGTAGCAGGGTACAAAATTAATGCACAGAAATCTCTGGCATTCCTATACACTAATGATGAAAAATCTGAAAGTGAAATCAAGAAAACACTCCCATTTACCATTGCAACAAAAGCATAAAATATCTTGGAATAAAGCTACCTAAGGAGACAAAAGACCTGTATGCAGAAAATTATAAGACACTGATGAAAGAAATTAAAGATGATACAAATAGGTGGAGAGATATACCATGTTCTTGGATTGGAAGAATCAACATTGTGGAAAATGACTATTCTACCCAAAGCAATCTACAGATTCA
>NW_006794161.1:691491-719654 GCF_000442215.2 Lipotes vexillifer | reverse complement strand
TAGGGAAACGCAAAAGACCCCGAATAGCCAAAGCAGTCTTGAGAACGAAAAATAGAGCTGGAGGAATCAGGCAGGCTCCCTGACTTCAGACTATACTACAAAGCTACAGTAATCAAGACAGTATGGTACTGGTACAAAAACAGAAAGATAGATCAATGGAACAGGATAGAAAGCCCAGAGATAAACCCACACACATATGGTCACCAGATTCTATTTTTGTTTCCCAGGAATTGTTAATGGGCTTTGCTGGTGACAAATCCCTCCTGTGCCTTTTGTCCTGCTTCTCATTCTTGAGGGGTGCAGAGGGACACAGTTTTATCTTCTGTAACTACTTCTTGCTGAGTGTGGACGTCATCATAACCCCAGGAGAGGAGCAGAATTTTTTCCAGCCGCCTTTAAATGTGTTTGATGGTTACCAGGCCTCAGCCCTACCTGTTTGTATCTCTGAGCAACATTTGTCTAACCTTTTGGAGACAAAATGTCCAAGTATTAGCAAGAATATTAGAATATTAGAATAATGGTCACATGTCAAATTTTTTTCTGAAAATGAAGGTATCTAGGTTTTTTGCCTGTGCCTTGATATTGAGGTCACTGCCATGGCCTGAATATCCCTGGTTGCACTTTGTTTTTTGCACAAGAAGCTTCAAGTCAGAAAGAGGTTCACATGAGTAGTCAAAGGGGTCCATTGGTCCAAGTTGTCTCTCTGGAGGTTGGGGCTCAGGGCCCTCTTCATTCCAGTGTGAACTCCCCTACAACTTCAGAGGAGAATGGGTGGTTAGGATCACTAAGTAGGATCTGTTCCACTTAGGAGTGAGCTGACTTTGTGGGCTGCCTGTTTTCCAGGTTTTTAGGTGCACCCCATCTCCTGGAAGGGGTGGAGGGCCAGATTGATGGGCGTGGGCAGCACCCGGTCACCATATTCTGTGGGAACTTTCATGGTCACTCCTACCTGGAGGGCACACTTGAGTTGTTCCATTTCAAGGGGGTTAAGGTGTCCCTTCTCTCAGACTTGGGGAATGGTTCTACTGTAACAGGAGTTTAAATGCATTTAACTTTAACTTATCCTTTGGGACTAACTGCATGCGGAGCAGGGCAATCAGAAACAACTTAATCCAGTTTTCTTGAGTTTCCTAACATAGCTTGGCTAAGGCCCGTTTCAAGTCTGATTGGATTGCTCTACTTTCCCCAATGATTGGCATCTCCAGCCTGAACGCAAGGTCCATTTTCTGCCCAGGGCACTCGTTATCCCCTTCTTCACTTGAGAAACAAATGCTGGACCATTATCGCTTTGTAGAGATCCTGGGAGTCCAAACCTGGGAATTATTTCTTTTAGTAGTGGCTTAGCCACTTCAGCTGCAGTTTCAGTTCTAGCAGGGAATGCTTCTGTCCACCCAGAAAATGTGTCTACTAGCACCAAGAGATACCTGAAGTTGCCCAGTACCCTTTCCATGACAGTGAAATCCATCTGCCAGTCTTCTCCAAAATTTGTCCCTCTGGTCTGATATATCTTATCTGGGGGCCTCTAGGGGTTCGTGCTGGGGTTATTCATTGTGCAGATGGGGCATGTGTCAACTATCTGATTGATTATACTTTTCATGACAGGAGTTATCATGACCTCAATTAACCAATTATATAGCGCTTCCCTCCTGCAGTGAGTTCCTTGATGAGCTTCCTGATGGCTTGTGCAGTTTGAGGAAAGAAGTATTGCCTATGTTCATTAACTAGCCACCCATGGCCTCCTAGAACTCTATTGAAGCCCCATTTTGGGGCTTTATCTAATTCTCCCTTTGTGCAGATTGGAGAATAATTGGATGGATCTGCCCTTTGCGGTGTGAGGAGGGGTAGTTGCCAAGTTACTGGCTCAGGGCCACCCTTTAGCAGTTGTGTCTGCCTTGTTGTTTCCCCTTGTCACCTCAGCATCTCCTTTTTGGTGAGCCCTACAATGAATCACTGCCACCTTTTTTGGAAGTGGTACTGCTTCTAAGAGCTTCAATATGCTTTAAGCCATGTTTCACACGTTAATTTTCCACAGTAAGCATACCTCTTTCCTTCCAAATAAACCCATGTGCGTGTAGGATGTCATATGCATACCGGGAATCTGTGTAAGCATTTAAGATCTTCCCTGTCCCAAGCTCTAAGTCTCAGGTGATGGCTATCCACTCCACCTTTTGTGCAGAAGTCCCTGAGAATCAGGTTCTTGCTTCTATGAATTATGTCTTCTATGACTGTGTATCCCGCCAGGCTTTTTACTTCTCTCATAAAACTGCTCCCATCTGTGAACCATTCCTCTTCAGTGTTTGGGAAGGGCTCACTTCCTAGGTCAGGTCAGGACATCTAGAATAGATCGTGTCTATGGTTTCTATACAATCATGCTTCAGGGCCCCTTTTTCTCTGGGTAGTAGGGTGGCAGGATTTAGTGTGTGACAGGTTTTTATGGTAGCCACTGGGGTGTCTAAAAGCATAGCCTGAACTTGAATAGGCCTTCTGGGGGATAGCCATTCATTTAGAACTTACTAAACCTGAACCTTTTGTGGAGTCCATATAGTGACTGGCTGACCAAACATTAACTTTTCATCTTCCTTTAGCAGGGTTGTTGTAGCTACTACTGCCTATAGGCAAGGAGGCCATCCCTTAGCAGTTTGATCTAATTGTTTAGAGAAAGAAGGAACCACCGAGTAAGGGGTCCCTGTTTTTGAGCTAATAGTGCTGATTTCCTTTCTCTCATGAATGTAAAGGTCAAAGGGTTTAGCTAACTCTGGGAGGACCAGGGCAGGGACCTGAAGAAATTGCTTTTCTAGTGCTTGAAAGGCCCCTTTGCATTCTGAACTTCATTCAAAAGGGTCATCATCCTTTCCTTTCAACTTTTTTATAGAGGCCTAGCTATTAGATCATACTTAAGATATGCAGATGCGGCAAAAGCCAGCCATCCCCAGGAAACCCCTAAGCTGTCTTCTAGTTTTAGGAAGGCAAGGCTGCAAGTGGCTTCTTTCCTTTCCTGGGGTAGGCTTCTCTGACTTGTGTGAGTGTGAGAATGAAGCCTAGACAGGTCACCCTAGCCTTTTTCTTGGACACCTTATATCCTTTATAAGCTAGGTGGTTAAGGGTGGTTACAGTATTTTACAGAGGCCTCCTTAGTAGGGCTGGTTATCAGAATGTTGTCTACATACTGGAGGAGGGTTAGGTCTTTAGCTAAAGTTTCTCCAAATATGGAGGGGAGTGGAATTTTTAAACCCTTGGGACAGGGTTTAAAATACTGGGGCAGCAGTATTGTTTTTGTTGCATGTTTCGGTATTCCCCACTGGGTTTCTTTACAGGGAAAATGAGGTTATTATAGGCTGATTGACATCGTCTAATAAGGCCCTGGTCAGTTAGGCCTAATGGTTCTATGAATGCCTGTTCTTGGCCCTTCCCTGATACCCCCATAGTTTTACAACTCTTGTGAACAAGTTTGCCTGATCTGATGTTCAGAACTGAGTAAGTGGCTTTGGTCTCTACCAGAGATTCAGCAGGCTTTCCCCCTATGTCCAGTGTCATCCGGGACTTCTCAAGGGTCAGTTGGAGTGCCAGCTGAGGGTCAAATGGAGCTGACTAGTCCCATTGGTTTTTTATCTGTTTGGACCATCTGCCTTTGAGCATAATGGCCAGGATCTACCATTTCCATCCCCCTTCGGGTGTGGCTAGGGCATTCTCTCTTCCAGTGTCCCTCTTGTTTACATATGGTACACTGCTTGGATCTAGTTTCCTTGGCTTGCTGTCCCTTGGTGGTGGCCGGGGGTCACTCACCACAGTCCAGAGCCTCTGTGGGTGGCCAGTCCAGATTCCCATGCTGACTGGTTGACATTGGAGGGCAATAGCCACATACCAACCTTGGGATGCTTTTGCACTCAGGCATCCCCGGTGCCTTTCCCTGAACTTGGATCAAGTGCCCTCATTCCATTTTATCAGGCAATCCTTATTACCTGGGCCTTTTCCCAGTCTCGCCACTTGTCTTACGTGGCTGGCCACTTTCCTTTACCAAACCAAAAGTGACTATGGAGAATGCTGTGTTGACCTCTGGATGTTGTTGAGGAGGGCAAAAAGCCCTGGTGCAGCCACTATTGCATTGTACAGGGGTCAAGAGGACAGCACTACTGGTGAGACAGTGGGCAAGACTGCTGTGGCTCCCTCTTGTCCACAGATCCCCATGTCCCTGAGGCATCCAGTATCATGGGAAGGCCAGCCAGAGGCAGTGAGCAGACATGTGATGCCACAGTATGATCCCCTCAAGGGGGCTTAGTTCAGATTACTCTGGGGGCTACACTGTATGCATACCACACCTGGGTTCAAGTTGCTGGGCAGAGCTGCCAAAGCTGCCAAAGGCTGCTGCCTTTCTACCACATCAGAGTATACTGAAAGATCATTCATTCTCATATAAACCTCCCAAAGTCTCTGCTGTCCTCCCACTGGAGCTTGGGTGAGCACAGAACCTAGTGGATAGGTGCAGAAGAAAAGGCCCACCTGGGTCACCAAAATTTTGTTACCTACCCTCCTGAGCTGGTCCCCAAGAGTCCTTCTGCCCAGTGTTGTTTGAGCCAATAGAACGAGACCAAGTTTGGTTCAGAAGCAAAAGAAAGCTTTATTCTTTGATCAAAGAATGGAGAGGCACAAACTGGTGCTCTAGAGTTTACACTCTCCCTGAGAGGTTGTGAGTGGGGCTGCTTTATAGGGTTCTGGTCAGCAGGGAGCGGAACAGAGTTCTCACAGGTCAGTTGCAGCTGTGCTGCTCGTGGTGCTCCAGGTCACAGTACCAGGTGCAGCATTTCTGCACACAGTACACTGTCGCCACCTTGAATTGAGGTGGCATGTGCACCTCTGCACGTGGTCCATCAAGCTGAAGTGTCAGGTGCAGTTGTTTCTCAATAGGAACTCTGGTCTGCAGTGCCAGCCCGATGCAAGGCCTCTGCACTTGGGACCCTATGAGTCCCAAGTCCTTGGGACCCTATGAGTGAAACTATACTTAGTGCAAAGGGGAAAAAAAGGTTGGACTTTATTACCCAGATTCTCTTTTTATTTCCTGGGAATTGTTAGTGAGATTTGCCAATGACATTTCAACTTTGATCGCCCCAGTATATTCTTAACACAACAGCCAGATCTTTTAAAATCATAAATAACATTGCTACTTTGCATAGTGCAAAGGCATCACATTTTACTCACAGTAAAATCTATAGTTCTTACAATAGCCAACAACATCTTTTATTACCTAATCTCTCTCTCTCTCTCTCTCTCTCTCTCTCTCTCACACACACACACACACACACACACACACACACACACCCCTTGCCTCCTACTCATCTCTTCACCTCACTGATACAGCTCTAGTCATACTAACCTTCTTGTTGTTCCTCCACAGGTCCAGACCTTTTCCCAACTTTAAGACCTTTATGATGGCAATTCTGTCTGCCTGGAATAACTCCCACTTCTCTCTACATATCTTTCTCACCTTTATAAGGCCTGCTTTGAATATCCTCTTTAAAATTCCAACCTGCCCTGACCCTGTAACTATTTATCAGTCATCTGGTTCTACATATCACCTTTCTCTTTTCTTTTTTTTTTCTTTCTTGTTTTTCTTTCTCTGAAATTTATAAATTTATTATTTTTAATTTATTTATCTCTTCCTTCTAAAATGTCAGGTCCAAGAGAAGAAGAAAATTCTATTGCTGTTATCCTGTTCAATGATATATCCCAATCCCTAGAGCTTCCTAGGCATGTAATAGGTGTTAGATAAATATTTGTTGAATTAATAAATTAATTTAGTTTTACTCTGTGAAATAACTTTACAATAATATTGAAAAGACATTCATTAGAAGGTATTGGGTTCCCATAGTAGGAGATTCAACCTAAGCAGTTTGTTCAAATTAGATACTTACTTACTGGTGATGCTAACACTGAAAAGATAAATGCGCTCCAGGAAAATAAGTCTTTCCATTTGTAAAATGCCCAATCCTCTCTACCCAGTCAAGGAGAGTTGATGTTGTTAAGATGCCATAAGCATTAATGGAATTAAATAATTATTAAAATATTTATTCAATAACTTACGTGACATTTGGTCTTCTGGAATTGCGCTACAGAAAGGGAACAAGACAAAAAGATCCCACTGACATAAAGGTTAAATCTAGGGAAAATACAGGCAAAAGACAATTAAATGAGCATGAAAATTTTAGGGAGATGTGTTGCTATTAAAACAGTAAAACAGAGTAAGATGATAGAGAGCAAGTCAATGTTAATGAAGCTAATTAGAGAATGTAGTCAGGAAATGAAATTTGAGCTAAATCCTGAATGGTGAGTAGATGTCACCAGTGCAGATACCTGAGGAAAGAAAGTCACAGGAGAAAGGAACAGAAGTGCCCAAAGGTCCTGAGAGTACCTGGCTTATTTGAAGTGCAGAGGGAATGCCTGTGGTTGAGAGTGGAGCACGGTGTGGGGTCAAGGGGTGAGCACAGCCGGGGTTCCGGAGATCACTGTAGACATCTTATTACTTTTGGGTAATCTTTTTTTTGCATTTCTGATAAAGAAAGGCTTAAAGCACTTTATTTGGACTACTGTATATGTTTAATAATACACTTGGAGTCATTATGAAACAGGCATAATTAATGTTTTCTTGTTAGACTTTTATTTTTGACATGTTTTTCTTAACTTCTGAAATTAAATAGACTCTCCACTTTATTTTTTCTTAAGCTAAATTTACTTTTCTGTGGCTAAAATGTTCCCTTTGTTTGATATTTTCTTCCCAAATGTAGTAAGAAAGCCAGTCCATTACTGTATATAACTATTTTTCTGAGGTTTCAAAAGAAGACATTATGCTCTAATACCATGAAGATTTATTTGTAAAACTTCTACAAGGAAAGAAGGGAAACCGCAGAAAATTTTGAAGCAGGAGATGAAAAGTAAACACAGTAGCTTGTTGAAATATGGTTAGCAAATGATGAGGTGAACTGTAGGATAAGAACTAAGAATTCTCTTCAGGCCTAGAAAATTGTTAGAGTTAAGAAACCATGAACTGATAAGTCAGGGAGGGAATGTTTCAGTTAAAGTAAAATAAATAGATTCCAAAAGAAAAGGAAAATTGTGAATCTCTTCAGTCTTTGACTATCAAAAACATACAGTTCTTTTCACCTCTTATTCTTTTAAAACATTACTCAAAGTAAATGTTTTTAAACCTAACTTTAAAAATCAGCTTTAGTCCTCAATATTACTAAATTATAGAAGGTGATTACAGTATTTAAATATATATATATTTTGCTGATGGCCCTTGGCTTCCTAAAAACATTATCTTGGGTTATAAAACATGTTGTTATTTTAAAAGGTAGGAGGAATGAGACTATTTTTTAAAAATAATATGTTAGTGTCTAGCTATTTCAAACATGTAAATTAGTTATTTAAAAAATAAAGTTGACCCCAGTTAGTTTTTGTTAAGAAAAATCTATTTATGAAAGTTCTCTGATCTTATTTTCTCATTAAGAATTCTTTTAGAACATACCTAGAAAAAATAGAATAGGCAAACTACAGATGTCCAGACAATATATCTCGAAAACTCACAGATTTTCTAGGATATATCTGTGTAAACTAGAATACAACTAGACAAAGTAGATATATCTATACAATATACCTGGACATCTTATATATTGTTCTTTAATTGAGACAATTAAATGTGGAAAACGCGGAAAGTTTATTTTCCTCATTGAAAGAAATTCTTAAGATCTCAGTATCTTTTTCTCATTTGTTCTTGAACTGCCCTGCCACTCTAAAAATATCTTTATGTTTGGCTCATATATAATGCAAATGATAAGAGTAGTTAACTTTAGCGCTGTGGAACTAAGGACAAGGGACAGAAGGAGGGTGGAAAGAATCTCATATTTTACCCTTTATACTTAAAGATTGGGGCTTTCCTGGTGGTGCAGTGGTTGAGAGTCCACCTGCCGATGCAGGGGACACGGGTTCGTGCCCCTGTCCGGGAAGATCCCACATGCCGCGGAGCGGCTAGGCCCGTGAGCCATGGCCGCTGAGCCTGCGCGTCCAGAGCCTGTGCTCCACAATGGGAGAGGCCGCCACAACAGTGAGAGGCCCGCGTATGGCAAAAAAAAAAAAAGATTGATTGAATTTATTATTAACATTTATTAATTTGCTATCTTCTTAAGGATGAGTACAAATATTTCTGTTAAAAAAAGAAAACAGAATCTGCACACAGATGTTTATAGCAACTTTATTCATTAATTGCCAAAACTTGGAAGTAACCTACATATCCTAAAGTGGGTGAATGGATAAATAAACTGTGAATGGACTATTATTCAGTGCTAAATAAAAATGAGCTATCAAACCATGGAAAGACATGGAGGAAATTTAAATGCATATTAATAAGTGAAAGAAGCCAATCTGGAAAGGCTACATGCTGTAGGATTCCAACTATATGACATTCTGGAAAAGGCAAAACTATGGAGACAGTAAAAAGATCAGTAGTTGCCAGGCATGGGGGTTGATAAGGGAAAGGGATGAACAGGCAGAGCACAGAGGATTTTTAGGTCAGTGAAACTATTCTGTATGATACTATAATGGTGGATACATGTTACTATACATTTGTTCAAACTCATAGAATGTTCATCATCAAAAGTTAAGGTAAGCTACGGACTTTGAGTGATTATGATGTATTCATGGAGGTTCATCAGTTGTAACAAGTGTACCACTCTTGTGGGGCATATTGATAATGGGGGACTTATGCATGCACGAGGGAAAGGAGTGTGTGGGAAATCGCTGTATTTTTTTCTTGATTTTACTGTGAATCTAAAACCGCTCTTAAAAGATAAAGAAGGCACAGTGGTTGAGAGTCCGCCTGCCAATGCAGGGGACAAGGGTTCGTGCCCCGGTCCGGGAAGATCCCACATGCCGCGGAGCGGCTGGGCGCGTGAGCCATGGCTGCTGAGCCTGCGTGTCCGGAGCCTGTGCTCCGCAACGGGAGAGGCCACAACAGTGAGAGGCCCGCATACTGCAAAAAAAAAAAAAGAGATTTATGAGATATAAAGAACATATTTAATCTTTGCCTGAGTATAAAATAACTTTTTTAAGATGTTAATTTAAAGACTGAGAAAAGCAATCTAACTTGGGAGGGGGGTAATCATAATTTAGGGTCTCATAGAATAACATGTACAAGGACATGCATTTTTCTCAACTACACAGTGATTAAATCCCCAAAGAAAAGAAACCTCTTTACTGGGGCTAATTCTTGTTGGAATGTGTGGAAGTACATTATGAGGACTTCATGGTGATTTTGTGACAATAATGATGGGAGAATCAAATGAAACTAAAGATTGTTCCAATAAAACAATAAGTCTGGCCTCTGTATGGAAAATAAATGTCTCTAACATCTTCAACTAGAAAGCTTTTTTTTTTAAACATAGAATTGGGCGCACAACCATAATTGATAATATAAACCATACACACAATGGTTTTGCAAATATGGAAAATAATTTTGTATCTCTGAAATCAATATCTTAATTGGAATGCCTCATATATGTTTACATGTTGAATTAAAGGAGGTTCTATATTTTTAAATATTCTACGCTTATATTCTGCTATAATTCTAACCCTGAAAGACCTTATAAATGTCTTAGCAATTGAAAACTTTCTACTTTATATTATATTTTACTTTTCTCCAGTACAGAATGAAAGACTGAAAATTATTTAAATTGTAATTAGTGTTATGTTTGCACATAATATTTTACATTCTTTAAGTAAATGTGGCTTAGTACTTATGTTCCAAGCCTTGCCCTGTTCCATCCCTGCAATCATTAGCTTTACTATGTGCTGGTAATGTACCCTAATCCTATTTACTCATGCTTCACCATCCCATAAAACTCCAAAGACAAGAGTTGTCTGAGTATGAATATTGGCCATTCCTCAGAGACCCCCCAATGTGGGATTTTCAATCCTTTCTATTTCTGCTCAGTTTCTGCTCTTTTCATAACTCTCTCTTTAGCCAGTATTAGATCTCCTCAACCTTCTCTGAATCACTGGAGGTATCCTAAGGGACTTCGTATTGATTAGAAAGCCTTAGGTCAATATGTATGCAAATGTTCAAACTCATGGTTTCTGTTTCCCTGAATGCAGGGTAGGCCTAATGTTAAAAATTTCCCCAGATAAGGGACATATTTCTTCTAAATTTGTGTGTGCCTCTTTGTGTGTGTGTTTGTGTGTATGTGTACATGGGGGCGGGGGAGGGTGTGTTAAACATTGTTCTAATGAAGAGAATAAAGGAAAAATAAAATAGTTGAATTATGTTGAAAAAGCATATTTTCTGTAAGTGCTACCTAGAACATGAACAACTAAAAATTTATAAACATTCTTAAAAGAGTAGTTTTCTTGGACCAAGTGGGGAGGGGGATAATTTACCAAGCTATTATGATGATATGAAGATATGAAAATATGGAAGCATGTAAGTGTGATAGTAATAATAAGAGCATGTGGTCACTAGTTGTTAACCAATTAAAGTTAACAGACAGATGTGGTTACTCACCTTGGACAGGGTCTATGTATTTTATATTTGTGAAGATTTAGTCATTCATTTAACAAAATTTGTCGAATATCCCTAGCACTGAGAATAAGTAAACAAGACAGTAGTGGTCTTTATGCATAAAGAGTTCAGAGTTTAGGACTGCCATAAAGCTACTGTACAGCTAATTTAATAATATCATTTTGAGCAAGTAACTGCTTACATTTAGGTGTTTCATTTCCATGACCCTGTGGTAACCTCTGTTCATTAGTAAAGGAACATTTCTTAGGGGGAAAAAAAAAATCTTATTTTTAAAATAGGAGAAGCTGTTGTAAAATCCTGAGTGGAAGTCTTCTATCACCTTCCCTTGGGTTCACTTCCATGGGGGTACTCTGATACTGTCAAAAGGGCAGGAAACCTGACTTACTGAGCACCTTTCATAAGACACTTTCTTCAGTTATAAATTGAAAGAGGTAAAAGGAATCTGAGAAACTGGCAAGTCTCTCACTCTGTGATTCACTAATAATACAGTGGACCATTTCTATTTAAATTATATATTATCAGATAAGTTAGGGTAGAACTTTTTATATTCTTTAGTGTTCCAAATTATATTAAATTTCTATTCAGAAGTTCACTACTGAATCACTGTCTGGTGAGTCACAGTATTTGCTCCAAATTCTTGGCTTGGTGGAGGAGATTCAAGAAATGAGCAACTTGTTGCTGATTTCCTGGAAACGTCTTTGGTTCTATTATTTCATGATTTTCTTTTCAAATTGCTAGTGAACAGAAATTTGGGACCTGTGAATGGTCTCTTCATATAGCTTTCCATTAGTCTCTCTGATTTGCATGTTCTACTTTCCACTCATAATCTTTTTCCTTGGACCATATCTTTATAATATCAACTAAATAAGATTGGAAACAAGTAATCAAACTCAACAAGAACTCTAAATTAAACAAACAAGAGTCAACTTTCTCTTACCAATGATGTTTGCCCAACTCAAAGTTGAAGCAGATAAGCAGGGTAAATGTCCAACAACTAACTTTTCAATAGTTATTTGTATTTCAGACCTTTAATCTGATCCTTTCATAAGCAGCTTTCACATTAGCATAGCTGACATTCTTATCTAAAATCCAGAAAGCCCCTGGGAGAGTGAAGGTTAAGTGAAGTAATTTTAAGGAAACCACATCTTTCTCTTGAAAGTAATCAAATCTCTAAAGGCTTTCATACAAGTAACTTAGTCAAAAGATCACCTATTTGAGAATTGTGTTTGTTTGTTTGTTTTAATCCCAAAACCCAAAGGTGAGATTAACTTAATTTGTTTATTTGTTTTTATTTACTAGTTTATCTTAGTATTCTAAGTGTCCCACATGCCTTCAGCTTTCAAGGCTTTCTGCTTTCTGGGCATACGGATGTACAGAGAAATAGAATATTAAATACATTTGCACCTAAAAGTAATTGTTTCGGGCTTCCCTGGTGGCGCAGTGCTTGAGAGTCCGCCTGCCGATGTAGGAGACGCGGGTTCGTGCCCCGTTTCGGGAGGATCCCACATGCCGCGGAGCGGCTGGGCCCGTGAGCCATGGCCGCTGAGCCTGCGCGTCCGGAGCCTGTGCTCCGCAAATGGGAGAGGCCACAACAGTGAGAGGCCCGCATAACGCAAGAAAAAAAAAAAAAAAAAAAAAAAAAAAGTAATTGTTTCTTGATTAGCACTTTGCAAATACACAGCTGGCAGCCCCTTGCCGCCCCCGCCAAAAGGGAAAGATAAATGTAAACTGTGTTGTGCTCTATATTTCAATGTGTCTTCTAATTAGATGTAATTAGTCAAAAGGCAAAAAAAAAAAAAAAAATTCAGACTTGTCTCTTAACTGAATGAATTTTTAGTACATTTATTAATGAATGTGTTGAACCAAAAGCAGATAGCTGGAACTTATTTTAAAGCTTCCAGTTAGTTATATTTAAAGTGAACTTCAAAATGATAATAGTCATTATTCAACACCTTACTTAGTAGATTCTTTAACTCTTTACTTTGAGTTTTTAAAAAAGGTTATAGACAATATAAGCCAAAGGAGATAAGATAAAAGAAGTTAACACCACATGTTTATGCTGAATAACATACCTGGCCCAGAGAAACAAGGAAAGATCTGTTTGAAGTTTTTTTTGGCTGCATTGGGTCTTCGTTGCTGTGCGCAGGCTTTCTCTAGTTGCAGGGAGCTGGGGCTACTCTTCGTTGCGGTGCGCAGGCTTCTCATTGTGGTGGCTTCTCTTGTTGCCGAGCACGGGCTCCAGGCACGCAGGCTCAGTAGTTGTGGCACACAGGCCTAGTTGCTCCGTGGCATGTGGGATCTTCCCAGACCAGGGCTCAAACCTGTATTCTCTGCATTGGCAGGCAGATTCTTAACCACTGCGCCACCAGGGAAGCCCTGTTTGAAGTTCTTTAAGGAGATCAACAGGGCTCATACTTTAGGAGGGTTATGTTTACACTTGTGGTCCTTTACCTTTCTTGAGATACAGAGCTTCCTGACATTTACAAGGACTATTGTTCCCCCTACTTAAGAAAATAGGACATATGTATATACACATAAAATGCTGACAGACCTCATGAAACTCAGATTATCTGATTTTGAAAAAAAGATGAAGTCAAAATCAGATGCACATAATGCTTTCTGATGCACATGCATAGTTTTTACATCTAAAGAGGATGTGAATTCCAGTGGCTCTCTAAACCATGTTATTTTCTGAATGAGTTATTTACTGTTTTAGAATTGATAAGGAAACTTAACATTTAAAAATAACTTTAAAGGTTATAAACTGGACTATTTGGGAAAGCAATTTGGAAGTAAAGATCACTGACTTTTGAATGAGCAGATTTACTTCCAGAAATAATCTGAAATGCAGATTCGTGTACAAGAATTATAACAATATTACATTATAATACAAGCTAGCATGTATCTAATACTTTCTAAAAAAAAAAAAAAAAAAAAGCTCAGGCTTTTCTATGGGTTTTAAGTCACTTAGTCCTAACAACAATTGCCATTAGATACTATTTATTATCCGTCATTTTAAGAATGAAAAAGAAAAATACCTGAGAGTTAAAAGTATTAATAACTAACCCCACATTTCAAGTAGTAAATGGCATAGTTGAGACATGATCCAAGTCTACCTGCACTTATGCTTTTACTAGTGCACTTTTCAGGTTATGGATTATATTAATGGAAAATCAGAGGCAGTCTAAATGTCCAATAATAGAGGAAAGTTTAAGCACCACATAATTATAAGATGGAATATAAGAAAGATAAAAATTGAATTTAATCAAATATGGAAATGCTTAGAAAAGGAAATTAAGTGTATGAAAGGAACATAAAAAATACTCATATTGGAAAAATATATGTGCAATATGAAAATAATTTTGTATGCCACTTAACAGAATTTGCCAAGTATTAACAAAAATTGCTTTTGGATTTTGTCTCTTTATCATCTCTACTACATTGTTGACTATAAAAAGCATGTATTCCTCTTACAGTAATACAAATGAACCTTTTAGCTATTTTTGTACTTGCTACTAAAATTCATCACCTGTTACCAGGGCTGCTTAAACTTGAAAATGAGAGAATTTAGTACAATCTTTCTGATAAGAAAGCAAAACATGCCCCCTAATGGTCACCATGTTTCATAAATTCTTTGTTGCCTTTTTCCTGTGAGGGATTCTAGTTTAGTTTCACCTGCTATTTAATGGCTGTGGGAAAGAAGTGGGCATCAGAATACCAGGATGAATGTCAATGGTGAATTAGGATTTGAGTTGTTTGGAACACTTTACTTGTACCCCACTTTGGAGAATTTTTAAAATCAGATCAATCAATTTAAAAATGGATATTTAGCAATTTAAAAAACTTGTACTCGTTTCTCTCTTTGTCTGCTACCATTTTAAACATATCTTTATTTTTAGGATTTTCTAGAGTGAAACATAGCTTTATTTTTACACAGGCTAACTTCACTGCCATTTAAGTACTTTATTTCTGAAACCAATTTATTCAACGTTTAGGTATGTTTTTATATGTCAAAAAAACAGACACACACACACACACACACGCACACACACAATGGAATATTACTCAGCCATAAAAAGTAATGAAATCTTGTCATTTGCAACAACATGGATGGACCTAGAGTGTATTATGCTAAGTGAAATAAGCCAGACAGAGAAAGATAAATGCTGTATGATTTCACTTAAAAGTGGAATTCAAAAAACAAAACAAATGAACAAATAAAACAGAAACAGAGTTATAGATACAAAGAGTAAACAGGTGGTTGCCAGAAAGAAGAGGGGATCAGGGGGAAGAAAGAAAGAGATGAGGAGATTAAGAGGTATAAACTTCCAGTTGAAATATAAATGAGTCTGGGATATGAAATGTACAGTGTGGGGAATATATTCAATAACTATATAATATCTTTATATGGTAACATAACTAGACTTAATTTTGAAATGTATAGAAATATTGAACTACTGTGTTATGTAACAGGAACTAACATAATATTGTATGTCAATTATACCTCAAAATGGGAAGAAAAAAATTTACATCAAGAAAAGGATTAAATGATCCATAAAACAGTGTAATATATATTTATGTATTTAAGGAGTTACACATTGACAGAAGAGAATTTGAAAGAATATAAATCTAGTTGTTAATTGTTTTTTGTTTCTGTGGAATAAAATCAGGTAGGAGGAGGGATTTTCTTGACATATCTTTGGATGTTCAAGGACCATATGTTAATTTTGTAATGAACTAGCATATGCGTGTGAAATAAATGGAATAAAGAGAGAAACTGATAATTTCAAAGAGAAAACTTTGCATTCTTTTTTAACATATGGCTTAAAACAAATTTGGGAGTAGGTCAAGACAGAACAAGAAGATAGAAAAAATTGCCATGGCTCAGGCAAACAACTGCATTCAAATATTGTATTATTGTATCTATAAATGTATATTTCTATGTGTGTATGTGCATCACAGTTATTAATTCCTATCCAGTGTGCTTCCCACTTGTTCCTGGAATCCATCACTGTCTTTCCATCATTGCTACTATTGCCCTAGCTGAGTCAAGGAAAGACAAACTGTCTTTGGGACAGATCAAGTACACAGGCAAAATTTGTTCAAACCAGATATTGTACTTAAAATTTGAAATAAGTTAACAAATCATAAAATTACGGGATTTTTTTTTTTTTGCCTTCCCCTATAGGATTAAAAGATCTCAAATATTTAATCCACATTTCCACATAGCAATTCGCTTCTGGAACTGAGTAGATGATATCTCCCTTAGATACAGTTTGTGCTTTCAGTTTTCCATAGTCATGACCAGCCCTGTTTCACTAATTTAAGTTACCTGCTTGACCTTTGATATTGACTGTCATAAACAGGTCTCTTCAAAGTATTACTGTAGCCTTAAAACAGGTCTGGAGTTGCTCCAAGCTGCCAATCCTATTCTGTTTACCAAAGATAATCATGTCACTCTTGGATTAAGATGAGGCACTTGACAATCTGCCACCATTCCTTCTCCATCACTTATTTTCCTTGTACATCCCTTGCTTTGTCCAGAATTCCTGTTTTTCTCACTGTTTTCCTCTATGCTCCAAATGCACATCTCGTATCATTCAGTGATGTAAATATTTGAGTACAAACCACATGCCAGGCTCTGTGCTAGATGTTGTGGATATAACAAGTTCATAGCCTAGCAGGGGCACATGAAGTATGTTATTAATTACAATTAAATTGCTGTAGTTGATGATAATAATAGAGCTCTTAGGAAAATGAGCTAGTTTCACATAAGTCAAAGAAGGCTTAATGAGGATGAGATGAAATTATTCAAGAATTAATTGTTGGAGATGGGTTGGAATATAAACTGAGAATATGGTAGTCATAATATATGGATTGACTTTGTCTTGAGTGATACCTACAAGGTAACTATTAGGTTGTAGCTTAAAAAGGAACATTTAAAGGTAAAACAATCATTACCTGTATTTTCAATGCATATCATTTAAAAAATGTACAGCATAGTACATTAACATCATAAAAGCATAAATGTTGAAATATAATTACTAACAATATTACTATATCATTATTTTTTAAAATATTGGATAAATATAACCTATCCATTAATTTTGGAAATTCCAGAATTCAGTAATGAGTGCATAATATATTTATAAACATAGAAGTCTCAGGGAATAAGAAAAATAAGTGTGTCTACAATCCTCAATTACTTTAGGTTCAGCAATAAAAATGATGAGAGAAGGAAGAGTAGTAAGTACTAGTACATTCTAGAGCTCTATCTGCTGCTTCATCTTATTATTGCATGTTGCTTTTTATAAATTCTGTAAATTTAATAAGATTTCAGTCTTTGAAGGAAAATGTCAGAATGTTAGTAAATGCACCCTCGTAAGTTTAATAGCATTGTAGTGTTGTGTAATTAAATGAATATTCTCAGTAACATATATAAGCTTAAATCTAGATATTTTTAAAAGAGTTTTTAATCCAAAAAATTAAAGGTAAATCAAGAAAGTTGGCACTCTGTTTATCAGAGAATCCTCAAATATAAAATATATTTAAAAAGATATATCAAGATTACATATTTATTATATAAGTTTTACAGATACACGCACACTTTTCTTTCCTAAGTCATTATATATTTTGCTTGTTTTTCATTACATTTTGTCATGCTTTCCAAATAAAAGAATAGCTCAAAGAAAGAGTGCAGAGGGATTCTAGTATTAAATGCTCTAAACCTTTTTAGAGAACCAACAATAGCCTCAGAGGCAAAAATAGGAGAAAATATGCCATGAAAAAAAAAGAATTGCTTAAACAAGATATGGACAGATGTTTATACATAATATGATTTTAGCAAGAAATTCAGAACAGCTGAAGCATGGTGTTGGTGTTAGAAAGTAGGGAGAAAAAAAGTAGAAAAGAAGTGACAATGTATATCTGAAGAATCCTATGTATCTAACCAAGGAGTTAGTTCACTTTTATATGAAAAAAAGTACCATCAAAGTTTTCAAGGGGGAAAATTGATTATATGTATGTGTAGTATTATTGGGAATAGTATTTCTGGAAGCAGAAGAATTAATAGACTTTCACTCTCAGTGTGGTTGTGGGGAAAAATGAAATAACGCATCTTATATACAGTTTATTACATACATGCGAAGCATTACGTCTTCCATGATGGCAGGTGACATGCTGTGGCTGAAGAAGCAAGTTCACTGGAGCTAAGCAGACCTGAATTTGAATCCTAGGTGTAACTTGGGTATGTTCCCTGACTTTTCTGAGTCTTGAGTAACTGTTTCTCAGATTTCCTCACATACCTAAACTCCCCATTGATCTTGTCCACAGAAGATTTAACTCTCCACCATCTCCCTACACCTCCTCCTCTGGTTTAGGGCTTCTAGACCTCCCTGTTGTCACCAACCCCCGTGTCAGGATGGGCTCTGAATTTCCAGTTGAAGGCTAACTCATTCCTCAGAAATGCCCTGCTATACATTCTCTCCCTTCACCTGTGCCACTCATTCCTTCTCTCTTTTGTACTCTTCTTTCTTATACTATCTCTTACATATTTTGTTTCTTACCTAAATATTTCCAAGCTTATGGCAAGGCCAGCACACCATGTTGCCAAAAATATGTATATCTGATTTTTATCATAGCTGACCCAATCATTATCTAATAAGAATTTCAACGGCCATATAAAAATTTGAACTATCAATATTTATTTTTCTCTTTTCCAGTGAGCCTGTTGACCTGAAAGCAGGACTCCCTGCAAACACTTTACTTTGAAAGTAAACTTATTGTACAGTTTTGATCCAGAGCTTTCCTTTAAATTCTGCGTATTGATGAGTCTTTTCCAAAGTGCTGTATAGACATGTTTAAGTCCCTCCTTAGTTTTTAGAAATAAATAAATAATCCAAAAATCAAACCTAGAATAACTCTTATATGAACCCATTCATGCCTCAAATGCTGGTCATATATTTTTTTCTCCCATTTTGAACCCATCTCTCTAAAGCAGCTATTTGCTCTCAATTTTTTCACTTCTTTACTTTTTACTTCCACTTCCACTTCTGCTTCTGTCATCAGACTCTACATGAACTTCTTTGGTATATCACCAACCATTTCCTTATCCTAATCCAGTACATGGTGTTCGGTCTTTACCACTCTGGATCTCTGTTTCTTTTGGAGTGGCTGATCCTTCACTCCTTCGGACTCTCAGATTTTTCGATTAGGCTTTCTCATTTCCGTTAATCATCTTACATTTCAAATCTAGATTTATATCTTGCTTCTTTACTCACTTTGCAGTTTTAGGCAAGTAAGCTACTTGATCTTTCTAAAATTCAGAGGTTTTTCATGTGAAAAATGAAGATAATGATACCTATTTTTCATAGCTATTGAGAAAATTAAGTAGCAATGTACATGAAGTATCCAGTGGCATCTAAAAAAGACTCTTCTCATTATTTGTTTTTCTTCTGCTCACATCTGATTTACAGAATAATTCAGTAAAGTATTCCAAACCAAATGTGAATTAGAAAAATAGACTAGCTTAATTTGAATTTCTTACAAATTCCAAACTAGGATAAGAAATGCAATGGATTTTTTTATCTTAGAATATTTATTTGGTTATTATTATTGCCCGAAGAGCTTTGAACTCTTTTGAGAACATCTTTATTTAATCAATTATGACATTTTAAGAATTTTGGAATTGGAATAATGTACAAAAGAAACTAAATATGACTAAGATCTCAAGCATTTGTTTTTTAAAAAATGATCTTACTACAAATGCTTTGTAAGAGAAATCTGCATGTTTCACTTCTATTGGAATCTTTCTGTTGGAGTCCTTTCTTTTGTCAAAATGAGGATGCCCAACTGTGTACACTAGTGAAGTTGTAAAATGTAAGCCATTTTTCATTAGCTTCATAGCTTTGAACAAACTTCCTTACATGATCTTACCTTAAACAATCTTCTGCTCTAAAACAGAAAGAAGGCTGTTAATACTGATGATATGACTTTTTAACACAGCACAGCCACATCTGGCCATCATATGTTCTTTCCTTTTTCTACCCTTACCTGTTGAGACCACATGCCTGTTTTGTCTATATCTTTATATTTTTCTAGAAAAGACAATCTCTTTCTATGGCTGTAGCTGTCCTATTAGACACCTTCAATAAAACATTACATAAAGAAAAGGAAGAAAATTAAAATTTAAGTCTGATTAAAATGTTCTGGCATTTTCAAACTATCATTTTATTATATTCTAATAAAATTACGCAGTAGTTTAATGAGATTGAAGGACTGTTCAACTGAACATAGTATCTTGTATTGAATTAATCTCAGAAAGGGGTGTTCGACTCTACCTTTTTCTTGCTGTCCTCTGCTTTCTGATTCTCTTTCCTCTGAATTCTAGATACGTTGACCTTCCTGAATTCTCAACTCTGTCTCATCCCTTTAACTCAGGCAGATCACCAGGCTTTGTTTGGGTTCCACCTCTTGGCACTGTGGACTGAAATTCCAGACAATGAACTGTGACAGTAGATTGAAGAGCTGACCTTGTTTGTTTCCCTTCCCTCAGGCATCAGTGTTCTGTGCTGCCTGTTGCCCAGGCAACAATTGCATCATATATTTTGTCTCGTTCTTTTAGTTTTTTTTTTAAGTCAGGTGGGTAAAACCAGGCCTGGCTACTACATCTTGAACAGAAGTGAGTTGAGAATTGACATTTTTTAACTATAGTAATTAGCCTAACACAACTGAGGGTTCCAAAACAGAACAAACTGTAAATATTATAAGCCCTGATTATGTCGAAATGACATAAATAAGAAAAGAAGGAAGGGGAAATAGAAGTATTATAAGAAAGCTGTTTCCCTTATGTTTTATTGCAAGGGATAAATACCAATTATATAATATGTCAAATAATAGAGGTTATAAAGGTAACCACCAAACAATCAACACAGTTAACTAAAACGGGAAGGTACAGATGTGGGGAAAGAGAAGGGAAAGTAGAATGTATTAATGTCATCATTGCTTATAGTGGGGAGTTAATAATGTATAAATAAATAGAAATTTAAGTACATTATACCTTATAGCTGTAAATATAACTACTAAAATAAATATACAGACCATTCAGTTATCAAAATATACACATAAGGATTATACGAAAAACGAGGGGGAGTAAAAGGAAAAAGCATTATGTAAAATATGACCAACGCTAAATATGTTTACCATATCAGTAAATGTTGATTGGCTAAAATCATAAATTGAAGAAAAAAATAGTCTCTCACTGAATTATAAAGTAAAAAGCTATGCAGCTGAAGGAAAGTTCAGAAAGGTCTTGGGGTAGCCATGAGCCAAGTTCCTGGTCCCTTTTCTATGAGGAGTGGGTCTCTCATGATCCCTGTTGCCTTCATTCCTTGGCTGGGAGCACTCCTTGGGAAGTGTGCCCTGGGCACACACATACTCACTGACAGATTCCAGAGTTACAGACAGTGAGCCCTCGGTCAATTATGCTCCCACAGATGGAGGTCTGTGAGGCCCATTCTCGTGGGCACTATAAAGAATCATTTTTTAGAGATTGAAATACAAACAAAAGCAAAAACAAAATACCAAAATACTATTCAAGATTATGCAACTGATTCAAATTAACTTCCTGAAACCATAGATCATTTCATGAGGATGTGATGGATCCTCCTCAGAAGCTCAGTAGTGATTTGTAATTCCCTCGTGGCATGTTTCACACTTATTTTAATGCTTATAATGTGTGTAAATTAATAAACTTACTTGATATTTGTCATTGGTTTATTAAGTTATCACAGATAAATAGCCAAAGTAGTCAGATGTACAAAATGGCAGGCTTTGATTTTATTCGGGGGGTGGGGGGGGTCAAAATTATGATTATTCCTGCTTTTTTTTGTCATATTCCTTGATCCTTCACCAATGTTACATGAAGAAAAATAGAAGTTAAACAAATTCAAAAAAAAAAAGAAAAGTTTAAAAAATGGAAAAGTATTAGAAATTGAATACAACAAAACTAATGCTTGTAAAAAATTTTTAGAAAATTGTATGCATTATGGTCTTTCAAACCAGCAAAATATACTACCACATACAATGGAACACTGAACCATTTTTTTTTCCTGTAAGGGAGACAAATGCAAATTACATTCCAAATATGTGTATAGATAAATGTTTCTGTAACAGTGTTTCTACTAAGTTATTACAGAATGGGCTAGCAATACACTACAGATTCTGGGAATGAAATGCACTATGATTTTTTTTTTTATTTCTATAGCAGATACTTTAACCAAAATAAGTTTTTAAAAAAACACAGAAATTCAAAACAAAGGATAAAGTCAAATGAGACTTTTCATATATCCCAGCAACATTAGAAATCAAATTTCAACGCCGTCCACCTGACTTCTAAAACAGCTTAAGTTTAGCTCCCAAACTCTCGATTGCTTGACAGAGTCTCCCATGAATGAATACTCAAGAGAGTTCTTCATGGGGCTGATAAATCATCACTGTCTTTGGAAGAAGTAAACCTTTTCTTACACATGCTTCCTGTATGTGTAATGGCACCTCTGTCCTCACATTCAGTCTTTCATAGTGTTTGCTACCTTATCCCCTGTGGTACTAACATTAACAGTTTCCCTATACTTGAACTCTGCAGTCATCAAATGATGCTTCAGATGATGGCTACAGTATCTAGTCTAAGAACATCAGATCACTTTTGTCTCTGCTTTGAATTCAGTGTAATTATCCTTTTCATTTGTTTTTTTCGTCTTACTATACTGACCAATATCATCCTTAAATAATGAACGTTCACAGGCAGGTATCAAAGTACTAAGTAAATGGATATGGCTGTTCAGAACCTTCAAGTCTTTAGCACTACCAAACTTAGAGATCCGCTGCAGGATTGCTTGCCAAGTTATGCCTTTAGTGTATTTAATACATCACTGTTGCATTATAGCGTCCTGGATTAGCAACCTCCTGATTCATTTCTGTTTTCTCATCTTAGGGCTTAGTAGTAGGAGTGGTTTATGGTGCCACATCTGCAACTTAGATAAACCCGGTCACACCCAGACTTTGATTTTTAATTAAGCTGCTTCTCGCTGTTCAGAAAGCTCTTGGGTGGGTAGAAACAATGATTTATGTACTATTTTTTTAGAGATGGTTAATGATTCTCCAGAGGCTTTGTGTAAATCAGCTAGGTATACATAAATCAATAGAAAATTGGTCTTGCATTTACATAGGTGACAGAGTAATTTGTAAATAAAATGATCTCATTTGTACCATTGTAATTATATACCACGTGCATGCATAATTTTTTCAAAATTAAATAATCCATTTCAAAATTTTATAAATGTTGAAGCATACCTCAGAAGCATTTTTTAAAAGAACTTTTATTTTATATGGTTTTATATTTATAAAAAAGTTATAAAGATAGATCAGGAATTCCAGATACACTCTACTCAATTTTTCCTGTTTTTGACATCTTATATTGTATGGTGTATTTGTCACAACTAATAAACTGACACTGATATATTATTATTAATGCAAGTCCATACTTCATTCAGATTTTCTTCGTTTCTACCTAATGTTCCCAAAGGCTAGAGTGAATTCTTCCATTCACTGATGTGGAGAGGCAACCCCTATCTCCTCTTGAGTGTGATCTAGCAAAACAATATAGAATTCAGGAGGAAACGGGAAATCATGGGTTTAGTGATAATTTAGATGACAATGGTTATACATGGAGAGGCAAATTCATAGCACAAGGGTGCCACCTGCCTGCAGCAAATAAATTCCTCGTGGGGAGTTTTGTCTTGCTCAAGCTGAGTACCTAAAACTTGGCAGTTTTGAGTCTCCCGGACTGACTTGCATCCCCATTTTAGGATAGTCAATATCAGACTCCATGATTAATAAAGAAAGGGCCTAGCAAGCCTTGCTAATCAAATGGAAATGGTAAAGCCAGCCTGGCCTTGGTGTCATCTTAGTTTTACAAGAAGTGGTAGCAGCTACTTTTTTAGGCCAAAGTAGTCTTAGATGACATCATATGTGGCAATTAAACACTGGAACTACTCAGTGATTCTGCCCGTGTGACTTAATCAAACCAATGTAATATGATCCAAGTAATGTTTAACAACAAATCCTTAATGTGAACAACCTGAGCCCCTTCAGGTAGTGTTTGTACATGGGAAGATTAGCAATGGAATGACAATTCCTTTTAGTCCCATCTATTGCCTGCTGTAATTATTAACAATAACAGTAAAGAATAATAAAGTCCTTCTGGTGAGCCTTTATATGGTGAGACTTCCCTTATAGTATATTCTGTATCTCTTCTTCTAAGGCTTCACAGTATGAACCTTATTGTTTCTAGGCTTAACTCTTGATGTATAAACCCAAGTCTTAACAGGTAAAATACTTTTATCTTTTAAAAAGAAGTCTTTCATTTAATCTTATGTTTTCAGAAATTGAATTCATAGGTCATAGTTGAATAATTACTTCTTTGTTTTACCATGGTATTCACCCTCCTGGGAAAATTAAGTAAGCCTTTTGGGCAGTAAAGTAAATCACATTGATGGAAAACTGCAGAGTAATATGATTCATGGGGATTTTTTTAAAGGTATGGGTTTTGTCTCTTCAGGTAGTATTGTTGCTTGGGAATGGTGGCTCAAAGAGCATGTCCTGTGAAGGATATATTTGCTGTGAAAGAGAAGGTTCCCTCAGAGTTTTTAATCAACCATATGTTGATAAGGGGAGAAAAGAGTAGGGAGCTGGGGGCTACAGGGACAGGATAACACTAAAAGCCTAAGTCCCCAGAATTCTTAGGATGCTGAGCTTTGAGCCAGCAGTGGAAATGTGAACTTAGTATACAATCTGTGCAGCATAAAAAAATTAAATTCAGTACAAAAAATGACTTTGAGAAAATTGGTTTACAATATGATGAAAAATAAAATTGTTTCCTTACCTCGTACCTTAAAATTAATTCCTGGATTGTTTAAAATCTAAATAAGAGAAATACACTATAACATAAAATGAATAAAATAAAAGTGTTTCTTAGACATATCAGAAACCACAAACCATAAAATGAAAGATTTAGTGTATTTGACTACATCAAAACAAAATTTTCTTTTAAAGATAAATTTTACAGATGTGCAAAGGACTGTGAAAAGATATATTTATATATACTTCATTGAAGAGAAAATAAAAATTGCCAATAAGTATGGTCAATTTACATTCTTTAGAGATATACAACTTCATTAGTAATAAGAGAAATAAAAGTAAAAGAATAATGAAAGATTACTTAATACCCATTTTAGAGGCAAAGAATACAATTCTGGGTAAGCCAATGTTTCTGAGGGTGTGAAATGGAAGTAGAAACTTGGAAAGCTATTCTAGAGTGCAATCTTGAACTATGAAGTGAAATTAAAGTTGTCTATATCTCAAGCTCCTTTAATATGTCTCCTGAAATATATGTCACCTAGAGACACTCTTGCACAGATGCATTAAAGGATAGTTCTTTATGTGGTAAGTTCAAGGAATGTAGCTGTCTATCACTAAGCAAATAGGTAAATACAATTAGTGACTTCATAAGAAAGAATATTATATAGGTACAATATCAAAAGTTCAGTGTGGATATATGTATATGTAAAGCAGTAGTCGTGTTTCTTAAGAGAATAATTGAGTTTAAAATAGCAACAGAATGAGATTTATAGCATAATTTCATTTAGGGAACTTAAAATATACATACAAAATATCATTGTGTATTTTTCAATTTAAATACCTATATTAAACACATTACAGTTGGCCACTATTACAGGAAGTTGAATGAGAGAAGGCATGGGTGATAGGGAGAAATTCAGTGATATAAAATAAGAAAAAGACCTGGTATAGACCAATGACTATAATTTTTCATGAAGCAAAGGGTGTAAACTCACTTCCTTGCTCTAGCAAGACCCAAACATGGGTGGGGGTAGATGCCAATCAAAAACCTCCCCAAAGCCCTAAATTTCCAAGGAGCATACTAACAGAGGCTTTCAATGTCTTAATTCAAATGATTGACTAATCTGTGGACTTTGAAATAATAAAATATTATATACCTCTCTTAAAGCTGACAAACGCAATGACCATGAAGTGGCAAGTTCTATTTACACTGAGCTCTAGGGTTTTTTGAAGATGCCTTGAAGACTAAGAAGATGAAACTTTGGCACCCTCTTTAAACAAGATAATTTCTTATATATTTCTCTTCTTAATATTTATTCTGACACAAGACCCCATCATAAGAAAAATCATCACAATTTTATTTCATTTAAAACAACCTTGAAACATAATTCAATATGTTCCTTCTTTGAATTATTTATAATGGTTTTGCTGTATATGAAAGCTGCCTTTATGAAACCTTCATATTTTATTTGGTAAGGAAAATAATTGTAGATATAAGCAGTTATTTTTTGAGTGGTGCTGAAAACAGAGTACAATTTAGTATAATTTATTCTTTCAAATAACCTAAATTTAAGTGAGGAAGATTATATTCTAATGTCATAATAATAGTTTTATTTTTTCATTTCATATAAAAATATGAACCATCTAATCCAATTAGAAACACAGTTAAAATAATCAGATTCATGGGTCTTTTTTGAAATTTATTTGTCTACGTAAAACAGCAACTGAGCATATGAAAACATGTTCAACAACATTTGTCATTAGGGAATTGCAAATTAAAATAACAATGAGATACCGCTGCACACCTATTAGAATGGTGTGACAACCATTCTGACAACACCAAAACACTGACAACAGCAAATGCTGGCAAGGATGTGGAGCACTGGGAACTCTCATTCATTGCTGGTGTGAATGCAAGACAGTTCGGCGAAGTTGTACAAAACTAAGCATGTGAATGTTAGCATGTGAATCAGCAATCATGCTCTTTGGTTTTCATCCGAAGAACTTGAAAACTTATATTCACACAAAAGCCTCCACACAGATGTTTTCAGTAGCTTCATTCATGATTGCAAAAACTTGGAAGCAACCAATATGTCATGATTTTTAATGAAGATAAACTTTGAAAAAATAATCTTATGTTTACTGAAATCTTAGGACATTTATTTTTTAGCTATGATTTTCAAATATCCAAATCATAAAATAGGGTATTTTCTTCCATTTCTTATGTTCTATGTTTTCAAATTATATTAGCTTTAATATAACACTAATTCATATCATACAAATCAAGGTGTATTTTTGTTGTTGTTGTTAACTCTTTGGCACAAGCTCGTTTGAGTTTAGGGTAAAATTCTGTTCCGGTTTTCCCAAAGTGCTTTGTTCTCTGACACTGTCGTTTACATCTGATTATAGTTAGCAATCATTGTTTGAATATCTGCTACTTCCAAATCACTTCTTCTGATTGTAGTTCCATGTGATACATGCAGGGTAGGAAAAACAACAGAATTCCATTTCCAATTCCAATGTAAAGTGACTGTCACAAAATAAGCATACCTATCTTTATCAAATAAAATGTAATTCCCCATTTCTTTAGTACCAGTCTTTAGAAATGTCTGTGGAGATCTTAAAATTTATTTAAATAACTTTCCCTCCAGTTTTATTTTGGAGATGTAACGTTGTCTTCTACCTTTATTATTTCTCTGCAGATGTGATTTTCTTGTTATAGAGCTAGTCATTTTCTTAGGTCACCTGGTCACAAGGCAAGAACTAGAATCATCATGTTCTCTGGTGTTAGGTCCTTGTTTCAGAGCACAGGACCAAGTTTCCAAAGGCTTCTATTCTGTCACAAAATTTTCCTATGTCAAATGTGATGCGTGAAGAGTGGGGATGATCAATGCTTTAATTCAAAGGTTGATATATGTTAGACAAGACAGCTGGACAGGTTGTAAAGAAAGGCATGGCAAGAAATTCCATGAAAATTAAACTTGAAAGCTTTTAAATTTTGTATTTTTTTTTAAAAAAAGATCTATAAATAGTGTGGAAACTGAACTAGTCTAGATTTTTTTCTAACCTTACATTTTCACAATTTATTACTGTATCACCCTAAAAGCATATTCTTATTAGTGTGTCATAGGAGGAAAAGGCTTCTGGTTTGATAATCTTGTAGTTCAATTTCTTGGGTGAAAATTCAGGTTTAAATAGATTACATATGATTTGATGACATGATAATCAACTTTCTTATAACGTTTTATCCTAAAGCTCTCTTTGTAAGAGCTTTAGGGGAAAATTTCTGTTTTGTTTTTCTTACAGAGTGACATATATAAAGATTCACAAAGATAAACTGAGAAGTGTAGAACACTGAGAAATGGAGACCATGTGATCAATAATTTATAAGTGAAACTTATTTTAGTGCCACTAGATGGCATATGTTAGCTGTGAATCTCACTTGAATTGATCAAAGATTAGGAAATTCTTGTTTCCCCAGGATGTCCAATACACTTTCCCAACTGTCTTCTCTTTCATCCTTACTAATTTTGTGATGTTGTTTTAAATTAACAAATTTTTACATAATTTTTCAAAAATGCTAGAATCTGGTGCAATTATTTAATAATTAATATCACATGATTATTTCTATATCAAGTTAAAATAGAGGTTTTATATAGATATTTTTAATGTATGAATTATGTAGGGA
>NW_006794161.1:677516-691431 GCF_000442215.2 Lipotes vexillifer | reverse complement strand
GTAGGGAAAAAAAGGTGTTTCCTCTTGATCCTTCCTTGGAAAAAATCCTCAGACATTTTCAATATGAAGCTTTAGACAAGTAGGCTAATTTGGATGAAGTCTTGAAAAATAAATCATAAATCTGAAATGAAGGGAAGGCTTTTCTTTTTCTTTTTTGAAATAATCATATTAAAAGATTGTCATTTGGGTAATAATTAGCAGGAAGTCTTTTTGATGATTTTTTACTTTGAATGAAGTCATTGTCTGTATTTAGGAAATAGCCATAAAAACACAAAATCCTAGAGGGTCTTTCCTTAATAATCAGTATTAACGTATGCAAGCATCAATTGAGATAATTCTCACCTATCGTGAGAGAAGAAAAAAGAAGACAAAAAGAAGGAAATATTACACCCAGAGCTTGGTACTATGTTGAAGGATAGATGGGCACCGTTTGAGGCTTTCATTTGTCATCTTCAGCAACCAGAGGTCAGATAAAGTCAGGCTCACTTCCATGGTATATATATCAAGGTAGTGGAGCTCCAGTGAAAATTTAATTCTCAACCCATGCAGGTCTGGTCCACCAAGGTCAGGACCTTGATTGGGAAAAAAAGTAAAACTTGGACTCAGGAAATCTGGGATGATACACTTGATGAACTTGAAACAAGGTCTCCTTTGAACCTCTGGGCCTATAGAAGTGGCCCGTTTCTCCCTGTCGAAGATGAGCATTCCCCATTGACTTGAAGACAAGACAACATCTTGCAGTTTAACTTGCACGTCGTTTAGGATTAGTCTCCACCACCTCACCTGGCTACCAGACCAATTATTAGGGTCAAGTCAAAATATACTGAACTGGGAAAATGCTGATTCTGCCAGGGAAGGAAAATGGCTATCTACTAGAGAAGCTGCAGAACTTAGTATCTTAGTACATTCTGAATGCTATAACAAAATGCCATGTGAATTTTGAGGAGACACAAACATTCAGACTCTAGCGCCTAGCTAGCATGTGCTAGCAGAAGCTGCAAGAGTGTATATGACACTAAATCCTGAGAGTGCAGAGGCTGATGGATCTAGAGCTCTAGAACATAAAATTATTAAGGGATAATTTATTGATATGACAGTGGTGATTAATACCCTGGCAAGGACCACAGGAAATAGTGTTAACATGCTCCTGGAAGCTTAGAAAAATAAAGAGCCACACTAAATGAAGTAAAAATTGCAGAATTTTCTTGCTTCGGGAAGGGACCAAGTGGCATTCTAGAGGAGATGTACTGCATAAGGGCAGAAAATCCACCTCCCAGCTATAATCCACAGGAGACCCCAGAGAGATCTGCATTTATTAAATCAGTAAGGTGTCTGTTGGTGAGATGGCATCCCCTTGAGAACCTCAATGGTGCCTGTTTTTTGTAGGCTGGGCTGATAGTAGGAGTTTTTGTTACAGAATTGAGCACTTTTATTGCAATGGGGGTAGGGTAATAGGATACCAAAGTGAGAAAACCTGTGCACTTAAGAGTCAGAAATAAGAAACATTGTAATGAGCACCATGGTCAGAGTAGCAGCTGGAAATACCTGGCCCACAGAGGGTTACAGAGATGGTTACTAGGACAGGTTACTCCATGTGCAAGATAGTTGGACAGCCAATTTGGGTATTTCGCAATTTGTACAACTGAAAGAATTCAAGGACCCATGATCTGGAGATTTAGGACAGCCATCTCAATAAAAAGTTATGAGTCCATGCCCAGTACTCAGAGCTGAGGTATGTTGAAGATCCAGAACCCATTAACTGAAGAAGCGGCTGCATCCTCATGAGGAAGAAAAAAACCCATTAATACTACAGAATGTATATGTGGCAATAATTCCCCTAGTAGCTCTTTCTCCAAAGAAAACATAGGTCATTTCCTTCTCTATGTGATCAGGGTAAAAAGGGGAACCAGACATTTTAACAACTGCTGAATACAGAATTCAAGTTAAAATTAATTCTTAGGGTCTGAAACATCACCATGGCCCCAGATTTAGGGCTTACAGATGCCAGGTAAAATAAAGGAAGTCCCCAGCCCAAGTTCCCCTCACTTTTGGTCTACTCAGCTCACTCCCACTTTGTGAGCATTTCCATGGTGCCCAGATCTACTTTCACAATGGATATACTTGGTGGCTGGAAAAACTATAACATTAGTTCCTTGGCCTGCAAAGGCCAAATGTTAGTCTCTGAAACTGCCCTTTCCCTGGCAAAGATAGTAATTAAAAGACAATAGCATAATCTAGGAGAGATAGGACATGACAGGGATTAGCGCTGCCCTTAAAATATATGAAGGATGGTGGTGGTCCCCATACAAGCCCCACTTAATTCACAAGTCTTTCCTTTATAAAAATTACATGGCTTCTTGTGGATTAGAGGAAACTTTCTAACTCAGACAAGAAGTAGCCTCAGTTTTAGCTGCTGGGCTGGATCTACTTTACTAGCGCAGATCAATATAGTCTCAGTTAAATGATATAAGGACATTTATTTGGTGAATACATTATTTTTATCCATATGAGAAATGAGTTTACATTCATGGAATAGACAATAATATATATTTATTGTCCTGTTCAGGTTTAGGTTATTCTCTCACTTTCTGTCATAATATCCTCCAAAGGGTCCAAGATTGTGTGGACATAAGATCACACCATTCTCATATCTATGCCATCATATTAATTATACAGATGAGCAAAAAGTGGGAAGAAAGTTGGAGGCCTTGGTAAGATACATGCACATCAGAAGGTGGGAAGTGAATCTTACAAAGAATCAGGGGCAGGCTACCGTAGTAATTTTTTTTAGACTTCTCATGGTTTGGGGTAGCTGAGACATTCCCCTAAAGTAAAGGGAAATTGTTTCAGTTTGTACTTCCCACACCAGTCTATTTACTAGGTGACAGTAAGAGCTAACAAATATGAGTGGGGCTCAGAGCAAGAAAGGGCTCTGCAGCACGTCTTGGCTGTAGGGTAAACAGTCCTGCCTCCTGGGTTATGTGACCTAGCAGGAATCTGTAATACCAAAGGAATCTGTGGTGAGGAAAGCATCGTGTAGAATTTGTGGAAAACCCCAATAAAAGAAGGGCAATGTAAACCTATAGCATTTAATGGCAAGTCCATGCCATCTGTGGGAGAAAACCCCCCACCATTCAGAAAAACTGCTCCTGGTGTGCTAGAAATAATCTGAGCTATCTGGTCATGGAATACTAAGTGACCATGGGGCTACAGTTGCCCATCATGAGCTAAGTTCTATCAGACCAATCAAGTCAAAAGCTGAGTGGAACCAACAACAGTTCAGGGTAAAACTTAAGAACATCTATGATCCAGGCATGCACAGAGTCAGAGGGCACAAGTTAGCTGCATGATCGATTTATTGAGATAGCGGCCCAGACCTCCATGTCTTTCACTACAGTTGCACTGACACTGCTCCCTCAACTTACATCTAAAACAGCATGGGTTGGAGGAGCAAAAAGACTGAGTTTGCTTCACTGGTGAGCTAGCTCAGTATATGGATGTAAGCAGAAAAGGGACTTATGCTGCTGCAGTTAGTCTGAAAGCTGCAACTGTTATTTCGTAACTCCCTTCCTTACTACCTATTTTAGATTCCTTTCACTCTAGGCTGGAACCTCTGATGAGTCCTCTGTTGAAGTGTATCACAGTTCTACTTCTTCTGTCACTGCCTTAGGTGTTGTTCCCCAAAGCACTCCTGCAGTAAACCTCCTGCAAACAAATTTCTACTTGAGAATTGTTTTTCAGGGAACCTGACCTAAGAACTCTCTGACTTAGGAAAAACCTAAGCAAGTGTAAATTTGTTCTTTTTTTTTTTTTCTTTCAGTATTGCTACTCTCATAAAATAACCCTAGTTTTGTGGTAGAAGTCTAAAGCTTTTGAAGTATGTTAGGATACTGGGACTAAGTAAGCACATGGGTTAGTCTCAAAACTTACCAGACAAGTTCATCATCAGAAATGTATGAAATTGCTTGCCACTTAGATATTTGATCTTGTCCTTTGAAAAAGAGAATCAAATCCACTTTCTGAGTAGTCTAATAAATAATTCAGTCTAATTTCATGATATATTCTTTAATTTATAAATTATTTCATATGAATGATTTCTATTTTTAAATGCCTTAATTTAATGCTCATTATTGAAATACAATCACAATCTGAACACAATTGGAATCCTCAGTTTATTTTCTATTGGTGATTAGTCTATTATTGTAAAGTTTTTAGCTAAAATAATCACATATCTATAGCATACAAACTTTAGAAAAATTGCAGCAGTAAATATCAGATCTATGAAAATATGACAGTTATGTTGAAAAATAGATAATGTTTTACTGTTAAAGCTATATTTTCAGAAGACCTTTTCAGGTATACCAGGTGACATGACGATATGGTGACCTTTATGCTAGTGAAAGTCAAATGTCTTCCACTGGAATCACTTTCTTTTTTAATTGTTCAACATCTTGACTTCACCTGTCTGTCTGTTGAATAGATATTGAATTCCTGCCACTGAAAAGAAGGAAAAAGTACTTTGTTAAAATATTTATAAAAAGTTGAGTGACTGCTAAAAATTGGAAATGTAAATTTGACCAGTAAAAGGTAATAGATATGTAGATATTTTATAAAGCTAATATTTTGAGGATATAACTTTTGTAATTAATCATTGTTCCAGCAGCTGTGTATACTTGACACCTGGTTCGCCAATAATTAACAATATCACAAGCTCTTTGTAACTTATGAATAAGGAGAAGAGGTAGGGGTTTGGATTAATATATATACTGAAAACTGCTTATCACTCCACTCGACTAATGAATTTCCCTGACTCTCTTCTAATAAACCTGACAGAGTCACTCTATATTCTTGAATGCTTAGCTTATCTTTTTGAGGAATTCTTCTCTCAACTGCCAGTAACATCTGTTGACTCCATCTCCCAAGACACTGAAGAAATTTCTCATCAAAAGAAGTGAAATCTTTAAGATGGTGCAGACACATAGTAGGTGTACACATATGCACACCCAAACAATATTGTGAATCATCTAAAGTACTCTAACCCCCATTCACTCATTCATTGAATATCATCTTGGAGAGATTGGGATTGTAGGCTCTGGAACTGACCACTGGGATTTTAATCCTGTTTCCACCATTTACCATGCATATAACATTATACAAGTTACTTGACCTTATTCTGCCTCATTTCTTTATATGCAGAATGGGACTAGTAAATAAAGCACCTCCCTCCTAGGTTGGAAGTGAACATTAAATGAGTTTAGGAATATCCTTGTACATAAATCAGTAATCTAGAATTTTTTTCAATTCATGGTAGAAGGGAAGTTCTCTCCTCTTGTGTACGTATTGTCATATGTAGCTACTCACCTGCAAGACTTGAAAGGTTTAGCTCACATATACCCTTAATGAAGAAATGAATTAAGCAGCAGAATGGGCAGGGAGGGAAATAAAGAAATAATGAGACTAAGATTGAGAAAGCAGTGAATTTAACGTTTAATATGGGAGATGCTGTCCAAGAATTGTGGCGTTCATTGAATGAACATTTTATGGGGTTGGGGTGGCTCAGTTTCTTTGTAGAATGTACCCTGGCATTTAACATTGGGAATCACTCTTTTCCCTTCCTCTTGAAATGGTCATAAAGTGATACATTTTAATAGCAAACTTGGTATACTTAACATACCCTTTCACGTTCAGTAATTCTTTTCCTACATAAAAGTCACAGCTGTTCACAAAGACATGGAACAATGAGAGAGAGGCCATGGTGAACAAATCCAAAGATGAATGAACTGTTGTCTAACTAAAGAAAGCACTGTGTGGTGAATCGGGCCCCACTGGATGAGAGCAATCACTCTACCATACTGTCTAGGAAAAAACTATGCAGAAACTGTACTAAAACATTCACAATACTAAACCATACACACACACACACACACACACACACACTTACAAACATATATGAAATAACCATTGGTCTTTATTAAGACAGCATTATTCCAGGTCTAATTACAGTGAAGGAAAGTATCATGATGGAAACAAGAATATTGTAACAACTGTTACAGATTACACAGTGGGATATTTGGAGAGCTCTGAAAGGGAAATCTTTGGGAGGAAAAAAGTTGTGTTGAGGTTGGATTATATATAACAGGCACAGCTAGAAATAAAATTAATTTGAGCAATTAGTAAGGTATGTTATATTTTTGGTCAGTAAGAATATAAAAATCAAGTAGAATCCCTGGAAACCCCAAAAGCTATTTCATTAAGTCATGTTTCAAATATGAAGCACGCTAAAGCACGCCTTAATTACAGAAATGGATAGAAAGTAGGAAAAAGAATGATTTGACTTTGATGATAACAATGGCCTCCTTCATGTAACACAAGGTCTGTAGAGCAATGGCCTCCAAGACTGGGGACACACATGACGGGGTGCACAAGACAATCCAATGACTGCAGAAAGTATATTGGGAGTTTCTTTTCTTATTTTAAAAATTATATTTTTCTATGCTTTTGTTGCACATAATAGTACAGTACTTAACACACAGACATCCATGTATAACATATAAAAAACAAAAACATTTATTGAGGTTGTTGCTCAAGATTTATTTTCTTATAGGATTGCATAATGAAAACGGTTTGGAGAATAATAATGTAACAAATAAAATGACACCATTGTATATTATTTGGCTTTTCACTGAGGGTACTGATATAGTCACAATATAGCATGGCTTATAATTTATTAAGTTTTAGAATTGAGTTATTAGAATCAAATTATGGTTACCACTGGAGACTGATTGGTGGAGGGGGTGCCATGGGATTAGGTAGAAGACGGTTTCTTTTCATTATAAGTTCTTAGGTAATATATTAGTTTTATCATGGTCATATATTACTTAGGAACTTCAAAGAAAACCGTGTTGTTTACTTTCTTAAACTGAGTTTAAAGTTAGCTTTTGTGCTCTTATGGGGACATCATGTGTTATATTAGTTATTATGTAATTAATGTGGTACATTCATCAAGAAATTAGGCAATAATTCTGATTGGTATTTCCTAACTATTCCATTCATTACAATAATTCAAGATAATTGTTAGAAATATACACTTCCGGGCTTCCCTGGTGGCGCAGTGATTGAGAGTCCGCCTGCCGATGCAGGGGACACGGCTTCGTGCCCCGGTCCAGGAAGATCCCACATGCCGCGGAGTGGCTGGGCCCGTGAGCCATGGCCACGGAGCCTGTGCTTCTGGAGCCTGTGCTCTGCAACGGGAGAGGCCACAACAGTGAGAGGTCTGTGTACTGCAAAAAAAAAGAAAAGAAATATACACTTCCAAGTCCCCTCTCCTGAAGATGTTTATTTAAGCCAGGTGGGGCCCACAATTCTACTTGTTGATAAGTACTGTAGATAATTCTTACGATTAGGAAAACTTGGAAAAATTGCTCCTGAATACACTTAATGAATTTATTTATTTATTTATTTTTTTTTGCGGTACGCGGGCCTCTCACTGCTGTGGCCTCTCCCATTGCAGAGCACAGGCTCTGGACGCGCAGGCTCAGTGGCCATGGCTCACAGGCCCAGCCGCTCCGTGCCATGTGGGATCCTCCCGGATCGGGGCACGAACCCGCGTTCCCTGCATCAGCAGGCAGACTCTCAACCAGTGCGCCACCAGGGAAGCCCCCACTTAATGAATTTTTAATGTAGGCATGAAATTGTTATTTTGACAAATTTTCTGTGGCATACATGATGCCTATCTAGATTTGTTTGATAGCATATAAAATTTAAAATTAACATGATACTTTTAATTATGCATGTCATATTCAAAGTATGCAATGACTAATATATAAGTAGTAGATATGCTTCATTTTTTGTTTTATTTATATTTTATTCCAAACTCAGCCAATGTAATACTTCTCTCCACCTACACATAAACTTTTTGATGTCTCTCTTCAAATAGTTAGCATTCAAGGAACAAACAATTTATTCTTACTACTGGTTCTCTAACTCTCATCCTTAGTATTAGATCCTGCTTCACTTCTTTTACTTTCTTTCACCTTTTAGAGTTCTGCTCACTTGTACCCTCTGATGGGGTCCAGCTTCTCCAATCATAAGCCAATAATCAGCACTTGAGCAAGAAAGATATTAAGTGTCAATCCCTCTGCATAGAGCAGTGCTTCTTAATCCTGACTGCACATTATAATCCCCTGAGGGGCATTTGGCTTTTAACACACTTCAGTCCTAGTCAAGGAGAACTTCTGTGAGTTGGACACGGACATCAGCATTTTTAAAATAAGAATATTCTTCTTATTTACAAGTGAGGAAGCTCAGGTTCATAGACCAAGTGGTTTCCCCAAGATTATATGGAAATTAAATGATCCTGTGACTCTAATTTACCTTTTATTTCCTAACCTATATCCTTCCTTCTGTGTCTTTAATACCTGAACCAAACATTATCTGTTGTTTACTTCATCTGTGATTCTAGTAAAATTTTCCCTTTAACTTATCATTATAAACACACACAATACACACATATGAGAGTTAAAGATATGCACAACTCTACTGTATTCTAGAATAAAAATATTTTGTAACTATCGCTTGAAGTTATTTATGTTGCTCTACTATCCCATATCTTTCTTCACTTCTGTTAGAAAATCTCTGGAAGGAACAGTTTACACCTGGTTACTCATTTCGATTAAGTCATTACATGACATTTACCTCCTGAAAGGTTACCAGCACTAAATCTCCTGTTTAGCAAACATGATTTGAGTGTCTAGTATTTGATTGGCACTGGAGATGAACATTGCGTTAATATTTCCACCTGTCTTCCAAGAAGTTTACAGTAAGAAAGACAAAGAGAGCGATCAATGGTATTATATATGGTGATAAGTATTTTAGGAGTAAATGGAGGCATACACATTCAAGGAAGGTTATCCAGGGAATGTTATGTCTGATTTATCTTGCTTTGCAACTAGGAGTTAGTTGTTGAAGAAGGGTGAAGGGTGTCAGAAAAGGCATAAAACAAAAAGGTAGTATAAACAGAACATAAGCAATCAAGTCCTATGCAAAAGAATAAGGGATGACAGACTTAGTGAGCTACAAGTGGTGTTATAGTCCCAGAATTAATGGTATATATCTGGGTTTGTACATCTTTAGGGATAGTGAAGAACATGATTGTTTTCATTAGCTAAGAATTTGGAATTCTGGAAACATGAAATTGGCCCCAAATCTCTGTTCCCTTATAGGTTAACCTTATAGGTTTCCTTATAGGATAATATTGCACACCTGGCCTGGCACTTAGTACATGCTCACACAATGTTGTCCATAAATATTTTATATAGTAGCAATGGAGGCAGTATTTGAAGATTTGAAGGAAATGTAGGAGAGAAACAGTGAAGCCAGTTAGGAGACTACTGCCATGGGCAAGCAAAACATGATTAATTAAAGCTATTCAGGTAGTAATGGAGATTAATGGGGTATAACAGAAGGCATTTAAATCTACTTTGTATGGGGTTTGTGAATTTTTAGAATGCAAGTTTCAAGAAAGAGTATCTCAAGAATTCATGAATCATTGTAATTAAGAAAAATTAATGAACATTTGAATAGTAGAACAATTTATTACTGTAATGTACTTGGACTTTTAAGCAAAAAAAGCATTTATAATTCCCTTAATTTAAGCATAGTTTGCATAATTAAAACTTGACAGTACAATAGTTAATCACTCCATAATCCTTCTCCTCAGTATTGTGAAATCTTTTCCATGCTTTTAGAACACTTTTTAAACATAGGAACATTGATACTGTATTCTGCTTCTTACCAGGATCAGTTGCACATCCATCATAAACTATTGATAGCTGGAAGAAAATAATTTACAATTTTTATTTGGTGCTAAATTTGTATTCCTATATATAGATGTTGACATTACCAAGTGACCTTATAATTCCTAATAAAATTACTACTTTGTAATTCACAAACCCACTATACTGGGGTCATTTATTCAACAAGAAATCTGACAACTGATTAAAATGATTGTCTTGTTTACTCCTATTATTCATGTATTAAGCAAATACTTATGCTGAATACTTCCTCATAGTTGCATAGCAATTTGCTTGTTGATATTAAAGCTTTACTCAGGTGTATCCAAGACACTGGCCACTATTACACTGTCTCCAGGGCAGCTAGAAAGAGCCTAGCCTGTCACCTTCTATTGACTCCTTAACATTAGACTTAGAGAAATCACAGGAGACATTGTAGGATGTGTTTCAATTGAATGTTAGAGAACAACTCCCCTTTAGGGTGAGTTGTATTATTCTTAACATGAACATACTGCTGCTTAGGTACAGTTATAGAGCAGATAAAAATTGGATTTAATCAGGGTTGAAGTTTTTTTCCCTAAGTGAGTTTGAAGGAGGCCAGCAAACATTAAGTGTTTACAAATAGAACAATAATGCTGGACAATGGATCCAAGCCAGATAAGAAGCAAAGTAACACCTGAGAGTAGTAATAGATAAAGAGAAAGTAGTAGGGCCATCAGCATGAAGGATTTTGGATAAATAGAGAAATACCTAAATATTTTGGATTAAGTTGGGTAAGGATCAGAGTGGGATATTTGTCAGCTAGATTTTCTAAAGTGTTACAGTTATTGATGATGACAGAGTCCTAAAGGTAACCATGAGAGTGGGTATCTGGAATGAGAAGGACAAAGAGTAGGGGCAGAGAAGTTAAAAGAACTGAATCAGCCATGACCCTGGTGGATCATTTTCATGGAGGTTCAATATGCCATGAAATATGCCAGGAAAAGTGCTGGAAATAAACCCAATAAAGTCATTGATGAATTTGAGGATAAGAATAACAACAGTTAATGCCTGTTAAAATATGGTGATGTACACCTCAAAGAGCAGAAATTTATGAAGGAGAAAAGAGACATATGCTGGAAAAGAAACAAATGAGAGGGCAAGTCACTTCATCTCTGGGTTCTGAAATATTAGGGTGTGTTTGCAAAAATAACATCCACAGCAGTGTTCTTCAAGGTAAAAAAAAATCAATTCATTCAAGAAGGTGAAAGGAATACCATGGTGGAAGAGACTAGCACGCATATATTTTAATACAGTGTCATAAATGCTATGATGAAGTATAAGTAAGTTTCTACAGATGTGTCTTTTACTACATAGTGTGATGAAGAGGGTGACAGTGAGGATATCTGAGTCTAGTTCCAAAGTATCAGAAAGGCAAAGAAGGGAAACCTGGTTCAGTTGGAAAGAAAGCTTGTGAAAAGACTTGGAGTTTGTAACACCATACTTAATGTCAAGACTGTGCAACCTCCTCCCCACTATTCTCCAGCTATGAAATGATACTGGTATTAACCCATGTGAATCCCAGGGTTAATTCTTCTACAAAGTTTCCTCTGACTGGTCTAGCTCACAAAGACCTCACTATTCTCTGAATACCTATGAAGCTTATTGTATGCACTGTGCATGTTGGCAGAAATTAATAAACTTCCATACATTATTCCCTACAATATTTTACTTATATTTTTTCCCAGATGGAATAGGTTCTTGGTGAGTGAAGACCATGTTTTATACTTCTTTAAAGTCTTCCAGGTAATCTGCAGGTGAACTCTACAGTTAAGTGTTGCATAAAGGCCTGTTGAATAAATCTCATTTATTAAATTAATTTAAGTGGAAATTGCTTTGGTATTAACTGGAAAATATCTTAATTATCCAAAGTCATTGAGCCAAATATAGTGTTATTAAAAATTAGTTCTGTAATTCAGGAAAACCTTGTTCTTTACTTTCAGTGTTTTACCTCCAATTTGTAATAAAATATATGCTAAATGAATATTGTAATGGAAGAACCACTATAAAACAGTTTGTCCTATGGTATATATTTGTTTGAATACCTGAGTGGTATAAGGTTTCATTTGCCATACCTCCCCTAGATTATCTGTGTAACCTAATTTAACCTTTTGACGGGGAAAGACATCAAAAGAGAAACAAAGAAAGGGCAATAGAAATTTGAATGCCGCCTCACCAATACACACAATCAATTTATACTTCCACAGATATATCAACCTTAGAATATTATTTTCCTTATCACTGATATCAAGGATGTCAATTACTTTAAATTGAATGTTAGCTCTTTTCTCCTCCAATTTCCATTTCCGTAAATTCTTTCATTTCTCTTTATGATTTACCATTCACTGTCATTTATTTGCAAGTACTTTTTGTTGTCTGGACGTTATGAAAAATGAAAGGGTAACTTCTGTAATACCTATGACATGGTGTTTCTCTTTGCCCTTACCTGATGATTTCCAGGCAGCAAGTTTGGCTTTGGGTCATTATTCTATAAGTTTCCATGCCTATAAAAAACATTAAAGATATAATGGAAATATTTGTTTTTATCTTTAATACAAAAATACATATTTTAGTGCTTATAAGTATAAATGGTCCATAGTTTACTTTTATAAATAAGTAGGTAATCAAACACTAAATAATGTTGTATTTAAATGACTTCAATTGGCCCTTCATAGCCTCCCATGTGTAATAAATCATAATCGTTTATGTTAAGTGCAGATTAATAAAAGTTTTATTTTTAATAATAGTTTCAGATAGCATCTCTTATTCTACAGAGAGATAATGGATCTTGATGCTGTTCTAAGACAAAAATTTAATCTTACATTCTTGAAAAAAGTGTATTTGTTCTTATTCCTGTGGCATTTATGCCTCCCCATCATTAAATAAACAAGTTCACTTGAAAATTGTTATGATGTTATACAGTTGTCAATAGAATACTGATAGTAGATCTTAGCATTCTGTAAATATGATTTTCCTTTCTGCTGTGTCCTCATGCCTGCAATAGTACTAGGTAGTCAACAAATACCATTGAATGAATATACAGCTACTTTAAAAAATACTTGATAAAGAATGTATAGGTGAAATTAAACCTTTTTAAATGCCAATCAACAATTTATGGCCTAAACTTGAAATTTAATGGAGCATAAAGGACACAAATCTTAAAGCCTAAAATTTCTTTCTTTAAAGCATCAAGTTGGCTTTTACCTTGGTACATGCCTCGGCTCATTGGTAGTGAGACTTGGTTGGATCTGCTGATGTTTGTGACAGTGAGGAAAGAATCGTGAGCAGGCAGAAATACTATAGATAAAGGAACAAAAAACAAAGAGAGAAATTTTGAAAAGAAACTGAGTGCCTATTTTTTAATCAAAATGATCAGGTTACCAAAATCAATTATCTGCTTTGATATTAATCAAACAGCATTGAGCTTCTCAGTTAACACTCTGCACGCATGCGCACACACACAATGTAATCTAAACAAAATTACAGTAAGTATTTCTCTTGTATATGAAAGTGAAAATGATATCCTTAAACCATTTTAATGAACTTTCCATAAGAAAATATAAGCTCCTTAGATGCTAAAGATATTTCAGATTGCTCTGCCATTTCTGCAGTGAGAAAAAAAAAACTATGAATATAGTAGATGGCATTGGAATACTTGGGAAGATGTTTCTATTTTAAAAAGATGCTATGTTGTAGCAATATAATTTGGTCATGCTCTTCTTGGTGGTAGCACATCTTCACATCCCTTTATATGATACAGGAGTTCAGATCAGAAATCTGTTATATAGAGGAAAATGGAAGCAGAACACATTTAAACCCACTTATTACCTTTCTTAGTTTACTGTTTTTAGCTTGAATCATTTGATTGATGGCTTAAGGAAAAGAGCATTATTTTTGGAACCAGAAGATCTTGGTCAATATGTTGTATCCAAACCTAAAACAGTGATGCTATTATATATCTCTCAGCTTTGTTGTGATTATCAGCAAGGATAACATATGTAATGCATAAAAGTAATAGGTGCTCAATATATTTTTCCCAATCTCTTCCCTCCATGACTTTCACCATGACCTCTTTAAGGCATTCC
>NW_006794161.1:675396-676896 GCF_000442215.2 Lipotes vexillifer | reverse complement strand
CATTCCTGATAGACTTTATGAGCAATGAACAGATTCAAATAGAAGCAGTGATCCAAATCTTACTCTTTGAAGAGGCACCATGCAATAGCATAGAGACACATCACAAAGAGAACTACCATTAGAGCTGACACTGCAGGTATCCAGTTATCAGGGCTCCAGTAATATGAAATATTTATTGACAGAAGTAGTAATCTGAGAAATATAATAAATATTAAGTATTAATAGCAGTGTAGTATACAAAAATGAAGAATATACACTGAATAGAGCATTTTGCACATTTTACTGTTTTTGTATTATTAAAATATGCTGATACTTACTTGAAAAATGAAAAACACAAACACAGCAAATTGCAAGGCGTAATAAACTAATACCTATTTCTACCACCAAAAAACCAAATGTCTTTCTTTAAAACACATGTCTTTGTTCATAATATTGCCACTGGCTAGAATCCTCTTTCCTGTCCTGGAGAACTCCTGGTGAATCCTCCGTCATTGCTTTTACAAGCCTGACTTCTGGGTAGTAATTACTCCGCCTTGTTCATTTATCTACTGTAATATCTAGAATAATTTACTACATTTATTTATTTTAATCATGACTCTTCTACTGGGAAATAAATTCCTGTTACACGAGGACCATTACTTGCTATATCTATATCAATATGGATTCTACAGAATTCCTGGCATAGAGAAGATATTAATGAATTTTGGCTACATGACAGATTGAGTGAATCAGCAAGTTATTTACAGGGTAAAGTATTATGTACCTAACAACCTTAAAAAGTAGGTTGTTGCCTTTTCTTGTTCCCTATCATAAAAGCACAAAAAATATTTTTTTGTCAGATAAATTCCCATGAAATGTTACCATTTAACAAGCTAGTAGTATAAAGTTTGATATCAATTTAAATTTAATTTCCCTGACCAAGCTTATGATATTCCCAGCAGATGGCAGCATAGGATAGGATAAATTTTATGAACATAGGCATTAAGCGTGCCATTTTGTAAGGCAACGTAAGACTGATTTCACAGAAATGAAAAAGGGAGAAAACAAGGATCCATCAACATAGATGGTAACAGAGATAGCACTACTTATATATGTCAGGGAGAGGAATCCTGTTTACTTTGTTGAATGTTGGTAGTTGTTGAGATGAGGTATTATATGACTAAACATTCTATTTTATACTACAACAACCTGGGCATGTCTGGACAAAGAAGTATCAAGAAACTACTTGGTTTTAGTAGTGTCAGTTGAAATACTGTGGCCAGTTTTCCCAATAAATAATATACTGTATTTCCAAGTGATAAACAGACCAAAAAGATAAGTTGGCTATGTCTTAATTACCTACCTCTATTTTCAGCTCATTAAGATAATATATTCCTACCAAACACATTTGGGAAGAATAACACTAATATAAAAAAGAGATCCGAAGCGTAAACCTATTAAGTTAGCTAGCTTGCTTTCTTATTCTTTCTTTCTCCATACCTCCCACCCTCTCTCTCTCTC
>NW_006794161.1:652565-675386 GCF_000442215.2 Lipotes vexillifer | reverse complement strand
TCTTTCCCTTTCTTTCTTTCTTTTCTTTCTTTCTTTCTTTCTTTCTTTCTTTCTTTCTTTCTTTCTTTCTTTTTCTTTCTTTCTTTCTTTCTTTCTTTCTTTTTCTTTCCTTCTTTTTCTTTCTTTCTTTCTTTCTTTCTTTCTCTTTCTCTCTTTCTCTCTTTCTCTCTTTCTCCCTTTCTTCCTTCCTTCCCTCCCTCCTTCCTTCCTTCTGTCCTTCCTTCCTTCCTTTCTTTCTTTCTCTCGCTCTCTCTCTCAAAAATATTTATTGAGCACTTACTATAGCCCAATTAGTGTGCATCAGAATTGCCGTACAAAGGAAATAGAAAACCTTAAACCTGAAAAGGGTAGGACTAGCATTTATTTAATAGCCATTCTATGCCATGATTGATGGCCTTTTAGCTATATTATTTCAGTTTCCCCCAATGCCAATCCTGAAAGAAAGGTGTTTGCTGTTTCCAATTTACAAAGGAAAATTGAGGCCCTTGAAGGCTTTGTATGGTACCTAAAGTTCCACAGTAACTAAGTGGCAGAACTGGTGTTCTTGTCTAGATTGGCATGTCTCTAAAGACCATGTTCTTTCTAGTAGACAGTGCTACCTCTCAAGAAAATGAGAACATTGTGAGAGTTTTGAGAAAAAATTCAATTCCTGTATCATATAAAAGTAATTACAGTTTTTTCCTCCCCCAGGAAAATTCAGCAGGGTAGATCCAATTAAGGGTATTTGAAAATTCTTAGAGGTTAGATGGAAGAATCATCTTTACTTCTTGAACTTAGTTTGCCTGACTAACAAGGGTGGATTTCCCAATTTCTTTATTCTGGTTTTTTTTCCCCTCACTCTCTCATGCATACATATCAAAGATGAAGCTTTTATAAAAAAATAAAGTGGCATTTAAAAAAATTTAAACTATAAGATAAGCTGGGTTATTACTCCTTTTCAGGGATTATGTAAAAATGACAAAATCTTTTTATAGGGATTAAATATAATATTAATTGATTCTATTTACATAACATGTTTACTACAAGATCTTTCATGTCTCTTGTTCCTTTTGATCCTTGCCACATCCTTTGTACAATACATATAGCTATTCTAATCCCTTTAGTAATCCTTTTACACACAGTAAATATTTAAATATGTATTATGTGAAGACTTGGCTCTCTCAATTATATATTCTGTTAATTGGTGATTATATTATATATATTCTGTTATTGGGGATTCAAAACAAACAAACAAAAAAAGAGGAGTTTGGGGCTTAGGTAGGCTTCCATAGCTTACTACATTATCACGTTCTGTTTTAATTTTTTTTTAACTTTTTGGAGTCTCTAGCACTAATAATCATGAGGACGAGGACATTCACTCCCGCTTTACTTTTTTTGTTTTTTGTTTTTTGTTTTTTTTGCGGTACGCGGGCCTCTCACTGCTGTGGCTTCTCCCGTTGCGGAGCACAGGCTCCGGACACGTAGACTCAGCGGCCATGGCTCAAGGGCCTAGCCGCTCCGTGACACGTGGGATCTTCCCGGACCGGGGCACGAACCCGTGTACCCTGCATCGGCAGGCGGACTCTCAACCACTGCGCCACCGGGGAAGCCCCAGTTTTACTTTTGCGATAGCAACTTAACTGGTCTTGCTGTCCCTATCTTGTCCTCTTTCCCATTCTGTCCTTTACTGGTATAGTTTTAATCCTGAAACTATTCATTTGCACTTCTTAGAAATCTAAATTGGCTTTGTGTTGTCTATAAAACAAAGTCCAAAATCCATAGCATTGACTCTAGACCTATATCAATCTACTTAACATCTACCTTTCTGAGCTTACTTCTGGCCAACCCTCCTCACATATTCTAGACATACTTGGTACTTCTCCTTTCAGCAGCAGGCTCTATACTCTCACAACCTGTATTCCTCAATTTCTACCAATTCTAACTATCGTTGCTTCTCGTTCTGCCCATAAAGGCCTATATAAATTTCAGGTACTTCTCCTTGGAACTCTGCATATTCTCCAAGCCAGAATTTGTGGCATTGTCTGTACTACCATACATTTGTTTACTCTTCCTTTTAAGCACTTGTCATAATGACTTGTTATTTGATTAACTGGAAGTAAATCTAAATGCTTACTGTGACTTATAAGTCTTTCCATGATATGACCTCTGCCAGTCTCTTCACTGCATTTCATGCTTTTCTCTAACTCATCACACTGGTCAGAAGATTGCTCAAATCTCAACCATTTCTCTATTTTTCTGCCAGTCTTCCACTTACTAGGTCTTGAATTTGGGGGAAAGATACTTAAACTCCAGAAATCTCAGTTTTCTCCTTTGTAATATGGACAGAAGTAGCTGAAACTTTGAATTTGATTAAATCATATAACGTTTTTTATTTAACCATGTGAAAATATTACATGTAGATAGACATACATTTCTATAAATTTATAAAATTAAATTTAATGACTAGGTAGGAAGTTTTCTTAATATATTAATGGTACTCTTTTCTCATAAGCAAAATTATTAAAATTTGATTCAATTGTGGTATCCTAAAATTTCTGGAAATCATTTTAGATCATGTATAGAGTATTGTACAAAGTATTCTCTTTTTATATTTATATTTTAAATATAGATTGAAACTTTTTTTATTGTTTATGGGCTTCCTTAAGCAGAAACTATGAAGATAGTCTTATAGTTGAACAGTTACTCCTCTCTGTCACAAACATGAGGAGTGAAGAAAAACATAATTAAGGATTGACAGGACACTGGACTATGTATGTCATCAGACATTTATCTCACCATTAGGTATATCACCAGTGAAAACAAAAGAATTTCCCATCTGTTATTTGGTCATATACTAAGCTTCTTACAGCTGTGTGCAGTTAATTTGGTTTGATTCATAACCTTAATAACTTAACTTGTTATATATTATAGAAAAGACAATAACAATATTCTTCCCTGTCATGAAATCTTTCATGAGTGGGTATTAGAGTCACAGCAGATGTGCAAGTCTGTAACCTAGTAAAGTACAATTTATATATTTCTGCTGACTTTAAAATTATTTCACTTAACTCTCATCGAAGAAGAGTTTTTAAATTTAAGGAGAAATGCTGTTTTTTCCCATTTACCAAAAAATTACAATAAAAATTAATAAATACTATCAAATATTTTTTTTGAAATATTAGTATTATAAAGAAAAACATGAAAATTTTTCTTTTTCCTTAGTGGGAACTGCAAATGAGAAGTAACAGAGGAGGAAAACTGATTTTCCCTCTACCCTTCTAGTATTATAAAGAAAAATATGAAAAATTTTCTTTTTCCTTAGTGGGAACTGCAAATGAGAAGTACAGAAGAGGAAAACTGATTTTCCCTCTACCCTTCTAGGTTCTTACCTGTAATAAAATATAGGTTAACAGAAAAGCAAACAGAAGTTTAATAACATGTATACCTCCTGTATACATGGGAGATACCCAGGAAAACTGAGTAACTCGCTGAAATGGCCCAAGCCACCACTTTAAATATTATCTTCAGCTAAAGACAAAAGAAGATGTTGGGGGTGGGAAAGCCAGTTATGGGAAGCTCTCCAGAAAGGCACAGTAAACAAGGGTAAGGTTGTTATGCAGAGTTAGGTCCTTGCCTTCTCCATTGACAAGTTTCTAGATATATGGTCATCCTCCTCTTCTCGGTACAGAGAGGGAGACAAATGGAGATTTCTCTTATTTTGGGGTGACATATTCTAATCCCCTTCAAGAGGTTTGATAACCGTATCTCCCATCACTTAGGACTAATGTTTTCAAACATCTTTTTGTGTGTTTTCAGCCAATTAATAAATATTTATAAAATAACTAATACAATGCTACTACTTATTAATCAATCAGTGACAATTATCAACCACTACTACTGTGTCATTATTCCTTCATATTAGAAAAAGACAAAGAACAACAAGAGAAATTTAGTTCAGGGATGGGAGACATTGGGTGATTATAAAAATACCACAATGAGCTCCACTTCCTAGACATATAAGGCAGAACGGCTGTTAAAACACAGCTCACAGCAAGTACCATATTTCCCTAATTTCTGCTGTAATTTTGATGTATATGAAAGGTAAAGACTAGACTAAGGTCAGCAGAAAGTACCAGTGGCTTCCATGGATACTCTGACCTATTAAAAAATATAGCTATAATGCTATATTATTCTTTAAAATGAGAGGTGAGAAAATAAATGCTTTTTCATTTTTTGGTGGCTAAATTTTTGCTTATGATACATATGTATTTCCTAATCCTTCTAAAATCTTTTCCTACCCACTTTAAATTTCTTCTACCTTCCTAGATCTGCTAAGGAATAAGATGAACAGATCCAGTAGTGTACTGGTAAGCTAACTCTTATAAAGAAAATAGGAAGGAAGGAAGGGGAAGAAGGAAAGGAAGGAAGGGAGGGAGGGAGAGATAGAGAGAGAGAGAGGAAGGAAGGAAGGAAGGAAGAAAGAAAGAAAGAAAGAAGGAGGGAAAGAAAGAGAAAGAAAGAAAGAGAGGAAGAGAGAAACAGAAAGAAAGGAAGAAAAGATAGATCCTGGTATATAACATTTACCAATTTTTCAGTGTTAATATGACTGATTTCAAGCTGGCTTAAAACCAGAATTCAGAATTTCTAAATATTTAACAGTAGGCTGTCAGTAGCTTAAATGAGCAAGCTCCAGCACATCACTGTTTCAAATTATCTCTGAAAACAAAGTTTCAGACATATTTGCTAGTCAATTATCTTATGAGGTATATGCTAGTAAAGGATTGGTCTTTGATGAGTCAAAATCAGCCTTGGGAAAGTAATATGCCTTTGCAGTGAGCACAACCATGTAGAAACATGTAAGGTTATAAAGATGTAACCTCATCTCTAAGCATATTTCTCTAAGCAGCCATAATATCCTTAGGTTTAATGTTTAAAATTCAGATTAAGTGAAAGAAACTGAATAATTCTAACTTTCTCACTCCATGCATCTAATGCCCTTTTTCAGTTCTTCTTTGGTGGGTTAAAAATCTTTTAATTATACTGATACACATCATGAAACATGAATGGGTTACCAGGGTGAATTGATTGATGGAAAGACTGGAGAAGCAAGAAGAACTACAATCCTGCAGCCTGTGGAATGAAAACCAGATTCTCAGAAAGACAGACAAAATGAAAAGGCAGAGGACTATGTACCAGATAAAGGAACAAGATAAAACCCCAGAAAAGCAATGAAAAGAAGTGGAGATCGGCAATCCTCCAGAAAAAGAATTCAGAATGATAGTGAAGATGATCCAGGACCTCAGAAAAAGAATGGAGACAAAGATCGAGAAAATGCAAGAAATGCTTAACAAAGACCTAGAAGAATTAAAGAACAAACAGAGATGAATAATACAATAACTGAAATGAAAACTACTCTAGAAGGAACCAATAGCAGAATAACTAAGGCAGAAGAACAGATAAGTGACCTGGAAGACAGAATGGTGGAATTCACTGCTGTGGAATAGAATAAAGAAAAAAGAATGAAAAGAAATGAAGACAGCCTAAGAAACCTGTGAGACAACATTAAATGCACCAACAGTCAAATTATAGGGGTCCCAGAAGGAGAAGAGAGACAGAAAGGACCCAAGAAAATATTTGAAAAGATTATAGTTGAAAACTTCCCTAACATGAGAAACGAAATAGCTGTTCAAGTCCAGGAAGCACAGAGAGTCCTAAGCAGGATAAACCCAAAGAGAAACACACCGAGACACATAGTGATCAAATTGACAAAAATTAAAGAAAAATTATTAAAACCAACAAGGGAAAAACAACACATAACATACAACGGAACTCCCATAAGATTAACAGTTGATTTCTGAGCAGAAACTCTACAAGCCAGAAGGGAGTGGCATGATATATTTAAAGTGATGAAAGGGAAGAACCTACAACCAATATTAGTCTACCTGGCAAGGATCTCATTAAGATTCGACAGAGAACTCAAAAGCTTTACAGGCAAGCAAAAGCTAAGAGAATTCAGCACCACCAAACCAGCTCTACAACAAATGCTAAAGAAACTTCTGTAAGTGGGAAACACAAGAGAAGAAAAAGACCTACAAAAACAAACCCAAAACAATTAAGAAAATGGTAATAGGAACATACATATCGATAATTACCTTAAATGTGAATGGATTAAATGCACCAACCAAAGGACACAGGCTCGCTGAATGGATACAAAAACAAGACCCATATAAATGCTGTCTACAAGAGACCCACTTTGACCTAGGGACACACACAGATGCAAGTGAAAAAGATATTCCATGCAAATGGAAATCAAAGGAAAGCTGGAGTAGCAATGTTCATATCAGACAAAATAGACTTTAAACTAAAGAATGTTACAAGAGACAAGGAACAACACTATGTAATGATCAAGGAATCAATCCAAGAAGAAGATATAACAATTATAAATGTATGTGGACCCAATATAGGAGCACCTCAATACATAAGGAAAATGCTAACAGCTATAAAGAGAAAAATGACAGTAACACAATAATAGTGGGGGACTTTAACACCTCACACAAATGGACAGATAAACCAGAGAGAAAATTAATAAGGAAACACAGCTTTAAATGACACAATAGACCTGATAGATTTAATTGATATTTATAGGACATTCCATCCGAAAACAGCATATTACACTTTCTTCTCAAGTGCACTTGGAACATTCTCCAGGATAGATCACATCTTGGGTCACAAAAAAGCCTTGGTAAATTTAAGAAAATTGAAATCATATCAAGCATCTTTTCTGACCACAACGCTATGAGATTAGAAATCAATTACGTGGAAAAAGACATAAAAAACACAAACACATGGAGGCTAAACAATATGTTACTAAATAACCAAGAGATCACTGAAGAAATCAAAGAGGAAGTAAAAAAATACCTAGAGATAAATGACAATGAAAACATGACGATCCAAAACCTATGGGATGAAGCAAAATCAGTTCTAAGAGGGAAGTTAATAGCTATACAAGCCTAACTCTAGAAACAAGAAAAATCTCAAATAAACAATCTAACGTTACACCTAAAGGAACTAGAGAAAGAAGAACAAGCAAAACCCAAAGTTAGCAGAAGGAAAGAAATCATAAAGATCAGAGCAGAAACAAATGACATAGAAACAAAGAAAACAATAGCAAAGATCAATAAAACTAAAAGCTGGTTCTTTGAGAAGATAAAGAAACTTGATAAACCATTAGCCAGACTCATAAAGAAAAAGAGGGAGAGGACTCAAATCAATAAAATTAGAAATGAAAAAGCAGAAATTACAGCAGACACTGCAGAAATACAAAGCATCCTAAGAGACTACTACAAGCAACTCTATGCCAATAAAATGGACAACCTCGAAGAAATGGACGAATTCTTAGAAAGGTAAAACCTTCCAAGACTGAACCAGGAAGAAATAGAAAATATGAACAGACCAATCACAAGGAATGAAGTTGAAACTGTGCTTAAAAATCTTCCAACAAACAAACGCTTCCCTGATGGCACAATGGTTGAGAGTCTGCCTGCCGATGCAGGGGACACGGGTTCGTGCCCCAGTCCGGGAAGATCCCACATGCCGCGGAGTGGCTGGGCCCGTGAGCCATGGCCGCTGAGCCTGCGCATCCGGAGCCTGTGCTCTGCAACAGGAGAGGCCACAACAGTGAGAGGCCCGTGTACCGCAAAAAAAAAAGTCTTCCAACAAACAAAAGTCCAGGACCAGATGGCTTGACAGGTGAATTCTATCAAACATTTAGAGAAGAGCTAATACCCATATTTCTCAGACTCTTCCAAAAAATTGCACAGGAAGGAAAACTCCCAAACTCGTTCTATGAGGCAACCATCACCCTGATACCAAAACCAGACAAAGATACTACAAAAAAAGAAAATTACAGACCAATATGAATGAATATTGATGAATATACTGATGAATATAAATGCACAAATCCTCAATAAGATACTAGCAAACAGAATCAACAGCACATTAAAAGGATCTTACACCATGATCAAGTGGAATTTATCCCAGGGTTGCAAGGATTCTTCAATATATGCAAATCAATCAATGTGATACAGCATATTTACAAATTGAAAAATAAAAACCATATGATCATCTCAGTAGATGCAGACAAAGCTTTTGACAAAATTCAACACCTATTTATGATAAAAACTCTCCAAAAGGTGGACACAGAGGGAACCTGCCTAAACATAATAAAGACTAGATACAGCAAACTCAGAGCAAACATCATTCTCAATGGTGAAAAACTGAAAGCATCTCCCCTAAGATCAGGAAAAAGACAAGGATGTCCAGACTTGCCACTATTATTCAACATAATTTTGGAAGTCCTAGCCATGGCAAGCAGAGAGGAAAAAGAAATAAAAGGAATACAAATTGGAAAAGAAGTAAAACTGTCACTGTTTGCAGATGACATGATACTATACATAGAGAATCCTAAAGATGCCATCAGAAAACTACTAGAGCTAATCAATGAATTGGGTAAACTTGCAGGATACAAAATTAATGCACAGAAATCTCTTGCATTCCTATACACTAACAACAAAAGATCAGAAAGAGAAATTAAGGAAACAGTCCCATTCACCATTGCAACAAAAAGAATAAAATACTTAGGAATAAACCTACCTAAGGAGGTAAAAGACCTGTACTCAGAAAGCTATAAGAGTACAGGTAAAAGACCTGTACTCAGAAAGCTATAAGACACTGAAAGAATTCAAAGATGACACAAACAGATGGAGAGATATACCATGTTCTTGGATTGGAAAGAATCAATATTGTGAAAATGACTATTCTACCCAAAGCAATGGCATTTTTTGTAGAACTAGAACAAAAAAAATCTTAAAATTTGTATGGAGACACAAAACACCCCAAATCACCAAAGCAATCTTGAGAAAAAAAAAAAAAATGGAGCTGGGGGAATCAGACTCCTGGACTTCAGACTATACTACAAAGCTACAGTAATCAAGACAATATTGTACTGGCACAAAAACAGAAATACAGATCAATGGAACAGGATAGAAAGCCCAGAGATAAACCCACATAGCTATGGTCACCTTATCTTTGATAAAGGAGGCAGGAATATACAATGGAGAAAAGACAGCCTCTTCAATAAGTGGTGCTGGGAAACTGGACAGCTACATGTAAAAGAATGAAATTAGAACACTTCTTAACAACATACACAAAAATAAACTCAAAATGGAATAGAGACCTAAATGTAAGACGAGACACTATAAAACTCTTAGAGGAAAGCATAAGCAGAACACTCTATGACATAAATCACAGCAAGATCCTTTTTGACCCACCTCCTAGAGAAATGGAAATAAAAACAAAAATAGACAAATGTGACCTAGTGAAACTTAAAAGCTTTTGCACAGCAAAGGAAACCATAAACAAGACCAAAAGACAACCCTCAGAATGGGAGAAAATATTCACAAACGAATCAATGGACAAAGGATTAATCTCCAAAATATATAAGCAGCTCATGCAGCTCAATATTAAAAAAACAAGCAGCCCAATCCAAAAATGGGCAAGAAGACCTAAATAGACATTTCTTCAAAGAAGACATACAGATGGTCAAGAGGTACATGAAAAGCTGCCCAACATCACTAATTATTGAAGAAATGCAAATCAAAACTACAATGAGGTATCATCTCACACCAGTTAGAATGGGGATCATCAGAAAATCTACCAACAACCAAGGCTGGAGAGGGTGTGCAGAAAAGGGAACCTTCTTGCACTGTTGGTGGGAATGTAAATTGGTACAGCCACTATGGAGAACAGTGTGGAGGTTCCTTAAAAAGCTAAAAATAGAATTACCATATGACCCAGCAATCCCGCTGCTGGGCATGTACCCAGAGACAACCATAATTCAAAAGGACACATGCACCCCAATGTTCATTGCAGCACCATTTACAATAGTCAGGTCATGGAAGCAACCTAAATGCCCATCGACAGATGAATGAATAAGGAAGATGTGGTACATGTATATAATGGAATATTATTCAGTCATAAAAGGGAACGAAATTGGGTCATTTGTATAGATGTGGATGGACCTAGAGCCTGTCATACAGAGTCTGACATAGTAATGCCTGTATATGGAATCTAGAAAAATGGTTGAGATGAACCAGTTTGCATGGCAGAAATAGAGATCCAGATGTAGAGAATAAATGTATGGACACCAAAGGGGGACAGCGGCGGGTGGGGTGGGGTGGTTGTGGCGGAGATGAATTGGAAAATAAAAAAAAAAAAAAAAATTTTTAAAAGGCTGGATAGTTACTTATCAAGACTTCCTCCTTTCTACTCTTTTACCGTGTTCTGTTTATGTTGAAATCAGAGTTAAAAAGCATAGTTATAAATTAGTGTGATTTAAGGTTTTTACTATCTTCTGTATTTTGAAAATTGATATTAATTCTGTGCTTTTTATTATGGAGTCAGTTTGCTGCATGCAGATAGTTTCAGGAATTTTGATTCATAATTCTTTGGGGATTATATTTGCAGGAAATTGTGTCTAGCCAGTTACATCATTGTCTCTTTAGCCAATCTAGACTTAAATTGGACAAGTTTAATTCATTTCATGAAGCATGACTTAGTTTCTTTCTTCTCCTCTACCTGCCCTAAGAGGGACCTCTGAACAGGCAGGTATGGGTTCAAAGACAAAGGTTAATCAGGGGACATTTTATAGCAGTTCTGTTTATTTTACTTCGTTTAAGGTTAAGCTTTATTTATTATTAGCTTCTTTGACTTTTTTCTACATTTAAGATAAAAAGGTTTCTTCCTATTTTTCCTTCTAAGCTTCAAGATATTATTTTACTTATTTTAATGTCTAAAGGAGTATGCCAAGTATTAACATACTTAAAGAATATCTTACGTAAAATTTTCTCTGTAGTTATTTTAGTGACTTGTGTTTTCTTTGTTTATAATATTTTGCTCATGAAACTTTTTTTTTTTTTTTTTTTTTTTTTTTTTACAAATTGAGAAGCAGTAATAAGCCTTTGTTTTCAGTCAGAATTTCTTAACTGGGTTCCATGGACGAGTTTTACAAGCCTCTAAAGTTGAATATAAAAGTATTTGTATGTATAAATGTGTACATTGTTTTAGAGAGAGAGACCATAACTTTCATCAGACTTGCAACAGGTCATGAGTCACCTCTCCCCCAATTAAGAACTTTCACGTACTTTTTGTATAATGTGTGGCATTGGTTCTTTTACTTACCAAGTACCATACTTGGTATCATAAAAGATGCAAAGGTCTTTATTGAATGCCTTCACTAGATTACAATGTGTGAGATGCCCTATATTTTTTTCAACAGCCTCGAAGAGTTGTTATTGTTGTTGTTGTTAAAAAATAGTCTGCATTTACAGTGAATTTCATGCTGAAGATATTTCCTGCAATATTTATTGTATGGTTGAATTCATTTTTAATTACTTTGAGCTTTTTATTTTTAGACCTTAATTTTGTTATAACTCAGGCACACATTGTTAGCAATTTGGCTTTAAGAATGTTCTATTTTTGTAATGCGATTTTGTTGTTTTATCTCAGAAGCAGACAAAATTCTGGCAGTATATTCTATTTAGAAATGTTTTTAAGTTTTCATATCTCATTCAACATTCTAAATTGAAAGATCTGCCTTATGATTAAAAAAAACTACAATCTAATAATAGTGGCTAAATCCTAAGAGACATTCTATTTCCCATGATATATTGTAACAGAAAAATTTCAACTACAGTAATGGTGAATTCTATTGTTTGTGTATATTTCAGATGTAGCACTTTATCTTCACACATAGTACCACTGCCTTATTTTAGGGCTAAACTCTCTTATCTGGATGAAAGTAGGATCCTAATTGGCTTCATGGTCACTGCTTTCTCCATTCACCAATCTCACCTTTGTGTTTTCTCCACACATATTCTAAAATCACTCACACTTATCAGACATATCGGATCCTATCACCCTTCTCTTGTAATTCCTCTTTAGATCCTCCTTGATTGGAAGATGAAGTTCATATTCCTTAGGATGGTACACATAGATCTTCATACTTTTTCCCTAATAGCCCACTGTTTTTCTGACCCTGAGTCTATATTATTTAAGCCATTTCAAGTTGGATATTCTATTATTTATAGCTAGAAAGTTTTTCTCTGGCTTATTCAACTTTGTTTTCCAACAGCTAGCACAAGGCTTGGCCATGAAGTTGATAAATAGATATCTGGAGACATAGGTGATCTTTTCTGGGTAATTTTTTAACACACTCAAATATAAGTAATAGCTAGTCTAATACATTAAATAAACTTTTAGAAATATTATAAGACCTATCTTAAAATATGCAGGTGTTTTTGTGTGTCTGTTTGCTCACTTTCAAGAAAATGGACATTATAACCTGTGCAGGTATCATTCCTGCACAGTGAATAAATTGAACTATAGAATTTCTGAGGTTACTTCTGATTTGGAAATACTTTTTTGCAAAGAGAGGCATGTATATCTCTCTGTAAAGATGTGTGTATTATATAAGTACACATATAAACATAAAAGCTGATATGGCTTATGGATAATAGCAAAGACTATTTGCCACAGTCCTTGGGAGTAGATTCATAAGTCACAAGCTGGTAATCATTTCCAGCCAGCATTAATTGGTTTGCCTCTTTTAGCAAGCCTAATATAGTTTACCAAGAGAATTATAAAGGTTACAATACTACTCAACTACAAATCTAAAAAGTCACATCTTGCTGGAGAATGTGTTTATGCTGTCTATTATATTTTATTATAAGCATTCTCCTTTGCTGGATCTTGCTTTTTTTTTTTCTCTCAGTTTTATCGAGGTATAATTGACATACAGCACTGTATAAGGTGTACGACATAATGATTTGACTTACATACATCATGAAGTGATTATCATGGTAAGTTTAGTGAATATTTATCATCTCATGTAGATACAAAATTAAACAAATAGAAAAAATATTTTTCTTGTGACGAGAACTGAGAATTTTCTCTTCCATATATAACATACAGCAGTGTTAACTGTATTTATCATGTTGTGCATTACATCCCTAGTACTTATTTTTCTTATAAATGGAAGTTTGCACCTTTTGACTACCTTCATCCAACTACCTCCCTCCCCCCACCTCTGTTAACCACAAATCTGATCTTTTTCTGAGTCTGTTTCTTTGTTTTTAAAGTATAATTGACCTATTATAACACTGTTTTAGTTCCTGGTACACAATATAATGATTCAATATTTCCATAGATTTCAAAATGATCACCATGTTAAGTCTAGTTATGATCTGTCACCATACAAAGATATTACATAATTATTGACTATATTCCCCACACTGTACATTTCATACCTGTGACTTAATTTATTTTGCAACTGGAAGTTTGTACCCCTTAGTCTACCTCATATATTTCTTTCCTTACCCTATCTCCCTCCCCTCTAGCTATGACTTGTTTGTTCTCCATATCTATAACTCTGTTTCTGTTTTGTTTGTTCATTTGGTTTTTTTGTAGGTTTCACATGCAAGTGAAATCATAGAGTATTTGTCTTTTTCTGACATTTCACTTAGCATAATACCCTCTAGGTCCATGCATATTGCTGCAAATGGTAAGATGTCATTCTTTTTTATGGCTGAGTAATATTCCATTGTATGTATATATCACATCGTCTTTATCCATTCATCTATTGATGGGTCACTTAGGTTGCTTTCATATCTTGGCCATTGCAAATAATGTTGCAGTGAACATAGGGTTGCATATATGTTTTCAAATTAGTGTTTTCATTTTCTTTGTATGAGTATATTTTCTTTATTAATCAAGAATTTGGGGGCTTCCCTGGTGGCGCAGTGGTTGGGAGTCCGCCTGCCGATGCAGGGGACACGGGTTCGTGCCCCGGTCCGGGAAGATCCCACATGTCGCGGAGCGGCTGGGCCCATGAGTCATGGCTGCTGAGCCTGTGCGTCCGGAGCCTGTGCTCCGCAACGGGAGAGGTCACGGCAGTGAGAGGCCCGCGTACCACAAAAAAAAAAAAAAAAATTTGGATGGCAGAAATCCATGTGTTACTATGTTAGATTTTTTTTTTCACCATGGTACAAACTAAAATGATCTCTCTCAAAGGTGAAAGATTTAGCAGAGAAGACTGACTCAGAATAGGTAGGTGAGGTTCATGTTGAGCCAAAAATGAAGAGCAATACCTTTTAACTGTTTCAAATGCTGATATTAACACCTTAAAATTACTGATGTTACAGCTTAGTCTTATGCAATATTTATCTGATTTATAAAATTATTTGAACATATATTTGTGGAATGTGAAAGAAAGTTCTATGGTCACATATCCTGGGGTGGGGGGAGGGACTAAGAACTAATTTACTGAGTGACCAGGAGCATATTTGTGCTTAAAATAATAAACTATAGGGTTTGACTATAAAATACTTGATTAAAAACTCCAAAGCAGACAGTTTTAATGAAGCTCCAAAATAAATGAGAATATTTTATTTGTGAGGGTTATTTGTGGAAAAATTTACAGTATTAAATACTAATCACTTGACAAAGTAACATAGGCTTCTCAGATTACTTCCCTTTAAATTTAACAACTACTTTTTGTGATACCTAACATGTATACAAATGTATAAACTAGCAGTCCCATAACCCCCAGATACCTGTAACACAATCTCAATAATTATCAACTAATGCCCACTTTTGTTTCAACTTACTTACACTTAATCTTCTCCATTAAATTATTCTGAAGCAAAAATCACATAGTCAAATATCCTATGTTTCACCCATAATATGAAGTTCTTAAGTTAATGTATCCGATTCTCCAAAATTTTTTCTCATGGCTATTTTTTGTCTTATTTGAGGAATATTGCCCTAATCCCAAGATTGTCTCATATTTTTTTCTAAAATTTAGTTATTTTATTTATTTTGCCATTTAATTGGCATACCAGTTGCCCTATATAATTTATTGAAACTATCATCCTTTTACCATGATCTGTATTGCCACTTTGACATAAGTAATAGATCCATATGTTGTGGATATTAACTGGACTCTTTATTCTGTTCTCTTGTCTATTTGTCTTTCATGCCCCCATACTACACTGTTTTAATTATTGTATTTTATATTAAGTATTTGGGGTAAAGCAAGTCCTCATACCTTAATTTTCCTTCATCAAATCTATTGACAAGGTTGTTCCTAATACTCTTAGGATTCTTTATTTTTGAAGGGTTGCAGGACCTAGTGATGTTCCTTTTTCATTCATGACATTGTTAAAATGTGCCTTAACTCTTATCTTTATCAGCTTACTCAGAGTAATATAGGTTTTTGGTTTTTTTTTTTTTTTTTTTTTTTTGCGGTACGTGGGCCTCTCACTGTTGTGGCCTCTCCCGTTGCAGAGCACAGGCTCCGGACGCGCAGGCCCAGCAGCCATGGCTCACGGGCCCAGCCGCTCCGCGGCATGCGGGATCTTCCCGGAACGGGGCACGAATCAGCGTCCCCTGCATCGGCAGGTGGACTCCCAACCACTGTGCCACCAGGGAAGCCCTATAGGTTTTATTACTATTTTCAAATAACCAACTTTGGGCCTTACTTTCATATGTTTTCTTTCCATTTCATTAATTTCAGTTTTTATCTTATTTCATTTTTAAAAATCTCTTTGAGTTTATTTTGCTGTTTGTTTTCTGTCTTCAGATGAAATGCAGTTTTAAATAACATGCAGGGAAAAGAAGTTTTGAGGAAATAGGTAATAGTTTTAAATGAATGGTGACAAAAATACTACATATTAAATTTTGCGAGGTGCAATTAAAATGGTACTTAGGGGAGAATATATGGGCTTCAATTTCATTTTAACTGCATCTCACAGTTGCATTGTTCAAAAATAGCTTCTATTCCCTTAACTTCTAAAGATATAGGGAATGCTCCAGATAACTGATTGTTTTGATCTCTAGCATAATTATTGATATTTAAGATCACAGATAATACTCAACGTGATTTCAACCCACTGAAATCTGTTGAGGCTTATTTTATAGCCCCTAATATACGATCAAATTTTGTGAATCTTCATGTGTGCTGGAAAAAAAGGTATATTCATTAATCATTGAGTGTAGTGTTTATGTGTTTTGTACATCAATATGGTCAAGTTTTAGTTTCAGTTATTGTATTTTTAATTTCTAGATATATTTCATATATTTTCACATATTTTCTGTTACTTTTATAGTATCCAGTACTCTAACCAAATTTCAAACTTGGTTTATATCTGTTGAACTTAATAGGCATAATTATTTTACAATTTATAATTCAAAATTTCTGTAGTTACTTTGTTTTTGTTTCTGCTTTTTGTGCTTTTGCTACTTCTTGGTTATGATATATTTTCTCATGTGCTTGGTTATATTTAATCACGTAGCATTTACTGGATTGAAAAATTGCTAGAAATAATTGGAGGTCTAGGATACTATTACCTTCCCAGAGAGAGAATTTTAATTTCCTTCTGCTAGGCACTTGGGAGCATTACCAGTACTACACCACTTTAATCCAATTTGGGTTATTTTTTTTTTTGGATTAAGAATATTCAAATTGTCTTATGATGATTTTATATAGGTAATGTAAAACTTCTTGACTGTGAAGTTAAGCAGTGGGTGGAACTTTCTATAACTTTTTAACAAATGGCTATTTTAATTCAAATATCTTTCATTGTGTTAGCTCAGTTATACAAAGAGCTATCTATAAAGCATCACAATGTTACTGAAGGCGTGGATATCAATACCTACTTGGCTGTTTAAACTCCACTTGTTTGAAATCAAACAGCATAGTCCATACAAATCAATTCTATCACATCATTGATTTTCTCTTTTTATATTAGCAAAGTTTATGAGGTATTGTAAGTCTATCTTTCCTGCTTGGAAAATGTTATAACTTCTGTCTTAAGTAATCATCTACATTTTTCAGCTTCACATTCAAGATATGTCCTATGCTCAAATATGTTACATGTCTACTATGAGCTTCATTTTTCCTGACACTAAATCTAGCCTTCAGCTTCACTGCCTTCTCAACATTCCCCAGAATATATTATATTCTTTCCAGGGTAATTTTATACCTTTTCCCTGAAAAGCTTTTCTTCTATTTACACTTTTAAAAAAATCTGTTCTTGGGCTTCCCTGGTGGCGCAGTGGTTGGGAGTCCGCCTGCCGATGCAGGGGACGCAGGTTCATGCCCCGGTCCGGGAAGATCCCACATGTCGTGGAGCGGCTGGGCCCATGAGTCATGGCTGCTGAGCCTGTGCATCCGGAGCCTGTGCTTCGCAACGGGAGAGGCCACAACAGTGAGAGGCCCGCATACCACAAAAAAAAAAAAATCTGTTCTTAAAGAACTACATTATTATTTTCCTCCTCTATTTATAGAGAATTTACTGCCTATCTCAGCCCAAGTAAATTTACCTTATTTTCAACCTCAAAGTTAAATAACAGTTACACTATTGTTTGACACTGTGTAGTATTTATTTAAATTGTTCTAAGTGTATATCTTCTCTTCCAGTGAGACTGTATACTTTTAAGGAAACAAGTTTGTCAGATATTTTTTAAAACCTTATATGGTGCTATGTACATAAGAAAACCTTCATGAATATTCAGTTAAATAGAGAAAGATATACTATGATGAGAATCAACAGAATTACTAAGAATCCAAACTAAAAAATAACAAAAGGGCCTAAAAAATTATTAACATTGATATATTTACCTTGCTTCAAAATTAATGACTAACAGCTATAATAATTTCTCCTTATTTTGATGATGGAAATTCCAGTGTATTAAAGGAACTGTTTTATTGATGCCTTTCATTGGCAAAATATAAGGATAACTCCTGTGAGAGTTCCCAAATACTTCTATGTTTATGACTAATTCAGACTACCTTAGAATTATATTTCATCACTTAAGCACTTACTGTAGTTGTAGTTGTTTTTGTGGAAGAAGTTGGCTGCATTGTGGTCCAAGGAAACACATGAATTATGACTGTTGTAGTGGCTGACAGCTGACTAGTTTTATTCCCACCTAATTCATCAGTAACTTCAGTAAGTAGCTGGAAAGTTATAGGGTCCTGAATCCCTTGAAAAACATCATACTGGAAATTCTGAGTGATGGCCAGATAAGGAGGATCAATGCCTAGTCTGCAAAGTGTGAATTGATTATTTATGTTTCCTGAAAATGATGAGGAAGTAAAACAGAAATAAGACTACATCACATATTATGTTATTTCTATTGTCTTGTTGAAATTCTTATTTAAAAATATGATCCAAGATAATATGTTTTCAACAGTTATAAAATATCTCATATAGGGTATCTTTTAAAATAGGATAAAAGTGAATTATTTGAAATTATGTCTTACCTCCTACAACTGAATAGCTCAGCTAGCTGTTCCTGTGAAGAATTTGTCTGAACAGTTGAGTGGAATAAAAGGAATCTTAATATTGGAATAAATCCGAGTTTCCAAATGTGGTGGATTACGTACAGGAAGCTCATTATTCATATTCTATTACACAAGAATATTATGTATTTTAGATTATGTCTTAAAAATCTTGCCATATCTAATCAATTGCTTGTTGAATTTTTATTATTCTTTATCTTCACAATATTGCTCAAGTATACTTTTACAATTTATCTTAATTATTTTATATTTGAAGACAATATTTAAGTGTTTCATCATGGAAACTTTGTTGTTTGGAGTTACCTGTCAATATAGTCCATGTTCTCTTTTTAATTTATGAACAAGGAATCACTTTTTAATAAATGTCTATAACCTACACAGTATTGCTAAGACAAATACTCATGACAGTCATGAGATTATTGAGTTTTACAATCATATTGAAAACTATTATCTACTCTAGTCCCTTCCCTTTAATCCAGAAGATATATGTCATCAAGTCTCCTATTGAGCAATACCTCAAAAGGGGTACTCACTATATAAAAGGAAGCATACTTCACCATTGAAAAGCTTTACTTGTTAGAAATATTCATTTTTATTGATCTCAGGGTTGTTTTTTTTTTGTCTGCAAATTCAACCTATTACTTCTAGTTTTTGTTCTGAAGAAACTCAAAATCTAGTAAAGCATGTGGCTTAAATTTCAAATATGTGGGAAATTCCAGCAATTAGATTGAAAGAGGAACTATATTATCTCTGGGAGTGTTTGAATTCTAAGGTTCTTTGACTCAGTAATCTAGGATAGAAAGTATCTGATAAACTACTTGCCGTTATCACCCCCTCCTTCTTGCTGCTAACAGACATTGCCATTTTATCCAGTCTCCTGGAGAATATAAACTTAGTCTCAAGGGATATTATCAAAGTATCCCTCAATGAAGACACTACCAATTTATCAGAATAGAATGTGAAACGAAACCAATTTATGTCCTTGACTTAGGAAAATGAAGTGCCTAATTTCACTTAGGCTCTCCTTCCTTTCCTTAGTAATAGTTCTTGAATATCCTTGGGCTCCTTTACTCTGAACAGTCCCTCAGAAGCCACCTGAGAGTGCAGAGCAAATCCACTGTCTTTTTTTTTTTTTTTTCCTCTCCAGTGCAATGCAGTTTGGTTTGTTGGATTGCCCACTGGAGGCCATAAAGGGGTACTTGCTAATATTTAAGCCCTATTTCACTAATTAAATACTGATTTCTTTAAGATTAAAGCTGCTATAACCATATTTCACTGAAAATGAATTATCCTTAGTCTCCCTCTCTCCCTCCAAATATAGTCCAAGAAAGGGAAAGATATTATCTGTTCTTTCACAATTTCTCCATAGCTGCTTTTGTAATAATAATAACCACAACTAATATATATTGAATGCATAATACATGCTAGACTCTAATTTACCTACATTAGTATATATTCAACAAGCCCATGAAAAATGCAGTATTATTATTCTAAAACAGAAACTGAAAAGAGATAAAATACCTCAGACAGCTATAAAGTGTGTAGGTACCAGAATTCAAACACAAGATTTCAACCTGTGTGCTATACTGTCTGTTTAAGACTGCTTTCTACTTAATCATAATCAGTTTACGCTATTATGACACTAGCCTACTCTGTTATGTGTTCTTATAAAATATCTCTTCTACTATTTAAAAGATATTTGGAACGATTTTAATGCATTAAATGGGACATTTCTTTATCTTTTAAATGATGGTTCAGTTTATATGCACTCTTAAAGCATTTCTAGTTCCAAGAAACAGTGGATTGTACGTTTTATAACTTCTTCATATATGAGCTGAAATTTTCATAAAATCCCAAATAGGTTTTCTTTGCTATTCAAATATTATTTTTAATTAGGCAAACACATTTAAACTGAAACATTATTTATAAAACACATTTGAAATACAAATATGTCTACATATCTTTATGAAAAGAAAAATCATTGCCTAGTAGTCTACCTAACTTTTCATTTTTCTGTATTAGTTTATTTTTTCCATTTTTGTGGAAAGGAAAAATAATACATTTACAGATATATTTGGAAAAAATGCCTGTAAAAGACCAGATATAGAAAAGATATTGGAGGCACAAACAGAAAGCACTGCAGAAGTGGATAATCAATACATATAGTAAGATGTAGGTGGAAATTGTTACATCAAAATAAAATTTTTCCTTATTATTTTCTGTTTTATTGTATGTTCTTGTATTTTGATTTTTCCCTGGAGTATAATAAATGATTTCAGAAAAACTGCTTTCCTTTTGGTAATAGAGATATCATATTACTACTCAGGTACACTGAACTCCACTCAGTAGTATATTAGACTGTGTGCCTGTTATTCCAATTTCATATTATCCTTAAAATCCATACTAGGAAGGTGATATTCCTTCCATGTAATGAGTGCTTACTAACCTAACTTCGGGTAAGTGAAGAGAGTCCTTCAGGGAACGATATTATCTGGACCAAGTGGTCTATGCAGCTCTTTTCCTTTTGAGAGTGAGACTGCTCAGTTATACTATAGATACTTTGATGTAAATTACAGAGATGCATACATATATATATACACACACACATATATAGCAATATATAGTGTATATATGTAGCAATATATAGCTAAACATACACACTCATGCATATCTATATCTAGTGGCTCAGATCCTATGATTGAAGAATAGCTAAGATGGTTTAACTGCTCAAAACTGGCCAAGTTCCTCACCTCTACAACTTTGTGCAATATGCTCTCTTCACAGTTAATTCCTGTTAGTTTCCTATTAGACTCATTCATTCATTTACCTTTTTCTTCTGTTCTCACATTACTCATTTGTGAAAACTGTTTTATATTTGTGAAAACAGGTATACTTGACTATGAATAATATTGACTTGAATATGCAGTAGCTCTTTCATAAATATTATATAGGAAAATGTATTACTTAACTTTAAAGTGTCTTGCTCTAAAGCATAACACTTAGAACCCCCAATGGCTTTATTCTGAATGTTCTAGCATAGTACCATCACTGCAGGGATAGTGTGAAATTATGTAGAGACACAGAACTTAAAAAGAAAAAGCAATCTATGGTTACGAGGACAAGATCAAATGAAAAGGGCACAAGTTAATTAAATGAGTTAAGATTATTCATTAATTTTACTGTAAAGTTTGTTACCCTTAAAAGTCAATCCATCTCATAACTTTAGTGAGAAATTAACAAACCTGAATAGAGTAAAAGCATTATTGAGAAGGATAGAGGATAAGGACCCACAAACAGTCCTCAGATAGAAGCTGTTTAAAAGCTTTCAAAAAAATCTGTCGTTTGTGGCTTTGATTTATTGGTGACTTCTGGGTTCATCACTTGACCTTATTTTCTAGACCTGTAATTTTCAGCAGTCTTGTTGATATCTCCATTGACAAACATGTTGGAAAGAAGAATTCTTTTTTCTCCAACATTATTATGACAAGCCTTTAAGCTAGTTCTTAACATTGAGCACAGGAGATTCTGTCAAGCTTGAATCATCAGCTCCTGTTTCTGGGGCGCTGTTTCTGTGGCCTGACGTTTAATCTATAATGCCAGTGTTACTTATCAGAGTAATGCTGACCAAAGACCATTATTATCCTGACTAACTGAACCTCCACTTACTGGATAATGTAACACATTTACTGCTTTAAATGTTCTCAATTAAAATATTAGAAATATCACTATCATATTGTGGAAATTTACTCAATATGTAGTCTACAAGAGAGAGGGAAACTAGGTTTTAGCTGTTTGTACATTTCAGAAATTTAGAATTATTAAATTTCTGGAATGGTGATGGATGAACCTTTCTTGTCACTTGCAATACAAAAATGTAAATAATAAGGAAAGCTAACATAATTCACTACACTATTACTCATACTATAGAATTTTATTATATAAATGTATTAACCAAATTTCAGTAATTGAAAACAAACATAGTCAGTTTATCTGGGAAGTTCCTTCAAACCTGTTCCCAGTTAAAGACAAATAAATTAAGATTATCTTTAAGTAATGAGTAAAAGTCATTTTCAGTTTCTCTCTTGTTAATGAAGAAACCAAAGCTAACTATATTTCTTTATTTGTTAATTAAGAAACTATTATTGTCAATATAGAAATTATAATTCTTGATAATATTATTATTTTTATTTTACCTTCTAGAGATATAATATTCTTTTTAAGTATAGAAAATTTATCAGTTGTTAAAATACAAATAAACTCATGGATCATTTGGACAGTTATGAACCCTTTTCTTTTTTCTTGTTTCTTTTTTTTTTGTGTGGTATGCGGGCCTCTCACTGCTGTGGCCTCTCCCGTTGCGGAGCACAGGCTCCGGACGCTCAGGCTCAGCGGCCATGGCTCACGGGCCCAGCCGCTCCGCG
>NW_006794161.1:629579-652425 GCF_000442215.2 Lipotes vexillifer | reverse complement strand
ATTGCAGAGCACAGGCTCCGAACGCGCAGGCTCAGTGGCCATGGCTCACGGGTCCAGCCGCTCTGCGGCATGTGCGATCCTCCCGGACCGGGGCACGAACCCGCGTCCCCTGCACCGGCAGGCAGACTCTCAACCACTGCGCCACCAGGGAAGCCCCCTTTTTCTTAATATAAAGTGAAGTTAAATAAAAAAATGTCAAATGGAAACAAGCAAATTTTCTAATAGTAACATGCTGTGCTAATATGGGTACTATACCCTGATTCTTATTATACAAAACAGAGTACTACATATAAAATAATAAAACTAATAACTCTGCAAGAGGAAATTATAATCTTCAGCATCTTTAGACAGGGCAGTCTCTCACAGAAATGTTTAGAAAAGGTGTGAGGCTTTAATATCTAATTTAAAATTATAGGCAACTATTTGCATGAATGTTCACGGGATTCATGGAGACAAATGAGGTTATATATTATACAAAGTGTTTTTAAAATCTTGCTTCTCACAGATTGACACGATAAATAATGATAATATTCAACAGCAAAGTCCTTTTGGTAATTCCACAAATTATAATTCTACAAATATAACACATGCAAGTGTGCAACAAGTTCTTCAAGTTTTCATTTTGGTCTCTAAACATTTATACCCTCCCCGCCAAAAAAGAAAAGTGGAATTCTGAACTTATCAAATGGGGCAAAGCTATTTGCAAGTTTTCCAGTTCACAAAATGATCAATTCTAGTGATGAATCACACTGTTTCATGTCATTTTAATTAGATTTTACATAAAACCTGTCAAGAACAAATCCACCTTCAAAAGTGAACGATAATTATACCTTATAAATATTACAAACAATCATTCTTACATTTATACATTACTTATTTGGGAAGAATGATTCTTTAAATTTTTGGTTGACATAAACTAGTCTGTTTTCATTCTCGTTAAAATCATTCCTTAAACTAGTCAGCTTCTGTTATCTACAGTGATTTAATGTTTTAGTTTTAAATACAACTTTAATAATCAAAATTAGTGCATGAAATAATGCCTAAACTCAAGGAGCTTGTTTCTATTTGATAAGATAAACCTGGGACACATGAAGAGAAAAACTGTGCTAAACTATGTGTTATTGTTAAAGTTTAGAAGACATAGTGGTAATAGTTGGAAACACCTTATAGAAGAGGTAGGGAGACAATACAGTTCAGAAATGTAAGCCACAAACTCATAGAAATATTTGTGGCTTGTTGGCATTTTGAATAATCAGGAAAGAAAACCTCTGCAAAATTTGGATTTGATTATACATTATATTAAAATAAATGTATACATTATATTAAAATAAATGCAGTTATTAGTTAATGTAAACCCAAATTATCTCATTGACTTTGAAAGTTAGAAGAAACTTAAGAGATTATCTATGTCAGAAGTCATTAACTGGTCTACAAAGAAAAGTCTGAGTTGGACTTCTAGAACGTAGCTACTCAGATCCTTTCTAGCCACTCATGTCTTCTCCCTGACTAAATTTGTACTTATAGTACAAAAGCGTTATTATTTCAAAAAATAATTCAAATTAATATGTTAAAAACCAAAAGGGATATATATATGGCTAATAAATTCTAATTTTAAAAATACTTACAAAACTCTAATTTTATATTTTAAAGACATGGGATAGCTGAGTAGAGGAGATGTTTCTGTGTAAAAGCAGGATAGGGATCTTCTCTTGCTTCTTAAAACAGTAAGAAGACAATGTTACATTTACTATACCTGTAGCGGGGGAAGGTCTAATCTCTGGAAAAGAACATAAACCAAGAGTTGGAAAGGAAGGAGACCCCAGAAGTCATCTGGGGTATAGTGGTGTGCAGTAGCTCAAACTACCTGATTCCCAAGCCCCTAAACTGGGCAATAACAGTGTGATTTTTTTGTTTAATGTACCATGCTCTCCATTAAATTAAAAATTTAAATTAACATATAATTGTTATATTGTTTGTATGTAATTATATATATAAAATCGATCATAACATTATCAACTAAAAAATTCACATTTATATACTTTTAAAATATAGTTCTAGTAATTGTGTGAAAACATAATAATATATGGCATTAGTGCCTAATCCCAGGAATCTAGCTATGAGATAAAATGTTTTTATATTAAACCTACAGGAAACAGGTATGCTAAATTCTGAGGGACTGTTACAGACTTTCAGAAGACAGGGAGATAGTAGTTAGAAAAGAATTCTTACAGGAGGTAGGGGAGGAATATAGTTCAGAGATTTATAATAAGCCAGGAAAAAATACAGGCATATTGTTTTATTGTGCTTCACTTTATTGCACTTCACAGATACCGTGTTTTTTACAAATTGAAGGGTGTGGCAACCTTGTATCTAGCAAGTCTATTGGCACCATTTTTTCGAAAAAGCATTTGTTCACTTCTAGTCTCTGTGTCAGTTTTGGTAATTCCCACAATATGTCCAACTGTTTTATTATTATTATATTTGTTACAGAGATTTGTGATCAGTGATTTAGATGTTACTATTGCAAAAAGATTATGACTTGCTGAAAGCTCAGGGGTTGGTTAGCATTTTTTAGCATTAAGTATTTTTTTAATTAAGGATGAACATTGTTTGTTTTTAAACAGTGCTATTGCATGCTTAATAGACTACAGTATAGTGTAAATATAACTTATATACACCGTGCATGAGACCACCGATTCAATGAATAGTTAAATAAGTTCTAGAAAATATGCTTGAGGATTTGATGAAAAATTCTGAGTCAGTAGGGTTCTAGATTCAAAACATAGTTACAGATTACTAAGATTTTTCACTTTCTCAATTAGATTTTAGGTTTAAGACTTTCTGTTTATTGTTTACGTGCACTTTGTATTTGTCTTTTGTAAAGTGACAAAATTTTCAGTATAAACTATATTTTGTGAATGCTTTATGGCTTTATTTTTTCTAGTGCTATTATAATGGATGCCACCTGTTGTACGGATGCAAGTCAAGACTGAATGTGACACATTAAACTAAATCAAGAAGAGTTATATTAGCAGCACTATTATTAATATGAGACCTTTCATTTAGGGTAAATAAAGTCTCAGCAGACTGAATGATTTGTTGTTCCCACAACTTTATGCACTTGAATTTGGCTTCTAATTCTTACTAAATTTAATTCAGAATAAAATATTTCTTTAATCTACCTGGTAAAATATTTAGGTAGCTATTTAAAATAATCATCTGGAACATGCATTGAAATATCTCTTCAAGCTGAATATCAATATTATTATTATTATTATTATTAATTATTATTATTTTCTGGTACGCGGGCCTCTCACTGTTGTGGCCTCTCCCATTAGGGAGCACAGGCTCCGGACGCACAGGCTCAGCGGCCATGGCTCACGGGCCCACCCGCTCTGCAGCGTGTGGGATCTTCCCAGACTGGGGCACGAACCCGTGTGCCCTGCATTGGCAGGCGGACTCTCAACCACTGCGCCACCAGGGAAGCCCTGAATATCAATATTAAATGAGCTTTAAAAATTTCAAATGGAGGGACTTCCCTGGCAGTCCAGTGGTTAAGACTCCAAGCTCCCAATGAAGGGGGCATGGGTTCAATCCCTGGTCGGGGAACTAAGATCCCACATGCTGCATGGCACGGCCAGAAATAAATAAATAAATAAATAAATTTTATTAAAAAAAATTCTCAAATGGAAACTCAGGGGAAAAAAATGATGATCCTCATCCAGCTAAAATTAAGGACAGCTGTGGACAGCTCTTAAAATTTTTTAATCAAAATGCAAAAATTTTACCTTGAAATATTCTTCAGTGCCTTGATAGTGTACACCAATAATTCTCAGCCTGCAAGTGGTTACAGAATCACCATGTATTTATTGAGTTTAAGTAAACAAAAAGTCTAGTTGAGAATTTGCTCTGTGTGATAATCAGACCAATTGCTCTGAAGGTCTGTGCTGCTACAAATAAATAGATACTAAGTAAAATATGATGATTAATGCATTCATGGTCTCTAAAGAATTAATATTTTATGATAAAGTGAGAGAGAGAGAGAAACTAGAATTCAACTTTGTAAGTAAATGCTAAATCTGACAGTGACCATTTTGGTACTGAGATCCTGAGACTTGAATTTGAAGCCAGGAGAGCTGAAACTAAGATATTTGTGTTAAGAAAAGCTGCACGAAGGAGATAATAGTAATTTTTAGTAGGTAGTGAGCCCTTTCTCAAAGCAGGAGCAAAAAGTATATTCACTTTGGAAGAAAGCACCCTCAGTTTCATTTCAGGGTTCCTTCGTGGTGAGATCATACACGTATGAGTCAAAACCAAACATCACATAGAGGAAAAGGGCCTAATGAATGAACATTTGCTGATACAACCAATAAGAGGACATTTCCAAAGGTCACTTACTGTTGGCGGAGATCCTGATCCGTTCTCAGTGCTGTTGGACTTCCCTGATATTGTCAGAGAGTCGTATTCCACCCTGGGGCAGAGTAAGCCTACCTGAGCTGCCTTCTGTTGTTAGGTTGAAAGTCAGGAAATGAGGGATCTGGGTCACCTTCTTCTGTTGGGTGGGCACTGTGTAGTTCCTAAAATCCTGGGGTTCCAAACAAGTTCATCTTCTTCTTACAACCTTTGAGAATTCTCCTTTGATTGTGCCTCATGTTATTTCCAGGGTTTATAGTTGTGCTTGGCAGGGAGGAGTAGGGAGAAAGGGGACTATACCACCTTGACTGAAAGTTAACCTGCTATTTCTGAAAAAGTACCTAATAATTAGTCTATTCTTCAAAACTCCCAGGCCAGGGAGAAGTCAGGGAGAATATTATGAAAGTTAGAGTAGCTTAATTTCAGTCAGTTCCAGGGCACTCTTTGTCCGCTTAACAATCATAAATTTCCTGGACATTCACCTAACATTTGATTATTTTTTCCTCTCTCTGGAAAAAAAAGGTGGGAATAACAATTTTTTCTGTTGTCTTTTCTCTATAAAATCGTACTTTCTTCACCTTTCTCAAAAAGTTTAATTTCACATTATTGCCATAGATGCTGTGCTTACCAGATTTCTATTAAACATCTTTGTTCAAAAATTGTCAGTTTACTTTTCTTTAGAACCCTGAAACGTTTGCCCAACCCAGTGAATCTGCTTCAAATGAAATAATGGAGCTATGAATTGATATCATCATTGCCAGTTATTTCTGTCATAATGAGGCTGTAAAAAGACCTGAATAACTCCCTACTTTGAAGTAGGCACTTTTGTTTGCAATCCCACAAATGGTAAACATTCTTGAACTGCTTGAGAATACAGATAAATACTGTCACAGTCAGAGGGCAGAACACAGTGTGGTAATATCTGAATTTTATATAATATTATTTTGAGTTGAAAAAAAATCTACATCTAACCATGCAGTGTTCCCTACTCCCACCGTCCTATTCTTACTCCTGTTTCAAGATACCATCACTGAAGGCAATCTTCATCCTGAAGTTAGTACTTGATAATATCTTGCTTTGTTTTGTTTTCATAACTTTTGAAAGTGAGCATAATGGTGTTTTAAACTTTTGGAACTTATTAACACTTAATAGCTTATTGTTTAGATACATGCCTATGGACGGGTGTTACTGTGAATCATTCATTATTAATCGCTATGCTGTTGTTTGCCCACTGTTCTAACTTATCATCAAGATCCGGAGTATTATTTAGTGATAGTCTTGAACGTACTAATTATATTATTTTAAATGATAAGTAAAAGCAGGCCGTGGAAGAACAATGATAAGAGTTATGAACCAAAGATTACAAAAAAAGTGTCCAAGTTTGTGTGCCTGATGTCAACTTTATAAAATAAATGAAACGGTCCTTTCAGATTTCCAGAAAAATGACAGGAACATCTTCTACTACAAATTGCCTAAAATGCTGAATTTGAGCTTACTGAATTGAATTTAGAAATAAAGGGAAGTCCATAAATACCACTAATGGAAAGGAAACCGAAAGGCAGGGCAAATAAGGGTGCAAACTCATTTTGCCCAGACCCTGGAGGATCATCAGATTTACACAAGACATAAACAGTAAGAAGTTTGAAGTTAATTCCCTGGAATAAATAAAAACCACAACCCTGTGTTTGTTCTGGTATGGAGTTCAAATTTACCCTATTGCTTACTGTGGGAAATCTTTGGTAAGATTAATATAAAATTTGATCCAGAACACATGATATTCAGAGAGTGCAGAGCAGAAATAAATGCAAATCTGTTCTAGAGGGATAATTTTACAAGGCAGTCAGTGGACTTTTCATTTAAAAAAACTCCCTGAAAAAGATAAGTGCATGATGAAAAATAGCAAAACACAAATAGAACTAATCCTCCAGGAAATGATAATTAATTATCTGAAAGGGATCATAAAAGTATTCCTAAATTGACTGAAGTAAAATTTTAAACATTATAAAACACAAGCAAAGCATAAGGCCTTATGAAATATAAGATTTGATAAAATACCACTATTCTTGCATCATTTCCTGTTTCATTTGGAATTCATAGTAAAAATCATGTCAAAAATATTATTTTATATAAGGATGGAGTTTATGCTAATTATAGCCTATAATCTCACCACTGAACTCTACTCTGGCTTACTAATTATAAGCAAATAAAGTAAATAAATAAATGCCCAAATACAGAGACTATGACTTCTGTTCTCCCCATGTATTGGGAGACTGCTTACAACTCAAGATAAATTTCTACCATTCTACAGCTTTCCTTGAAAAGAAACATAAACACTAACCCCAAATACCTCATAAGGCAGGAAACCAATGAAAGTAATCATATCTCTCCCTCTCAAAAACTGGTTTATTTTTGCAAATAACAAGACCACATATCAGTCTGTACCAGGTTTACTAAGAGAAAAAGAAATGGTAACTGAATTACTAGTCAAATATTCCCCTTTAACTCAATCATATATATATTTTTTAATTAGGATAAGAGGCAAGACTATATCCCTTAACTGGCAGAGTGGGATTTAAAAGTCATTCCTTTATTTTGTTTTCCTTCTTAGTCTATGGGACCAATTTTCCATATGGTATTTGTAGTTCTTACAGGCAAGTTTGTATTTTGGCTTTCTCTCTTGTAAAACACATGTTCTTGAGTTCTTGGAATCTGATTGAACATCCTCTGTCTCGGAGGATGCCCGGAAGGCAATTTTTATGTTATCTCTGAGGTTTATACACACACAGCCTCCAGCCAGAGACTGGACTTAATTACTTTAAAAACTTGGGAGGGTTTCCAGTTGTGGGTGGGCATAGACATAATTTTCCCTTTGCCTTTTTTTTTTCACACAGATTCTTTGAGCCAAAATAACAAAAAACGTAATAGTAATGTTTCCCACTCATACATTCGTTATGCTGTTAAGATTTGCTGCATTGTAAAAAGAAAAGTAGTTTGAACTAAACAACAATAGCATTAAAAGTAGAAGCAAACTTATATTCAGGTTCAAACAAATAACAGAAATAAACCCCCAAACCCCTCAGGCTTTATTTCTGCATTTTCTTATTTCAGCCAAAGAAACAAAAGCAAACTCAGAAAGAAAAACTCTGTGTGGGTATATGTATCCAACATTGTTGTCATCCTAATGTTCAAAATCTCATGAGAAATCTCGGTTTCCATAGTGAGTGCAATTGTATGTCTGACACACTAATAGAAGATGGTATGAATGTTGACAGACTAAATAGAAAGCAAAATGGCACTGAAGCCAACATAAGAGTATTTGCTAAATCATAATCTGGAATTTCCTTTGTTATGGTCTGGCAAATTTCCCATTATCAAACTAAAGTAAAATAGTAGAACTACTGGGGATTATCCAGTATTAACTTGTCCAAATCTTTTTTATGCCCCTTAAGCCTCCAATACTATGTCTCTCCCTTTTTAGTATATGACCCTGTCTACATTAATGAAGTAATCAAGGGCATTCAAGATTAGGCCACTTAAGTTTTATCCTCTAAACATTCTCATGTCCTTTTTTTTTATTAAAGATATGCTACATAGTTGTCATAATTTGCCTTTCATAAAGTACAATTTCTCAAGTAAACTTCAAAATAGCCCTAGAATTTAGATGGGAAAGAAAACATTGCACCTGTTTGCTGAATAAGGAAACAGAGGACAGAGTAGTAAAAGACTTGGGTAAGTTACCAAACAGGTCTCTAGTTATAGGTTTCTGCCTACCAGCCCACGCAATCTGGACTCAGAATTTTGGGTTAAGTCCTGTATCCATGGCAGGTTCCTGGGTAAGGAACCTTTCGGTTCCTTGTAAAATAGGAATAAAAACTGCCTATCTTTTAGATTTTTGTGAGAATTAAAAGATATATTACATACAAAGCATTTAGAAAAGCACCTGTATTGTCCTTAACAAATGTTAACTATTATTATTTCCTGAAAATGATAATGAAATATTGAAATATTTAATGTTGAATATTTCATAAATGAAATATTATTTCCTGATAATGATTTTTTAAAAATTCTTGTGCAGTACTAATACCCCTACTTGTATTCCTTTTCCCATTCCAGTCTATAAATAGCTTCCCCATTTAAGTAAGTAATCTATCCACCGTCTACCTTGGATCTTTTCCTTTCTGTCTACCAGCATGGTTAGACCGCTTTCTTATACGTAAGGAAACAATCATTGTTACTCTCTCAAGTATCATCTTTTTTCTCTCTCTCCTTTAATTTTTTCAAAGACCCACAAATCATTTAACTTTCCAGCTGGAAATGACCTTCTAGTTCATCACTGTTGTTTCACAGATTGCCCACTGTAGGATCAGACCAAAGTCTGAAGGGAACAGGTTCCCCAAAGCGAAGAGTGCTCTTTCCTGCCTCTACTTCTGCACCCCAATTTACTAATCCATTTCCTACCTTTTGGATTTTTGCCCCAGAACTCTTCTAAAAATGAAGACTTTGGCTCACTCTCTTCAACATGTAAAACTTTTGATTTCCTTTTATATCTCTGCCTTCCAATACAATGAATGTATTGTTTCCTATTTTGATTCTCATTTTAAAATGCATTCTTTTTTGTCATACTATCTGAGAGAGAGATGCCTTACCAAATTCATTTCAACCTCATTTATCACTAAACTTCCACCTTTGGTGACTAAATTCTCTCAGTTGGCTTCAATCATAACATCATTGCAAATCATTTTCAAAATAGCTTCATCGATTCAACCTATATTTTTTGAACCCCAATAATGAGGCAGGGCCTGTGCCACACACTGGGAATGGAATGACAAGAAAGAAGGTCTGGTCAATCTGAGGCCTCAGAGAACTTATTGGTGTCCTGCAATTTAACAACCAACTCTACTTTCCTCCCCAAAGGACAAAAACTGATTCATAGAATTTGCCAAATTCCATGGTGTGAATACTTTGAAAATACTCCCACCGTAACTGGTATTACTGCAAGACGTTACCGAAGGCAAAGTAGGGAAGAGCCACTAACAGTGGGCTCTTATGAGTAAGTATGATCTGTCTCTCTAACATATCAGTGAGCTTATGAATGTTAAACAAAAAAAACACAAATAAATAAGTTCTTACAAACTACATAAATGCTGTGTCCAACTTTGACTTGTTTCATAAGGATTTACAAAGAGCCTAGGTTAATTTTTCCATTGTAGACCATGAATCCTCACAACAGTCATCATGTGTTTGTTTTTCCCCCTTATTTCAGGAAAAAACCCAGTAATTTTAAAAGATAAAACAATTGTTACTACAACTATTATTTGGAAGTTAGTTACTCTTTGATCTGTGAGCACATTTTTTGTCTTAAACTAATAAACTTTATGGTTTAGAGAAGTTTAGGTTTATGGCAAAATAGAACACAAAGTACAGAGGGTTCCCATATAATCCCTTTACCCACACACACAAAACTCCCTCACTATCGACATCATGCATCACAGTTGTACATTTGTCACAGTCCAGGCACATATAAGGACACATCATTATCCCCTAAGTCCATAGTTTACATTAGGGTTCACTCTTAGTGCTGTACATCTTATGGGTATGGACAAAAGTATACTAAGTATTCCTCATTGTAATATCATACTGAATACTTTTCCTGCCCTAAAAATCCTCTGTACTCTGTCTGTTCATCTCTCCTTCCCCCATAAACCTTAGCAACCACTGATAATTTTCCTGTATCTATAGTTTTGCCTTTTCCAGAATGTCATGTAGCTGGAATTATATGGTATGTAGCCTTTTCAGATTGGTTTCTATCACTCAGTAATATGCATTTAAGTTTTTTCCATGTCTTTTGGCTTGATTGCTCATTTCTTTTTAGTGCTGAATAATATTCCATCATTTGGATATACCACAGCTTTTTTATCCATTCACCTGTTGAGGCATATCTTGGTTGCTTCAGGTTTTGACAATTATGAGTAAAACTGCTATAAACATCCATTTGCAGGTTTTTGTGTGGAGATATGTTTTCAGCTCCTTTATGTAAACACCAAGGAGTATGATTGTTAAATTGTATTGTAACAATATGTTTAAGCTTTGTAAGAATCCACCAAACTGTGTTCCAAAGTGGTTGTACATTTTCCATTCCTACCAGCAATGAATGAGAGTTCCCATTGCTCCACATGCTTGCCAGTATTTGCTGTGGTCAGAGTTTTGGATTTTGGCCGTTCTGGTAGGTGTGTAGCAGTATCTCGTTGTTTTAACTTGCAATTCCCTAATGACGTATGATGTTGAACATGTTTTCATATGCTTACTTGCAATCTGTATATCTTCTTTGGTGAGGTGTTTGCTCCAGTCTTTGGTCCAGTTTTTAATCAGGTTATTTTCTTATTGTTGAGTTTTAAGAGTTCTTTGGACATATTGATAACAGTTCTTTATCAGATATGTCTTTTGCAAAGATTCTCTCCCAGTCTGTAACTTGTCTTTTCATTCTCTTACCTTCATCTTTTGCAGAGCAGAAGTTTCTTTTTTTTAAAATTAATTAATTAATTTATTTATTTATTTTTGGCTGTGTTGGGTCTTCGTTTCTGTGTGTGGGCTTTCTCTAGTTGCGGCGAGTGGGGGCCACTCTTCATCGCGGTGCGTGGGCCTCTCACTGTTGCGGCCTCTCTTTTTGCGGAGCACAATCTCCAGACGCGCAGGCTCAGTAGTGTGGCACATGGGTCTCGTTGCTCCGTGGGATGTGGGATCTTCCCAGACCAGGGCTTGAACCTGTGTTCCCTGCATTGGCAGGCAGATTCTCAACCACTGCGCCACCAGAGAAGCTCAGAAATTTCTAATTTTAATTAAGTCCAGCTTATCTATATATCGTGTCTCTTGTGATATATCTAAAAAGTCATTACCATACCCAAGGTCACCTAGCTTTTCTCCTTTATTATCTACTGGGAGTTTTAGAGTTTAAAGTTTTATATTTAGATCCATTTTAAGTTACTTTTCATGAAAGGTGTAAGGTCTGTATCTAGATTCATTTCTTTGTGTGTAGATGTCCAGTTGCTTCAGTACCGTTTGTTGAAAGACTATCTTTGCTCCATTGTATTGCCTTCCATCCTTTATCAAAGATCAATTCATCTGTTTATGTAGGTCTATTCCCGAGCTCTCTGTTTTTTTCTATGATCTATTTGTCTCTTCCTTCACCACTGTCACCACTGTCTTGTTTACTATAACTTAATTAGAAGGCTTGAAGTCCAGTGGTGTCAGTCCTCAAACATTGTTCTTCTTCAGTATTGTGTTGGCTATTCTAAGTCTTTTACCTCTGTATATAAACTTTAGGATCACCTTGTTGATATTCATAAAATAACTTGCTGGGATTTTTATTGGGGTTGCATTGAATCTATAGATAAAGTTGGGAAGGACTGACATCTTGACAATATTGAATCTTCCAACCAAAGCATTTTGTTCATAGGTTTTAGTGCAAATAATTGCAGCAGCAAAATTCCTAAAACTAATCTCTAATGCCATACTGAATACTGTAATAGATAAAATTTTTAAATGTATCAGCATTAAAAGTTAATGTCTAAGAGATTAGATTGTTCACTAATATCTGTATTACTTAAGCCACAATTATTGTACTTAAATTTCTTGCTTTTATTTTAATCTCAATTATCTATTATCTGTGTACATTATTTCCCAATGCATGCTGTAAGGAACATAGATATGCCATAAAAATTTGGTCTATGGAAAATGAGTTTGGGAACTACTATATAATATTACTTCCAACCCCCTCAGATATTCAAAATGCATATTAACCTATTAACTACCCCAAGAATTTGAGCAAAGGATAAAAAATTTTTTGATGTTATTGGTTCTGTATTTTCTTATGTGTACCTCGATCTATCTATCCATCTATCTATTTTACATTTTGCTTAGTTCTAAATTGATCAATGTTATTGCATTTTGTCCAAATTTTCCAAATAGCCTTCACCAAAACATATGTTTATTATAGTAAGTTGGTAAATGAACATTAAATTACATAAGTTAGAGAGAATTTCAGTCTCTATATGGAACCATTCCATGGAAGTTGTTTAAAACTCAAGTAGTTGTAGTAATAGCAAAACAGAGATAGACACTGAAATTTACTTTGCATTTACTGTGTCCCAGGTGCTCTTCTGGATATAATCATTCCCAAAACCTTTTAAGTAAGTACTATTGTTAGCACATGTTCCTTGTGAAGAAAGTGAGACCCACAGAGTCTCTTAAGGTATACAGTCTATAAAGGCAGAATGGTGATTACTACCAGGTGTATCTAATGCCATGTTCTAGCTACTCTTTTAAACTTCCTTTCCAAAATAGAATTGACCTAGACGATATATGCGATTGTTATGGATTGAATTGTGCAGCCCCCAAAAGATAAGATCAAATCCTTTCCCCTGATATCTGTGAATCTGATGTATTTATGGAAATAGACTTTTTCAGATATAATCAAGTTAAGATGAAGTCATATTGGGGTAGAGTGGGCACATAATACAGTGTGGTATCATTATAAGAAGGGGAGAAGAAACGCAGGGAAGAGACACATAGTATACTAGGATGAAGGTATAGATTGTAGAAATGTACTTACAAGCTAAGAAAGAGCAAGGATTGTTAATGACAGCAGAAGCTAAGAGAAAGTCATGGAACAGTTTTTCCCCTAGAGCATTCAGGAGAACATGGCTCTGGGGATACCATGATTTCAAACTTCTAGCCTCCAAACTGTGAGAGAATATACTTCTGTTGCTTTAAACCACCTAGTCTGTGGTACTTGGTTGTGGCAGTCCTAGAATACTAATAGCAGTGAACAATTAAATTCAGTATTTAAATCTAATAGGATACACTTATTGAATATTTCTTATATTTTCAGAAATGTTTACAGATTATTAGGAAATGGTTGATATAGAATATAATTAAAATAATTAAAGCCATTTTCAAGTTAATGTATCTAAAATAATAATAATAATATAAAAATTCTTAAGGCAATAAATATACATGTTTTCATTTAAAAATGTGTCATATATGCTTACTTGTTATCAATTTTGCTAAAATTTAAATTAAATAAAAAGCTGCATTTCTCATAAACAATATATTATAAGAAGTAAGTCCTGTGATTTATTTCTCCCCCACTTGCCCATGTAATTCTTAGAGAAGAATTTTAAATTGGCAAGACGGGAAATGTCATTTTATGTTCATCTTTATGTCTTTTGTTTAAAGTAATTGTCAAATTCTCTCTCTCTCAAAAAATTGTGTTTTCCCAGATACCATAGTTTCTTGTTATATGTAAAATCTTGCATAACATTGAGTCATTACCCCCAGGACAATTGTATTCCAGTAAAAATATATAAAGGATGAGGAAAAGTTAGAGACAATGTTTATCTCAAGAAGTTGATCACAGAAATCACTTAATATTGGAATAAAAATACCAACATAGATAGTTGCACAAATATTTCACCTCCATTTTTATTTTTAAAGCATATTTTTTTATTATTGTTGAAGCTGAAATAATTATTGCTGAAATAAATAATTATTAAATTTTATCCAGAAACTTCTGAGTTTCTTTCTATTTTATCATTCACTAACACTGGAAAAATTAGGAAACAATTAGTTAAGCATATAGGTTTACAGAAAATTAGCTGGCAAAATTTTATATTGATAATTTTTTCAAGAAAAAGTTCCTTATGTAAATGTTTATGTACTCTTATAACCTAAATAAAACCATAAGCACATGCAAGAAAGCTTGTCTTGATGTTATAAAAAGGTTGTTGGTTACTCTTAAAGTCATAGGGACATAGAGATGGAAAGAAATTTGTGAGAATTCCAACTATTTGGGAAAATCCAGCTGTCATCCAGAAAAATTCTGCATAAGGCACAATAGGCTAGACTATGTTGCAGTAACAGTTAAAACATGAAATCTGATTGACTTAACAAAGGTTAATTATTGCCTATGTTACAATCAAACATGTTAGGTGGGTCTTCTTGGAGGCTCTTTTTCAAGCAGTGACTTCCATCTTGTAATGTTTTCATCTTAAAAGATGGCCTTTGAAAATCACCTAGCAAAGGGAAAGTGGACAACTGTGCTGGAGTTTCCACGGCCAGACTTGGGAAAGGGCTTCAGCCCACATTCTAGTTACATGGCTGTAGTCTCACTGAAAAGTAGGCAGAAAATGTAGTCTTCCTCTGTACCCAGAAAATAAAACAGGATCTGGTGAACACAGAGCAACATGTCTGCCATTACCAACTTCAAATCTACACATTTAGGGAACCACTGATAATCACATTGCTTTTCAGCTTCGGTAAGGCAAGTCTCTTTTGTATAAAATGAGAGAAGAAGAGATATCAGGGTTTTCTTAGGTTTTTTCCAGCCCCCAAATTCTCAAACTCAACGACAGTAAATACTAAGGCTCTATTTTTTTTTTCCTATTCAGAATTCCAATTGAATTTATAGTCATATATATATTCAGTAAGTAATTAAGGAAATCCTATGCTTCATGCATAGAAATAAAAGCTGCATAAGAAAGAATTCAGAATCCAAGGACTTAGCAACTTAATAGAATTTAAAAAATGATCTTTATAATATAAGGCAGAAAGATTTTATTGACCAAATATAGATATAAAAGACTTTGGAACACTGAGGAATGAGCAATTAATTTTCAATTCAGAGATCTACTAGAACTGTATGTGTGAGATGGTTAATTTAAGTGTCAACTTGACTAGGTCATGGGATGCCCAGATATTTGGTTAAACATTATTTCTGGGTGTGTCTGAGAGTGTGTTCCTGGATGAAATTATCATTTAAATTGGGGGACTGAGTAAAGCAGATTGCCTTGCCCAATGTGGGTGGGCATCATACAATGCATACAGCTCCTGAGTAGAACAGAAAGGTAGAGGAAGGAAAAATTGCTGTCTTTGCCTGACTGATGAGCTGGGACATTTTTCTTCTCCTTCCCTCACACTGGGACTTACACCATTGGTGCTCCAGGTTCTCAGGCTTTCAGACTCAGGCTGGAACTACACCACCAGCTTTCCTCAGTCTCCAGCTTGCAGGTAACAGACCATGGGACTTGCAGCCTCCATAATCATGTGAGCCAATTCCTTATAATAAATCTCTTTATTTAGGAAATGGGTGGATAGCTAGCTAGCTGGCTAGGTAGGTAGATATAGAGATATATATTTCTCTGGAGAACTCTAATACAGTACGTTTTTTCTTTTGTTTCCTTCAGCTTGCATTATTTAAAATTTTTTTCTCAAAGTGTGATCTCATCCATGTTATAAATAAAATCTGTATTAAGTTAGTTCTTTATGCTATATTTTAAAGTTCTTTAAACTATGCCATATTTAGTACATGAAAGAAATTGATTTACAGTTTCAGTTTCATAATAACATAAACAATGCAAGAAGCATTATGCTTTTTAAAAATATGCAAGCTTAGTGAATTTCATGCTGTAGCATTATTCTATAATCTGCAAAAAATAAAAACATTTGAAGTTCCTATCCATCATATTTAAATAGTTTCTGGCCTTTGTTTTAATGATTAAATGATGAAAATCCAATCTTAATCAAGTATGTAGACTCAATAGAACAACAATTTCCATCCATTTTTTCCCCCAGTTGTGGAAATGCTTCTAGTTTATTCATTTACCAAACACTCATATGGTGCTTACTATGAGCTAGTCAGTGCTTTACAAATACTCACTTTTTAAAATCTCATCTCTGCCTTCTGGGGTAGGCAATATTTATTGTCATTTTGTTGAGGAAACGAGGTTTTAGTAACCTGCCCAAGAGATTTAATAACATGCCCAAGGTCACAAACACAGCTTAAACAGCATGCAACGGCATGAAAGATATTTGGCAATGCTGTCATCTCTAAATCCATATGGATATAGTTGCTGGCTCTTGTGGTTAATAGGCATTTAGGTTAAAAAAATACATAGATCCAATATCTATTTCTTTGGCATCAAAAGCTCTCCAAGAGAAAAATAGCCATGGAGAGGCAATCAACTCTTGGTAATTCCTTGTCATTTCAAATGGTTATTTCTGTGCTTTCTAACACCTTTCTGTTAGAAAGCAAAGTTAGTAAAATTTGCCTACCCAATAGGCAGTTTATTATAAAACCAGATAAATTAAGTGTGGCCATCACCATGCTCTTGCATTATAGTTCCTTTATTTATTTATTTTTTGGCTGTGCCTTACGGCTTGTGGGATCTTAATTCCCTGACCAGGGATGGAACCAGGACCCTGGCAGTGAGAGTGCCAAGAGTCCTAACCTCTGGACCTCCAAGGATTTCCCTCTAGTTCCTTTAGAACCAGAATGAGTTCTAAGAGTTTGGCTACTCTTACAACCATGTTCAGGAAGAACAAAGATTAATTTATAAGTGATTGACTATTAATATTTTAGAGATAAAGAAAATGGCTTATATGTTTACATGTTCTAGAAATGAAGTAAGCATCTGGCCATGGGAGAGCCACTGTACTCTGGTTTGGAAATAAAGGGAATATGTTCCGTAATAATTTCTTCAAAAGAAAAGAAGAGACAGTGATGATTTAGAATCTATCCTCTGAGGAAATTTATCATGCTCTTTGCAGGAGACAAAACAGCCTTCAGTATTTGTATGCAAATTCTTGTCAGTGAGTACACGATGGTGTAATAGACAATGTATGATCATGCTAGGAAATTGTTTTCACTACGTTTTTTACATCAGTAAAGAAATTCCTGGTTTGTTACTCTTCAGATCCAAGCAGGAGTGTTATTTGTGAATACTGATTTACTTACCTTGAGTGTTACTGGTGCAAAAATTTTGATTCTGACTAGATAAAAGCACATTTCCTTTTAGTTATATTCCTTGTTACTGGACAGGCTTCCTTCTATGCTCACTTTCTAATTGACATAAAGCACAGCACTAACAGCAGACTGAAGCCACTCAGGCAGGTCATATCTACCTACAAGGACAAGTTTTTCTATCTTTTCAAAAACTTGTTTCAGATATGACGTTCTGGCTCATTAATTGCCATTTGATAAGAAAACCTGTTGAAACTTCTTTGGTGCATCTAGTCTCAGCACTATTCTTCAGTGTTCTAATATTAGTCTACTAATATGTTTTTCTAGCTTTTTAGGTACTACATGAGGCTCCTTGTCACATAAAACTGCAACTTGGTTGGATGCTTGTAATAACTTCTCAATCAGCACATTACTAAATGACCTCCAGCTTCTTTCATTGTAATAAAATAGTGCCCTTCTAAGCATCAGGACCACACCTAATTTTCACTACTGTCTACTTTGTTAAAATGTTCAGAATTCCTTGGTGATTTGAGACCAGGTGCCATGTAAACATTATAGTTACTAAATTCTATTTTCATTGTATAAACGATCTATTAATAATATAGTAAAAACAAAACAAAACAAAAAACCAATATAGTTATTTTCCACATATGTTCCTTCCACAAAAGACATCCCCAAATATGCCAATATTACCTAGATTTGTTATTCAGATTTAGTATGAAGTAAACATTGTACAGTATGTTAATAATTAGTAGCTGACATAACAATTAGCAGCTAACTAACATAAAACAAAACCATAGCATTGTCATATCATCATCTGTACCTGAGTCAGAAATAGACTCCACAACACAAGGAAGCAAACCATTCCTGGTCCTGGAGTCACCTCAGAAGGTGCACTAGCTGTACCTCTCACCCAGGCCCCAGTCATTCCAGTTTACAGCTAGTGAATGGGGCATGAAATACTGTGCACTAGTGAAATTAGTACTCTGCATGTTGTGATCTTTTTTCTAAGAGTTTTAGATTTTAGATTCTGAGCTCATATTAAGCCAGGTTTTGGCTATAAGAATTTGTTGCAGTTCGGGTGGAGGTTAGGCCTCTCCTGAGAAGTTTTGATTCCATTTCTTCCAGGAACTCCTTGAAACAAAACATCTAGGACCACTTTTTTTCTAACGTTCTAGTCTTGGGTTTTTCAATATATTGCAGTGTGTATAATTCAAACCCAGTAAATTTGCTTTGAATTTCAGGAGACATGTTTTTCCCCTTAGTTCAGAGCCCAGGCCTAGATGGGCAAGCCTTCTTGTTCACTTCATGGGGCAGTATGTTAAAGTGTCCTTTCATTTTTTTTTTATCATTATAAAGTCCCCATTGTTATAAGGGATTCCAACTCCCTGACTTTCTTGTCCCCAAATTTTATTCCCTGTCCAAGTAGCTATGAAAATGCAAGCCTTTTCTTTATAGAGAATAAAAGATTTTCCCAAGACAATTGGAAGCTTTGATTAGCCTCTTTAGTTTTTTGCCCCCAGAAATTTCCCTTAATTACTTTGGAGGTCAGTCTTCTACTTTAAAGACTTATTTGTTAAATTTTATCACACATTTCAAGGCGTTTTGTGCCAGGAGATTCTCTGGGGTATTCACTTTATCTTATAGGTGAAAATGGAAATAAATTGTAAATTGTGTAAATTGGAATCCTGCTGATTTGGGAACCCCTGGACTGAGCAGCAGCGGGAAGCAGCATCAATTTGTTATTTTATGGATTAATTTGTATTTTCTATAATTTACATTCTGAACAAATCTGTAGATCTCACAATCCTGGAAGGAACATCTTTCATGCTGGTACCTTAGTGAGCTGTAGTCACCCTGTATAAGAATAACTGCTCCAGGCTGCAAGCTTTTAGAGAGCAGAGAAATTAGTTCAAGTATGAGTATAGGCCCTGTCATATCATTTCGCACAATACTTACATTTTATTTTAAAAGTAAGTCTTCATATAGAAGTAATATATAGAAATTTAAAGGACATGTAGAATAGTAGTAGATGCAGAAGATAGTAAGGGACACATTAAATTAAGAACAAAATACAGAAACCTGGGAGCACATTATAGTGCATGGACATCAGCAGATGAATAGATGCCATTAGGTAATGACTGTAGCCATTAGGTAATGACTGTAGCCAAGAGAGATTTTCTAATTTCCTTGGGAGGCATGGTGCTTAGGACTTATCTTTTTGTAAAACAGATAATAATTCTCCAAAGGGTGAAAATGAAATGCGTTCTTCACTTCTTTTTAAAATGGTTTGAAAGTTTGGTGCCCAATTTTGTCAAAGTGAAAGCATGTCTCTTCAACTTTTGCTGCTATGGAATATGCCATTTTCCAACAAACCAGTTTATCATCATAATGCGGTTTATTATCATAACTTAAGAGTTCTCTTAGAAACATATGACCCAAGAAGATGATTATTCCAGAAAAAAGAACTGCAGATCAACTAGTCAATTGACAATAACAAATTTGAATTTGGCAGTAGCTGGTAACATCTATAAAATTCATCTCACTAAATTGACATATATTTTGAAACTAGTTTATCTTGGAGGATATAGCAGGAGATTGTATACAAGATTTTTGAGTGTTGCACTGGGAGTGTTTTTGATTGTCCTTTTGTTACTGCTTTAAAAACAGATAGGCTCTCTGTACTATAATTATTTCTATTGAAATTTACAAATGACATAGATATGATGGCAAGAAGAATATTTAATGACATGGAAATATATCCATGGCATATTTTCAAATAAAAATACAGTTTAGAAAATGACATATTTGCTATGATTTGAGATAATTTTCCATCACAGGAATTGGGAATACAAATAGTCTTTGTATTGATGCTTTTGAAAAAAATACTGGAAGAATTTCGTGATTAAAGAATTAAGGACTGACTGCTTTTGATAACCATGCTAGGCTGCTTAATTAACCTCTGCGAATATCAACCTCTTCACACATAAAATGTGAATTTATATGCATTGCCAAAAAACCCTTCAGAAAACTTGTGCCAGTTTAATTTAAATTCCCAGAGAAATGAGTTGTCCATTCCTTATATCATTTCCAACACACACTATCATCTATGTTTTCTTATTTTTAGCTAATTTAATACACAAAAATAAATTAGTTTTTTTTTCATTTTCATTTCTCTGTTTACTAGTAAAGTTGCTAATTTTTTCTTATATAAACTTGTAATTCCTATTGAGATAGTATTTTTCTAATAATGATCTTATTGACTAAAGATATTAATATTTGAAATTCTGTTATAAATGCTGTGAATATATTTTTGGCAACATTTTGTTTGCCTTCCAGTTTGCTTTATGCTATTTTTGAAATGCAGACAGTTTAAATGTCTTTGTAGCTCGATCTCGCAATCTTGTCCTATATGATGCCTCCTTGTTATGATGCTTAGTAGAAGTCCTTCTTCAAGTTCAAGATTTTGTAAATATTTACTTATGTTTCTTCATATATATACTTAAAGTTTATTATTTTACATTTATTTCTTGAATCTTCCTAAAGTAGGAAACAACATTCATTTTTTGCTAAAATTGTTTATTAGTTATTCTAACACCATTCATTTAAGAATTTATCATTAACCTACTATCTGATATCTTGGATCCTAGATTTCCTAGAATGTTCCATTGATCTAGCTATTATTTCTAGGAATAGCAAATATCTATTATTTACTAGGAATATATCTTTTAATATTATAGTTTATAACATATTTATGTTTGTTGAAACAAATTATGTTTGTCTTTGTCTGCTTGGGCTGTCATAACAAAATACTATAGACTGGGTTGCTTATAAAGAGTAGAAATTTATTTTCTCAAAGTTCTAGAGGCTAGAAAGTCTAAGATCAAAGACAAGCAGGTATGGGGGCTTCCCTGGTGGTGCAGTGGTTGAGAGTCCAGCCATGGCCGCTGGGTCTGCGCGTCCGGAGCCTGTGCTCCGCAGCAGGAGAGGCCACAACAGTGAGAGGCCCGCATCCCGCAAAAAAAAAAAAAAAAGACAAGCAGGTTTTAGTTTCTGGTGAGAACTCTTCCTGGCTTGCAGATGGTCACCTCCTTACCATGTCCTTACATGGCAGAGGGAGAAAATAAGCTTTCTGGTATCTCTTCTAATAAGGAAACTAATCTCATCAGACCAGGGCCTCATCCTCATGACCTCATCTAATCTTATTTACCTCCAAAACACCTCATTTCCAAATACCATCACACTGGGGATTAGGGCTATAACATATGAATTTTGGTAGAACACAAACATTCAGTACATAATAATATTCATCCTTCATTTTATAAAAGATGCAAATTTTTATTGTTTGCTTTTACAGATGAAACTTAGATTTATTCATCTAATTTTAACTTCAGTATTGTTATATTGTATTTATTTTTTATATGAGCTTCAATCTTTCTTGGAACAAACCGTAGTATAAAAAATAATTATACCGTACAGGGAATTTTGGCCTCAGTTTAGTTTTCTGAATAAAACATTTTTTATACCTTCCACCCAAAGTTTGGTTGGAAGTATCTTTAGAGGAAGTGTATTTGAATTCAGTGTCAATGTCTTAGGCAAAAGTTTACCACACCGTCTGATGGTGGGAAATGTATAGCCTTTTTCCTAGTCCCAAGAAATCAGCTCCATAATCCTTCTAGCTCCATAAGAGAAAGAAATGTGAATGCTTTTAAAGCTGAAGAGCAAAGATTTTTTGTTCTATACCTATCTGAATATAGGAGCTCGCAAACAAAATGGAAATGGAAACAATCAGTTATAGAAGTGCAAATGCAAAAGACATCTACTGAAACTTACAATGTAACTTAAAGTGCAGTTGTATTATTGAAAGCTTGCAGAAAGACAGCAGGTTCATTAGCTTATGACATATCTGAGTCGTGGCTGAAACCACTCAAGTCACTTCATTAAATTTTTCTCCACAAAGATATTTGGCCTGGTTTATTGTGCTTTCCAGACATAATGATCCTATAATGGGGATTGTAACACTGAGTCATGGGCTCCACTAAGGAATTTAGCTCACCAAGAACACATATGAAAGTGTCCAGTATGTAGGGGTATGCATAGGCTCTGAACAGTGTTTGTGGTTTTGAATCATTTTATTAGAAGTCATTGCCTGCTTCATAGAGTCCCCTGCTGGAATTTTTACTGCTCTCAAGCATCAAGAAAGGGCACAAATTCATAAGAGAAAGAAAATTTGGCAGTATCTATAAAGGAGAATTTCTCCTTTTGTATAGTTGTGCCAATAAAAGTAGAGTACAGAATTGTATTGATGTAAGTCTTAAGCAAACCAAGTCAAATATGTTTTTGCTTTGAATATTTAGAAAGTATTTATTTATAAGTTAGAAGTTCTTGCCTCTGTGCTTCATGTTTGTGAATGTCTGTGCCTGATCTCTCAGAATCTTCACTAGGGAAAATATTAAAATATTTCTTAAGTGAAAACCAGAGAGGGATTAGAACAACTAGATGAGCAGAGAAGCAGTTTTGTGTGTGTGTGTGTGTGTGGATTTTTTTTTTTTGCAGTACGCGGGCCTCTCACTGTTGTGGCCTCTCCCGTTGCGGAGCACAGGCTCCGGACGCGCAGGCTCAGCGGCCATGGCTCAC
>NW_006794161.1:627431-629416 GCF_000442215.2 Lipotes vexillifer | reverse complement strand
CCCGTGTCCCCTGCATCGGCAGGCGGACTCTCAACCACTGCGCCACCAGGGAAGCCCGAGAAGCAGTTTTTTTTGAAGTATCAAACAGAGTGACCTCCTAAAACTCTAGAACAGATGTTTGTTTGTTTATGGAAGTATGTGTAACAACAGAATGATTCTTGCAACAACTTCTTATATACAACTTTAGGTATCAGGCACTCTACATTGAAGTACAGATGTGTGAGACAATCAAATTCAGAATTCACACAGATTAGTTTGTATACAATGACAATTTTCTCATCATGTGTTACAGTTTTTGAACCCACGTGTTACTCTCTGAATTAGGTCCATGTTGAGGGGACTGAATATGTCTCCTAAGGGATAACAGTATTATAAGCAATGATTTATTCTTACCAGAACATTGACAGTCACCTGAGTGGTACTACGTCTCTGTCTGAGGGGGTCAGGGACAGCATCATTATCCAAGTCTGTTATTCGCACAGCTATCTTGTACCATGATTCAGATTCCTTGTCCAGTGAAACCAATAGCTTTATCATTCCTGACACAAAAATGAAAGTAGAACTCTTATCCCAGGATCACTAAATATCTTCAATTTCTGCTAAATTATAAACAATATGAATGAACTAATCACTATAATAACAAATGGAAATGGACTAATACAAATAAATTTTGTTTATATGTTCATACTCCCATTAATTCACACACCATTTATATGGAAGAAATACATGTGCATAGGCTTTCTGAAGATCTATACAGCAAAGATTAAAACTTCAGTGCTTTTCCTGCAGTAACTAAGAATTTATGGATACAGCTAACAAACCAAGATGAACATTGCATAGTTTAAGAGAAAGTTGTTTTTTAACATTTTCCAATATGCACTGTTTCTCAATAAAATAAATTCTAAATGATTATATATGAGCTCTTTATTTTTGTTACTAATTGATATCAGCATTTTTACAGTACGTGTCTGGTTCAATGTAAAATTTGGGGGGTGATCCTATATTGCCTCCAACAATATTGTATTTTATATTATTAAATGACAAGTCTCCATCTATAAATGTACTTTTCCCAACTAGGATATCAACTGGACTGTTTTCAAGTAAGCTGAAGGTAAATGCCAATGTAATTCCACTTGGATTTAATTCATTTATGTGACTCACTCTTATCATGACTGTAATAGGTGCTACAGAGAAAAAAGTACATAAAAATGTAATTAAGGTGATCATGTGTCTTCTATAATTCTCATTTTTTTCTTTACTTTTTAATTAACATCTAATATATTTATATTTTAAGCGTGTAAATTTTACAAATACATCTATATTGTTAAGTTTTGTTATTAAATTATTACCTTTTCGATTATAGAGCATTTGAAAATAAGTTTAGGATTAAAACACCCTATTAACTGATTTTGAATACTTGTCAAAACAATCATATTTTATAATGTGTTTATGCATAATGGACTATTCTGAATTAAAAATCATAGTTTCCAAAAGCAGACATTGTTTTCTAGTTGAAATACTTCATCATGACAATATAATAAAGAAATATGAAGGAAATGCAATTTACTATGAATGTGAACATTAGTATTTTCTCTAATGCAAAATTAATTCCCTGAAAAATTTTTTAAACAACTATTTCAGAAAAGTTCAACTTTGACATTGCCTTTAAATAGCTGCAGCATGCTGTAATAGCATTTGGACATCATTCTCTCCAAATGTTCCAATTTTCATTTGGACTTCCTTTTTTTGAATAGCAGTACATATGCACTAAATAAGTTAAAATAAGTCATAATTTTATACTTAATTATAGCAGATCATCAGAATATTTACAAATATAATAAACTTCTAATAACTAATTTCTTAAATTACTTGTTATTTTATATAACTCAGAACATTTTAATACTTCAAATTAGTAAATTCTTACTTGAGAGTACAGGACTTCCTTCATCAGACACTCTCACAAGTAATGTATATTTGAAGTGCAT
>NW_006794161.1:610077-627421 GCF_000442215.2 Lipotes vexillifer | reverse complement strand
TTCCTGCAAAAATAAGACTATCATAATCTAGATGTGTAGGTCCAATTTGCAGATAAAAAATATCACATTGATGGTTACTTTTAATAATTAAGCATTCACTTTATCAGTTACATGCCTCTAAAACTAAGACTTGTGAAACCTTTGGTAAAAAAAATAAGTGAAAATAATATCCTATAGCAATGCTATTGCTATTCAATAAGGATATATTCGGTAGGAATGTGAACCACATATGTAATTTTAAGTTTTCTAGAAGCCACTTTACCATCACATCAACAGGACAAAAAGGGAAAACCACCCGATCAGACAAAATGCAACACCCATTCAAGATAAAAGCTCTCAGTATACCAGGATTAGAGGAGAACTTCCTCAACTTGATAAAGAATATATACAAAGAACTACACCTAACATCATACCTAGTGGCCAGAAACTCAAAGCTTTCCCACTAAGATCAGGAACAAAGCAAGGATGTCCCGTCCCATCATTCCTTTTCGACATTGTTCTGAAAGTTCTAGTAGCCACATTTTTAAAAAGTTAGAAGAAACAGGCAAAATTATTTTTAACTAAGTATTTTATTTAATCAAATATGTCCAAAATACTATCATTTCAACTTGTAATGAACACCAAAAAAATATTGATGGGATGTGTACATTCATTTGTTTGTGCTACTTCTCTGAAATCTGTTGCTTATTTCATTCTTGGAGCATATCTCAGTTCTGACAAGCCACATTTCAAGTGCTCAAAAGCACAAGTAGCTGATGGCTTCCTTACTGAAGAGCACAGTTTTATAATATAAAAACTATACATTTATTACAAAAGCTAAGATAATATTACTGTATATTCTGGCACTTTGTAATTATTACCTCATATTGTAAAAGTATACTAATAGCAAAACTAGGGTTCCATGTTTTATATGCATTTGTTCACACTGATTCATTTGCCATAGACTGTATTCTTCCTATTTCATAATTCTCTTCATAAATAACTGCTCTGATGTATAATTAAGATTTGTAAAAAGTAGTTGTCATAAATTTATTTTCACTTTTAAAAAGTGAGTTAGGTACGAGTTAGTATTAGCAAGAATAATCTCTCAGAAGCAAGTTTTAAATCGCAAGCTTTGAAATCATGCAAAAACAGAATTTGAGATCCACTCTGTGTGTGAGAGGTCAAAGCGTCTCATGTTTTTGTTCTTTCACTTTACTCTCCTGAGAGGGATGTGCATGGCAGGCATGATGCATTCAGTATCTTTCATGTTAAATAAAAGGGGTGATGGTAGGAGTCTCCCCTTTCTCAGCTCATGCATAATCACACAGTCCTCAGGGTGGCCATTGCTAGGGTAGGTCTGAGGCCAACCAAGAGGGGTGGAAGGAATGTGATTGTGTGCTGTGTCTTCAGTTCTTCTAAGGTTATTTTTGTGCCTTAGCCACACTCACATTAACTATTTTCATCAACAAACAACCAGCACCTATTAGGGAGAAAAGTTATGTGGAGCAACTAGGTGATAATTTGGTGCAGAAAAGCATAGGTGAATAGCATTGTTTTCTTAGGATTCTACAATGTTCTAAGAATTATAGAAATCAAAGGCTGTAAATGAACTGTCAAATGGGAAAAAAATGTTTCTACATGAATAAACTATAATATTAGGTGGTCTCTAAACTACTTTTCAATGATAAAATTCTGTAGTCTATATTCAATTACATAAAGGGAGGTGACATGAAGAACACTGATGGCACTGAACCAGATTATCAGTCAAGAAGTTAACAATCCACAGTGGTAGTGCTCCTGTTAATTTACTGTATGCTTTTTCTCATCCTAATTGCATTAAAATAATATGGAAAAATAGAAATAAATTGAGCATTGAAAAGAAATACAACAAAAATAAGAAAATAACCAGATACACAAACATATACAAAAATTCTGTCTGTGTCAGAGATGGCAGTGTAGTTCGCTGTAGAAACATCACTGCGAGTTGGTATTACAAGTGGTGAAAAAAATCAGTGGAATCCCTACTTCACTCCAAACCACAAATTAGTTCCCCTGTGTCTAGAAAACTTAAATATGAAAGACCACTTGTTAAAATATTTATGGGAAAATGAGATATTTTCCAGAATATATCATACGAATCAATAAGGAAAACAAAACAAGAATGGATAAATATATATTTTATGTGTTTCACACAAAGGAAACCCCAATATTTCATGTTTTTTTCACACAGTTGATGAATATATGAAGAGAAGTGCAACCTCATTACTAATCAGGCTAAAGCATGTTAAACTATGTGAGTGTACCAGTTATTATGAGAAGGATATCGATCAAGAAAAATCCTTATACATTGCTGGTGAGAGTATACTGTGACGCAACCACTTTGGAAAACAACTTGGCACCACCTTATGTAACTGACTATTTACATACACTATGGCAATGCAGTTCTGTGCTTAAGTAGATACCCTTCCAAATGTGTTGCATGTAGGCACCATGCAAAACTTACAGGAATGTTCATTACAACCTTAAGTGAAATCCAGAAGGAAATCCAAATCCCAGTGAGAGAATGGTTATAGTCACACAATGGAATGTTAAAGCATGTAATGGAACATTACAGCACCTAGGTAGGTAGGTAGATAAAAGATAGCTAGCTAGATAGATGCCATACATAGATGACTCTTAGAGACATAACATAAATGAAAAAATTAAGTCACAGGAGGCTAAATAGAATATGACACCACTTTTTTAAAGCTCAAGAGCTAAGCAAACCAACAATATTGTCCAGGAATATGTACATAGATGATAAAACTATAAAATCCCCCAAACAATAACAAATACAAAACTATGTTATTGGTTGCCTCTGAAGGCCAAGTAGAGGGATGAGAAAGGGTAGTAGCACATCTGTTAGTAATGTTCTCATTCTGAAGAAGGGTGATGGGTTCAGGGGTTCATCTTAATGCTATGTGTCATACCTTGCAGATATGTTATCTCATAAATATCAAATATTACATCATAAAATAGTAATCAAAAATGAATTGACTAATAAAATGTATTGGGGTGATTCTTCATGTCAATACTCATTAAAGAAAAATGACCTAATCAAATATGTGATTATCAATACTAATATAAACATTCATTTTTTTATTTTATTAATAAATATATTACATATGAAATAGTTCGGATTCATTATATACTAATTCATTGTTCAACATTAAAATCACATAGCTATCATCAGTACCCCAGTGAATGTCACTCTTCAATGAATTAAGATAAATTTAGAGTTAATGGTATCTACTAGTCTATTAGAGCTTTATTCATTATTTTAACATAAAACTCTTGACGCTTATTATAAATCCCAGTTTTGAGTGGTTAAGACTCTTTTTTTCCTCCCATTAGTATAATACACTGCAAATGTATGGCCATCTTAGAACAAATCAATTTTATCTTTTAAAAGTTAGTATCTTAATTACGCCCCTTTGTGAGTTTAAAATTCAGACATTGTTGGAAAGCCAAATTCGAGTTCTATGTTCTCTTAATAAAGGTTTTATTCACTAAGCATTAAAATTATGTCAGTTTTTTTTCTTCTGCAAACTGGCTTCTCTTGGCTTCGCTGCTCTAGCGAGATAGGAATGTTGCCATTTTAATAACCCTTTCTGAGCTTAATCACCTTTTGAAAAAAATCCTATTGTTCTCATCCCAATAATCTAATAATGTTTTAAAAAAGAAAAAGGAGGTATACTATATGCCAGTGAATATAATATTCAATAATTTACAGGAAAATGTCGGAAAAGCCATCATGGGTACTCTGATTCAGTGATTTTGCTTCTAGGAAATTTATGTGGCAGGTTTGATGGGTTTCGTCAACATTAGAGCAGGTCCAGTGCAACAATCTGTTGTTTATTCATATATTTGGTGAGCTTATTTTATTTATTATTTATTCAAGGAAATGTTATACCATGCTATTATCTTAATATTCCTAATTAAGAATATTTTTGATATTGCATTATTTTTCATCATTATCAGGTACATATTAGTATATATAGTTTCTAAGAATCTGTTTTGACATTCTGGTTATATTAACAATAACTTGTAGTTGCAAAGAATTGTGAAAATGTGGTACTGATGTATTTGGGAATAATTTATTACTAAATCCTATCAATGCCTTACAAACCTATTTCATAGTTTAATTTTATTCATTTATAACTCATTAATTCAGTCATTAATTAACATATATCTACAAAGTACTGAATATATGCCAGGCACTAGTTTCATAACAGATTTTTTTCTTTCTCTGTTTATTTGGGGAGACAGAGATGTGATAAGGACTTTTGTGGGAGAGATACAAAATGCTGTGAGAACCCAAAGAGAATCACGTGATCCAGACAAGAGGGAGAAGAAATATTTGGGATGGTTTCTTAAAAGAAATGTTTAGGGCTTCCCTGGTGGCGCAGTGGTTGAGAGTCCGCCTGCCGATGTAGGGAACACGGGTTCGTACCCCGGTCCGGGAAGATCCCACATGCCGCGGAGCGGCTGGGCCCGTGAGCCATGGCCGCTGAGCCTGCGCGTCCGGAGCCTGTGCTCCGCAACGGGAGAGGCCACAACAGTGAGAGGCCCGCGTACCGCAAAAAAAAAAAAAGAATAAAAAAGAATGAAATGTCTAAGCAAAGTTATGAAGGTTTTGCAGAAGTTTGTGGGTAATTGGGTAACAAAATGCTGGGGAACATTTTCTAGTGGTATTAACAGTGTGAACAGCAGGACTAAAAGACAGAGCTGACAGTGCAGTGTTTTAAGGTCATGACAGTGTTTCCGTGTACCTCTATTATACAGTGTGAGGCAGCAAATGGTAAGGGCATTAGAGTTAGTATGAAATGCAGCTTGGGGCTTGAGTAGGAGTCCAACTGCAAGAGCTTGTGTCAAATCCAAAGCCAAAAAACTGCTTATTACTTATGTATGTCTTACTTATTCAGACTGTGTCCGATGTCTTAGCCAATTGGTCAGATGAGCAGTTGCTTATCATAATGATATCCACACATTACCCACAAATCCTGGCTGAACACAATGCCTAACCAAGCCTGTCAATTCTATTTAAAAATATGTGAATATAGCAACTTATAGACTAACTTTGGTTTCAAAAATTGTTAAAAATAAAGTTTAGATTTACTGAATTGGTAAAATATTTAAGCTATTGTATATTCCAAGATGCAGTAATAAAGTATGCATATTCTATTTTATAGAATAGTTATTTAATATACTTACTTAATGGCAATTATGGTTACTTTAAAACAGTCCAAAGGAATAGCCAGTACTTTATCACAGAACCATTTGTTCTAGGAAATTTATAACCTTCTTAGTTCAGTTCCCAAGATCAAAATTGCATTCCAGCATTCATTCTAAGCTAAATATTTTGTTGTCAGTTTAAGGTTCAGTTGAAAATACAGGAACAAATTCTGCCATCAGCTATTTGAACTACTGTAGTTCATTAAAGATTTTATAATAATAAAAATAAAATGTTTTTGTAAGGTCAATCACAGCACCACAGTCAGAGAGAATCTTTAAAATACTTTCAGTTCATTGTTTGTGAGGGTAAAGTTTTCATTTGCAAAAGTATCCATAATCAAATGGTAAGTTATATTGTTACTGGGAACAGTTCTGTCTTTATCTGTACCAGTTAGAGAGACTAAAAGAGTTTCAACTGGGATGTTTTCAGGAAGTTCAATTCTATAATAAGAAAATATGAGAAAAATGTGTTGTAGCATGTTAATTTAGATTTATGCAGATGATAATATTTAATTTAAAATATGTTTTAAAATATACTCATATTTTAAATAACTACTTCTGCCAATAATAAAATTATAATGTTGGTGAAAATTTGTGAAAGATAAGAAAAGATTTGGCATTCTTGCTATAAGGCCTAGGAAAAAATGAGCTGCTATTATGTTGGATTAATAAGCAGCTAATTTAGTTACACACACGCATATATTATCACTGGAAATATGGCAGTAGTACCTCAACTTCACACATTGTCCCCATTTTAAAAACGAGAAAACTGAGGACTAGAGGAGTTAGCTGACAATTAAAAAGACACAGACTGGAAAAACGAATAAACATTTGACTTCTTGCCTTCTGTGCAGTATAATTTTCTTTGTATTCTTGATATTTCAAACTGTCTTGTTTTTAGGAGGTTCCTTAAATTATTGAATAGTACTAGACTGGAACTAATGCTTTGATCTGCTGTATGCACAGCTCAAGCTGCAGTAGTCCTGTTACTATCTATTAAATTTGCTTAAAAGTTAGCAGAGACTGTTAATTTTTACCAATATTCTTATGTTGCTCTCTGTATCCCAGTTTTTCTACAACTTCTACAGTTGGCTGTGGGGCTCGGGAGGAGGGGAGGATGTGCTGGCAAATGAAATATAAGTGTAAAGGCTGTGTATCAGTCTAGGCAAGGTAATTAAATATGTGGTTGGAAGTAAAAGGCAACAATATGACCAGGACAGAAGATTTAATAAGCCAGGACCCCTGAGTCTCAGCATAGAGAAAGGAGTGCCACTCACTGGATCCAACCAAGCTTCATTACTCTTTGCATAAGGGGCAAAGAAATGCTTATTGAGTTTAGTCATTGATTAAAAAAATTTTTGTTGGTGTTACAGCAGCTAGTGTTAAATATCCTGACCAATAAAAAAGTTATATTTGTATTTTTTGTTTGTTTTAAAAGAATATTTCTAATTTTAATTACTTAAAATACATTAGGTTTGAGAAAAATAGTGGAATAAAAGGTGGGTTGTCAAAGTTGTTAACAGAAGGAATGTTCTAGAAACCAAAAATTCTAATACTGTTCCAGTAAGAATCTGTAAACTACTAGCTAGAATAGGAAGTGAAAGCAAACTACAGTTGGAGTGTCTACAGAATTATTGTTTATTCTTTCCATCTCTTGTTTTTTAGTAAAATACATTTCTGGCAAAAAGTTTACAAACTAAAAGTTGATTTTCGAAGTTCAGTAGTGCAATGGCACTATTTCCATATGTGAATTTTGGACTATGTTTTGTTTCTACAAAGTTATCAAATATATGCCAGCAATAATATTTCTAAAATATGGTTTTAAGTGGTTTCAATACATTATTTAAGAGTGACCACTAAAGCACTTTTATAGCATTGTATAAAACATTGTTTCTACTATGTAAGTGAAAATTCTGATTAAGCAGGAGATTCTGTTGTTCATCTTGCAGGACTGTCAAAGTTCTACTCCATGTAGTTGATTTTAGTTCTATCTAGATTGTCTTCTGTTACTTGATGATATAAAGCCCACATATCTATGGTTTTCCTCAAGGATGGATTATTGCATACACTGTTGGAATGAGATATGTAATGAGAATACCAAAAAAGAGTATGTTACCAGAATACTGCCAGACTAGGTTAAGAATTTTCTGAGCAATCAGGTATTCTGAAGGGAAAAATGTACTAGGGATCAGGAAATCTGTGTTTCAGTGAATGAAATCTTATAGATTTGGTACTCCTTTTATATAATGCAAATAACTTATCATGCCTTCATTTTAAAATCTCTATGTAATTAAAAAGCTGAAAGTTTGCGTGTGGCTTTAGCACTATCTTTAAATTAATTCCAGTAACATTTTAAAAATGAATTATAATTTACTATCCATACATATATATAATTTTTAGTGTGATAGTTGTTTTACCTCCCTGGAAGCACGGGGCTAGACAAATGTCATCTTTTGGGGTCCTTTCTAGCTTTAAATTTTATAATTTTCTGAGACAAAATAAAGCAGGTCCAATTCTACCAGAGAAGCTGCAAATTGGTTTAAAATACAGTAAAGATGGAAGGAAGGGCTTCGTCTTCATTCCAGGAATAGTATGTTGTTTACCCATTTATTTTTCTCTCTTTTCTCTCTATGCCAAAATCTGAAGACCAAATTTGATATAACAACTTACATGTAAATATCCTCAGTGCATTGAGGTGGATTATCATTGACATCTTGTAAAATCACTGTGAGTGTTCCAGTTGTGGAATGCAGTCATTCATTGTCATAAACGCTAGAATATAATACCCAAGAATGTGGGGTGGGTGCGTCCTCATAATCCAAAGGATAGGCGGTTGTGACCTCTCCTAAATCTAAAAGGCAGATAATGAAAATTTTTTCAACATTCACAAGGTGAAAACACTATAAATTAAAATAATGATATGGAGAAAATTGTTCTGGGGATAAATTAAAGGACAAATCACAGTTGCTGACCTGATGAAGCTTATACACCCCTCACCGTTGAGTATCTGTGGGGAATGGTTAGTGACCTGGAAGGGAAACCCTCCTGAACTGCATAGGTCAGAAAATATTTCATAGGAGGGTCATGGTGGGTTGGGTGAGGGGTACACAGTGAAGCTTATGCTGAGTGTTGAGAAATGAGCACAGGAAATCCAGGTAAAAAAGACTGGGGTGGAGTGGAGGTTGCGAGGAGGGAGTTATGGCAAAGGGAAGCCAAAGGAGAAGAAGAAGTAGGACAGACACTCCAGATAAATGGAATAGCACATGGAAGGGCAGAAATATGTGCAAGAACAGAGTATTTTGAGAAAAGTAAATTGTATTGCTGAGGATTGGCTGAGAGTTGTTGAATCACAATAGTGATGGAAAGGAAGGATTTTAGTTCATATTTAGCAGATAGAATTGATAAACATATATTCTAGCTGATTAGGCATTTTTGTCTTAGAAGGAGCAACAGAAGTGGAGTGAAGACAATAAGAGAAATTCTTAATATCTTTACTATATCCCATCCACTTTTCAAATTGTGTTGTTTTAAAGATATAGTTTATTGCAATTGAAAATATAAGGTATTTACTTTTATTATGATGGGGGCATATATTTTCCTGAATAAAAAGATTTATTTAAAAATTCACATATATTAAATCCAAGAGAATTATACAATAAACTCTTACGTACACATCAGTAGCATCAACAATTACAATATATGGCCAATTTTGTTTCATCTATAGCATTGCCTACTTTATCTTCTACTTGGATTAATTTGAAGAAAATCCCAAACAACATGTTATTTCATTTGTAAATATTTTATTATCTATTCTTAAAGGCAAAGGACTCTTCTTTTAAAATATAACTGTGATATAGTTAGCATACCTTAAAAATCACATTAATTCCTTAGCATCATCATATATTCAGTAATGATAAAAATTTTTGGATTGTCTTATGAAGTTTTGTTGCTTTTCAAATCATCGTCTAAGTAAAGTCCACACTTTTTAATTGGTTGGTATGTCTCTTAACTCTCTTTAATCTATAAAATTCTCCAGGATTTAAAAAATTTGTTATATAATTTTGTGTTCTTTCCATGATAAATTTAACAGTAACACATTATGCACACTTTTTTTCACCTTCCCCCCCCGCAATATAGTATCTCAGAGATCATTGCGTAAATAATATAGAGAGAGGTTCCTTATTTCTTTTTCTATGGACATATTATTCCATTGTCTAGGTGTTTCACAGTTTATATAATCACTACCCTATGGATATTTTCAATCTTGCTGTTAAATAATGATGCAACGAATGGTGTGTGCATACATCTTTTTATATTTTTGTCAGTGTATTTGAGGTATTTTCTAGAGGTGAGATTGCAGCATCAAAATGTAAATGCATATGTAGTTTTCCTAGATTCTACCATATTCTCTCAGTAAAGTTTGTAGTATTTTTCATCCTCACCAAGAGTTATATGAGGTCTGTTTCATGCAGCCTCACCAACGGAAGATATTTTCAAATATAAATTTTTGGTAATCCTATAGGTTACAAATAGTAATGTATTATTTTAATTTTCAATTTTATTATGAATAAAACAGAGCATATTTTCATATGCTTGAGAGTCATTTGCAACTCCTCTAAACTGTTGATTCTTGTCTTATCCATTTTCTTACCTGATTGTTACTTTTATTCTTCTAATATGCAAATATTTTCCCAATTTCTCATTTGTATTTTTACTTTCCTTATGGTGATTTTGTTTGCCATAAAAATGTTGTTGTTGGAGTTGTTGTGATGATGGTGATGATGATGATGGTGATCATATGATGATTTATGTCACATTCATCAATTTATTCCCATGTGGTTTCTGGATTTTGAGTTACGGTTGTAAGTTTTTCCTACTCACAGGTTATAAAGAAATTCATTCATATTTTCTTCTATTATGTGTATGATTGCATTTTTGAGAAAATCTAATCAATTTGATAAAATCTGATATACAATACAAAAATGTTTTATTTTCCTCATGCTACGAGTTATTACATCATTTTAAAAAACGTCAACCTTTTCTGCACTTTTACATTTTCATGATCATTTGGGACTCTTATCAAAATTTTATGTTCTGTTCCATATATCTATCTATATAATCATTTGTCACTATCACACTGTTTGCAATCCAGAGGCATTATAACATGTTTTAATATCTACTAGAGTGGGCTTCCCTGGTGGCGCAGTGCTTGAGAGTCCGCCTGCCGATGCAGGAGACGCGGGTTCGTGCCCCGTTTCGGGAGAATCCCACATGCCGCGGAGCGGCTGGGCCCGTGAGCCGAAAAAAAAAAAAAAAAAAAAAAAGTAAAAAAAAAAAAAATATCTACTAGAGTAGTTTCCCCTCATTGTGCCTCTGTTCCAATTTTTTTCCCTACTATAAATGCTTTTAGTTCTTCTGGCCCAGGCAGAGTAGAGTTAGGGCAGGGAGCTGTGTGCAGCGATAAAAACAAAAACAACAAAAATCAACAAAAATAAAAACATAATATTTTAATTAACAGTTGCTTTTTAATTAATTTATCTATATTTGCAACTAATGCAGCCTTTATGTGTAGTGCACTCTCTAAAAACATTTTTTAATTTTATAAATAAATATGTATTTATCTCTCACCATCATTTCTTTTTTTTTTTAACATCTTTATTGGAGTATAATTGCTTTACGATGGTATGTTAGTTTCAGCTTCACAACAAAATGAATCAGTTACATATATATACATATGTTCCCATATCTCTTCCCGCTTGCGTCTCCCTCCCCCCCCACCCTCCCTATCCCACTCCTCCAAGCGGTCACAAAGCACCGAGCTGATCTCCCTGTGCTTTGTGGCTGTCTTTCTGAATTCTGGTTTCCTCAGGGTATATACCTAGTAGTGGGATTGCTGGGTCATATGGTAGTTCTATTTGTAGTTTTTTAAGGAACCTCCATACTGTTCTCCATAGTGGCTGAACCAATTCACATTCCCACCAGCAGTGCAAGAGTGTTCCCTTTTCTCCACACCCTCTCCAGCATTTATTGTTTCTAGATTTTTTGATGATGGCCATTCTGACTGGTGTGAGATGATATCTCATTGTAGTTTTGATTTGCATTTCTCTAATGATTAATGATGTTGAGCATTCTTTCATGTGTTTGTTGGCAGTCTGTATATCTTCTTTGGAGAAATGTCTATTTAGGTCTTCTGCCCATTTTTGGATTGGGTTGTTTATTTTTTTGTTATTGAGCTGCATGAGCTGCCTGTAAATTTTAGAGATTAATCCTTTGTCAGTTGATTCATTTGCAAATATTTTCTCCCATTCTGAGGGCTGTCTTTTGGTCTTGTTTATGGTTTCCTTTGCTGTGCAAAAGCTTTGAAGTTTCATTAGGTCCCATTTGTTTATTTTTGTTTTTATCTCCATTACTCTAGGAGATGGGTCAAGAAGGATCTTGCTGTGATTTATGTCATAGAGTGTTCTGCCTATGTTTTCCTCTAAGAGTTTGATAGTTTCTGGCCTTACATTTAGGTCTTTAATCCATTTTGAGCTTATTTTTGTGTATGGTGTTAGGGAGTGATCTAATCTCATACTTTTACATGTACCTGTCCAGTTTTCCCAGCACCACTTATTGAAGAGGCTGTCCTTTCTCCACTGTATATTCCTGCCACCTTTATCAAAGATAAGGTGACCATATGTGCATGGGTTTATCTCTGGGCTTTCTATCCTATTCCATTGATCTATCTTTCTGTTTTTGTGCCAGTACCATACTGTCTTGATTACTGTAGCTTTGTAGTATAGTCTGAAGTCAGGCAGCCTGATTCCTCCAGCTCCATTTTTTGTTCTCAAGATTGCTTTGGCTATTCGGGGTCTTTTGTGTTTCCATACAAATTGTGAAATTTTTTGTTCTAGTTCTGTGAAAAATGCCAGTGGTAGTTTGATAGGGATTGCATTGAATCTATAGATTGCTTTGGGTAGTAGAGTCATTTTCACAATGTTGATTCTTCCAATCCAAGAACATGGTATATCTCTCCATCTGTTTGTATCATCTTTAATTTCTTTCATCAGTGTCTTATAATTTTCTGCATACAGGTCTTTTGTCTCCTTAGGTAGGTTTATTCCTAGATATTTTATTCTTTTTGTTGCAATGGTAAATGGGAGTGTTTTCTTGATTTCACTTTCAGATTTTTCATCATTAGTATATAGGAATGCCAGAGATTTCTGTGCATTAATTTTGTATCCTGCTACTTTACCAAATTCATTGATTAGCTCTAGTAGTTTTCTGGTAGCATCTTTAGGATTCTCTATGTATAGTATCATGTCATCTGCAAACAGTGACAGCTTTACTTCTTCTTTTCCGATTTGGATTCCTTTTATTTCCTTTTCTTCTCTGATTGCTGTGGCTAAAACTTCCAAAACTATGTTGAATAAGAGTGGTGAGAGTAGGCAACCTTGTCTTGTTCCTGATCTTAGTGGAAATGCTTTCAGTTTTTCCCCATTGAGGCTGATGTTGGCTGTGGGTTTGTCGTATATGGCCTTTATTATGTTGAGGAAAGTTCCCTCTACGCCTGCTTTCTGTGGGGTTTTTATCATAAATGGGTGTTGAATTTTGTCAAAAGCTTTCTCTGCATCTATTGAGATGATCATATGGTTTTTCTCCTTCAATTTGTTAATATGGTGTATCACGTTGATTGATTTGCGTATATTGAAGAATCCTTGCATTCCTGGAATAAACCCCACTTGATTATGGTGTATGATCCGTTTAATGTGCTGTTGGATTCTGTTTGCTAGTATTTTGTTGAGGATTTTTGCATCTATGTTCATCAGTGATATTGGCCTGTAGTTTTCTTTCTTTGTGACATCCTTGTCTGGTTTTGGAATCAGGGTGGTGGTCTCACCATCATTTCTTATGCTGATAATTCTCCAGTTGTTTTGGTTGTCTGGAGTTCCTTCCCTAGAAAATTCCTCAGGAAGAACTCATAGGAACAATATTTCCTGATTGCTTCCATGGTCCTGAAATTTTATCTGCTTTCTTTATCTGTGAGGTTATTTTCCTTTGTATAAATTTTTAAAGTCACAATTTGTATCCTCAGGTTTCCTAAATACTTTACTCTATTAACTGTGGAAATTCTTGTAAAAAAAAAGTCTATTTACAATTTGATTATCACTCTCTTATAACTGACTTAACCTTTTTGCCTAGGGGCTCAAATATTTTTTCTTTTATGTTGATATCTAATGGTTTACTAGAAAATGTCTCATATTCAGCCACTCTGTATTGGTCTTCCAAAAACCTAGTTTGCCTTTTGTAACATGTAGCCTCAAATCATCTTTTATTTTAGAAACATTTTCTTGAGTGATAGATACTTTTCAGTATTCTGCTCTACTGCTTTTATGTGCTTCATCAGGAATTTTTAGAATATGATTTAAAGTATTGCCTCTTTTCTGCCTATCTTCAATATCATTTCTTTTTTTCTTTCTTGATTTCTATTTTTTAGTCTTTATAATTATTAAATGTTTTAAATAATCATGAACATGTGGGAAAAAATTTTTTTCCTGAATCATTTGAGAATAAGTTGCTGATCTTGATGTCTCATCATCTCCATATACTTTAAGGTATATTTCCTAAGAGCATCTTTTGAAATTAAAGGCTGGTAATTTTGGAGAATTTTCCTCAAATTGGATTTGCCTGATGTCTCCCCATGATAAGATTTAGGTTATGTAGTTTGGGATTAAATATCACAGAAGTTACAATATCTTCTTATGGCATGCTATCAGTTTGACTCATTACTGATGATGTTCACTTTAATTTCTTGACTAAGATGGTGTCTACCAGTTTTCGCCATTCCAAAGTTGCTATTTTATCCTTTGCAATTAATGAATATTTTATGGTGAGGTATTTTGAAAATATGTAAACATTCTCTTCCCCATGAAATTGTCAATTTATTTATATATTTATATCTCTATGGAGTCATGGAGTCCCATTTTTTATAATGGGTTATAATTTGCAACTATTATTTTCATTTATGAACTATTATGTTCAAAGCGCCCTTAAATTGGCTAGAGGGAGCCAACTCAAGCTAATTTCTGTTTGTTTGTTTGTTTTTAACATACCCTCACCATTCCTTGATCATGTTCTTGCTTACTGTCACAACGAGTTATTTCAAGCTCATCTTGCATTTTAACTCCTATCACCTTCAAAATGAGTCATTGCTCTAGGGAGCTCTTATAGGATAAAATGGTACGTAGAAGTCAGTATCTGGGTACTAGTTGTGCTCATTGCTATTGTTGTATCATCCTCCTAAGTTCTTTCACTCTTTTAGTAGACGGTAGACGTAGCAACAGATATGCATCTGTGTGTGTGTGTGTGTGTGTGTGTGTATGCACGCCCACATACAGTTACATCAATATCTATTTATGTAACTATACACACACACACACACACACACACACACATCTTCCTGCACCTAACCATGTAATGAAAAACATGTTTATTCTAACACTGTTAATTTTAATTTATCCTCATATTGTTCATTATAGTTTTCTCATTTTCTACTTTTGTAACTCACATGTCTGGCAGGAGAAACCAGCCTTCATTTATGTTTAACACAGTTATTGTATCAATCCTCCTTTATGTAATGAATCTCGTATTTCTGCTGCCATTCCCTTCTTATCACTTCTGACCTGAACATCCTTCTCGCTTTGCTTAAGTTCTGGCGTGCCACAGGTCTTCCCTTCCACAGGTCTTACTCACCTCTCAGATTCTCCTCCCTATGTGGGACTCTTCACCGATATGACAGGCGGTGTGTGATTAATCCTGCTCTTTTATGCATGCCAAATGTACAATACCTCTTAAGAAATGGAAAAACCTTTTTTTCTCCCCTCTGCTTGCTTTATGCCTAAGTTGTTAGAGGCATGCATGAACTCCTAACTTGTAGTCATATAGAATGTACTTAGAGTTATAGATCTCTTTTTCAAGCAGTCTGAATTCAAGTGCAGGTCATGACATGCAAATTAGCTACATGAGCTTGAGTAAATGAAGATTTCTCTCCAGGCATCGTATGTTAGATGGGGATTAGGATAGTAAACAAAGAAGTTATTGTATATTCAAAGTGCTTATGAGAATGTATGATATAAAATAAATATTCAATTTATGTGACTAATATTATGGTTTTCATGGGAAAAGCTACTTCTCACAGAAAAATCATACAATAAAATCCCAGGGAACCATGCTGTGGGTCTGAATTGTTTGGGAGTCCCCTGGAGCATACAGATTGTGCAGACTGTTTCCATACTTCTGAGGAAAGAATGATCACTTTTTACCTCTTATAAAATATGCTAAATATGCTGCTGAATATTTTAAATATTCTTTTATCCTTATAGAATGCTAATCAAGCTTATTTTTAACTAGTGAAAAATACATTTTATAATATACTTTATAAAATGATTAGCAACAAAAAATTATTATACCTTCACTTATTGAAAATTCTTTTTGTGTATCTATAAATTCATAATGTACCAAGTCCCCTATGTCTCTATCAGTTGCTGTCAGCTTCACTAGCTTTGTTCCAACAGCCAGATTTTCATAAATATTTATAGGTGCATCTGGTATATATCTGTGGGACAAAAGGGATTTTTTTATCACTTAGTGTAAACAAATGTCTCTTTTCATCTGTCACACAACAAATATTTTAAATTTTATGTGATACATATCCTGTAAGAGTTTCAAGCTCCTGGCCTCAAAAAATCTTTTTCTTTATAAATTACTACGTCTATTAGAGAATCTTTAAGTATTATAAAGTGAAGTTAAAAGTTTTCTCCTACCTATACCCTTTCTCTAGTCCTTCTACTGAATGGCTATATACTTTATTATATAAAGTATATATTTTATATAATCTGGTTATTATATAATCTGGTTATTATACTTTATTCCAGATAACAAAATACTACAAACACTTTTGAAATCACTGTTTCATTTCATATTCAGGCATACCTCATTTTATTGCACTTCACTTTAATGCACTTTGCAGATATTGCATTTTTTACAAATGGAAGATTTCTGGCAACCCTGCATTGAGCAAGTCTGCTGATGCCATTTTTCCAACAGCATATGCTCACTTGGTGTTTCTGTATCACATTTTGGTAATCCTCACAATATTTCAAATTTTTTCATTATTATTATATTTGTTATGGTGATCTATGATCAGTGAGCTTTGATATTACTACTGTAATTGTTTTGGAGCATCGCACACTATGCCAATATGAGACAATGAACTTAATGGATAATGTTGTACGTGTTCTGACTGCTCCACCAACTGGCCATTCCTCTGTCTCTCTTCTCCTCGGCCGTCCTATTCCCTGAGACACAATATTGAAATCAGTCCCATTAATAACCCTACAGTGGCCTCTAAATGTGCATGTGAAAGAGATGCATGTCTCTCAGTTTAAATCAAAAGCTAAAAATGATTAAGCTTGGTGAGGAAGACATGTAGAAAGCCAAAATAGGCTAAAAGCTAGGCCTCTTGTGCCAAACAGTTATCCAAGTTCTGAATGCAAAGGAAAAGTTTTTGAAGGAAATTAAAAGTGCTACTCCAGTGAATCACGAATGACAAGATAGTGAAACAGCCTTATTGCTGATATGGAGAAACTTGTTGTGGTCTGGATGGAAGATCAAACCAGCCACAACATTCCTGTAAACCAAAGCCTAATCCAGAGCAAAACCCTAATTCTCTTCAATAGGAATGTATCAATGTGCATTTTCTACAATATTTTACTTATTAAGGAGTATTTACAATATATTACTTAATAGGAAAATAGAAAGCTTTGAATTCTTATTCCATAAAAAAAAAATGACTTCTGTAGTTTCAAACATAAAATATGATTGAGGTTGACTTTCACTGTGTGTAAAAAGAGCAATAGTATGGAGCTAATAGAGGTTTGCTTCTAGGTCACTTTGAATGTTTGTAAAAAAATTGACAATGGACATAACAGCAAAACTCTGATATTTACCCCATTATAAAAAAAGTTTCAGTGGTTGAATCTTAGCATTTAAATATTTAGATTACTCTTTGCTTACATAAGAACAGGACTTTCATCATTAACATTCCTGC
>NW_006794161.1:587621-609837 GCF_000442215.2 Lipotes vexillifer | reverse complement strand
TTCCTGCTGTTTAAAGTCATGGTGCCAATGCATGACTCCAGAGACAGGTTCTCTCTATTTCTCACAGCAACCACTATCTGGAAATGATAAAATAAATAAGAGATGACAGAATATGTTTTTTGAGTGCTTAAAATATGCAATTTCCCTTTACAAAAATTTTTTTAAAAATAAAATTGAAAAGCACTTTAAAAATTTTAGCCTAAGAATGCAGGTCTATTCCTAAAAAAATCTTAAGGTCATTTGTCAAAAGGAGTATCTTTTGTACCCTCATGTAGATTTCTGTGTTTAATGCTACCTACCAATTGTTATGGAACTTTGACAATGTTTTTAAATATTGGTATTGGTATGCTACATTTAAGACAATAGAGTCAATTTGAATTTGTTGAAATACTAAACTAAAAGGATAACTTAAGTTTCACTGTTTAGGAAAAAATATGTGAAGGTAAACAGCTATCTTATTTTTGGAAAAAAATTGAAAAATCATGAATATTTTAGAAACGTCACAAAAAGTTGTAAACTTTTCATATAAAAAGTTGATATTCCAATGTCATAATAATCAAAAATGTTGTCTAATAGAGTAATAACTAAAAGCTAAATGAAGTCAAAGAATTATTTTAATTTTTGTTTTATTAAATTTAATTATATAATAAGTAGATTATGTACAAAAACAAAAAGCAAATCAAAGTGCTTTTAATTATATAATATTATATTGATACTTTATTGAGCCTTCTATTTCAGAAATATTTCAAATAAATGAGAAGTAACTGAAGATTACAAGGAATATTTAACAAAAATGTACCTTGACCAAAAATATATTGCCACTGAAGTAAATTATTATTGAAAAAAATGTATAAATTGCTTAAAAGACAAAGAAAACGGGTGACTTAAAATGAAAAGTTTATTTTCAAATATGTCAATTTTCCTTTCTTTGACACTGGCTTAAAAAAATGGGGTTCCCTACAACAGCACAGCTGTTCTGAATTAACTATTCACTCATTTGTTCATGCATCCTCAGTAGTACATCATTTAAGTACCAAACACTGATATTTAAAATAAGCAGCACACAGTTTCTGCATGTACAGAGATTACAGCAGAGCATGGAAGTATGAGGGAGGACAGTAACAGCTTTTTAGAAGAGATGACAAGCCAACAATGGCAAGGTAGCATAGTGGTGAAATACCCATACAAAGTTAGGCTGCTTGAGGGAGGAACACTCCCAAACTCATTCTACGAGGCCACCATCACCCTGATACCGAAACCAGACAAAGATGTCACAAAAAAAGAAAACTACAGGCCAATATCACTGATGAACATAGATGCAAAAATCCTCAACAAAATACGCAAATCAATCAATGTGATAAACCATATTAACAAACTGAAGGATAAAACTATATGATCATCTCAATAGATGCAGAAAAAGATTTTGACAAAATTTAACACTCATTTATGATAAAAAAAAAACCCTCCAGAAAGTAGGCCTAGAGGGAACTTACCTCAACATAATAAAGGTCATATATGACAAACCCACAGCCAACATTGTTCTCAATGGTGAAAAACTGAAAGCATTTCCACTAAGATCAGGAGTAAGACAAGGTTGCCCACTCTCACCACTATTATTCAACATAGTTTTGGAAGTTTTAGCCACAGCAATCAGAGAAGAAAAAGAAATTAAAGGAATCCAAATCGGAAAAGAAGAAGTAAAGCTGTCACTGTTTGCAGATGACATGATACTATACATAGAGAATCCTAAAGATGCTACCAGAAAACTACTAGAACTAATTAATGAATATGGTAAAGTAGCAGAATACAAAAATAATGCACAGAAATCTCTTGCCTTCCTATACACTAATGATGAAAATGTGAAAGAGAAATTAAGGAAACACTCCCATTTACCTTTGTGACAAAAAGAATAAAATACCTAGGAATAAACCTACCTAGGGAGACAAAAGACCTGTATGCAGAAAACTATGAGACACTGATGAAAGAAATTAAAGATGATACAAACAGATAGAGAGATATACCGTGTTCTTGGATTGGAAGAATCAACATTGTGAAAATGGCTCTACTACCCAAAGCAATCTACAGATTCAATGCAATCCCTATCAAACTACAAATGCATTTTTCACAGAACTAGAACAAAAAAATTCACAATTTGTATGGAAACAAAAACGACCCCAAATAGCCAAAACAATCTTGAGAAAGAAAAACAGAGCTGGAAGAATCAGGCTCCCTGACTTCAGACTATACTACAAAGCTACAGTAATCAAGATAGTATGGTACTGGCACAAAACCAGAAATATAGATCAATGGAACAGGATAGAAAGCCCAGAGATAAACCCCATGGACCTATGGTCACCTTATCTTTGATAAAGGAGGCAAAAGTATACAATGGAGAAAAGACAGCCTCTTCAATAAGTGGCACTGGAAAAACTGGACAGCTACATGTAAAAGAATGAAATTAGAACACTCCTTAACACCATACACAAAAACAAACTCAAAATGGATTAAAGATCTAAATGTAAGGCCAGACACTATAAAACTCTTAGAGGAAAACATAGGCAGAACACTCTGTGACATACATCACAGCAAGATCCTTTTTGAGGGCTTCCCTGGTGGTGCAGTGGTTGGGAGTCCGCCTGCCGATGCGGGGGACATGGGTTCGATCCCTGGTCCGGGAGGATCCCACATGCCGTGGAGCAACTAAGCCCATGCGCCACAACTACTGAACCCACGCACCTAGAGGCCGTGCACCACAGCAAGAAAGGCCACCGCAATGAGAAGCCCGCATGCAGCAACGAAGACCCAACACAGCCAAAAAATAAATAAATAAAATAAAGTAATTAAAAAAAATAAAAAGATCCTTTTTGACCCATCTCCTAGAGAAATGGAAATAAAAACAAAAATAAACAAATGGGACCTAATTAAACTTAAAAGCTTATGCACAGCAAAGGAAACCATAAACAAGACAAAAGGACAACCTTTAGAATGAGAAAATATTCGCAAATGAAGCAACTGACAAAGGATTCATCTCCAAAATATACAAGCAGCTCATCCAGCTCAATATCAAAAAAACAAATAACCCAATTCAAAAGTGGGCAGAACACCTAAATAGACATTTCTCCAAAGAATATACACAGATTGCCAACAAACACATGAAAGGATGCTCAACATAACTAATCATTAGAGAAATGCAAATCACAACCACAATGAGGTATCACCTCACACCGGTCAGAATGGCCCTCATCAAAAAATCTACAAACAGTAAATGCTGGAGAGGGTGTGGAGACAAGGGGACCCTCTTGCACTGTTGATGGGAATGTAAATTGATATAGCCACTGTGGAGGACAGTTTGGAGGTTCCTTAAAATACTAAAAATAGAACTACAATATGACCCACCAGTCCCACTACAGGTCATATACCCTGAGAAAACCATAATTCAAAAAGAGTCATGTACCACAATGTTCATTGCAGCTCTATTTACAATATCCAGGACATGGAAGCAACCTAATTGTCCATTGATAGATGAATGGATAAAGAAGATGTGGCACATATATACAATGGAATATTGCTCAGCCATAAGAAAGAAACAAAACTGAGTTATTTGCAGTGAGGTGGATGGACCTAGAGTCTGTTATACAGAGTGAAGTAACTCAGACAAAAACAAATACCATATGCTAACACATATATATGGAGTCTAAAAAAAAAAAAAAAAGGTTATGAAGAACCTAGGGGCAGGACAGGAATAAAGATGCAGACATAGAGAATGGACTTGAGGACACTGGGAGGGGGAAGGGTAAGCTGGGACAAAGTGAGAGAGTGGCATGGACATATATGCACTACCAAATGGAAAATAGATAGTTACAGGGAAGCAGCTGTGTAGCACAGGGAGATCAGCTCGGTACTTTGTGTCCACCTAGAGATGTGGAATAGGGAGGGTGGGAGGGAAATGCAAGAGGGAAGAGATACGGGGATATATGTATATGTATAGCTGATTCAGTTTGTAATACAGCAGAAACTAACACACCACAGTAAAGCAATTATACTCCAGTGAAGATGTTCAAAAAAAATTTTTTTTAAATAATGTTAGGCTGCTTGTGTTGGAATCATGATTCATCCATTTACCAGCTGGATGATCTTGGGTAGGCCAGTTATTTAATTGGACTTAGTGTCTTCATCTATAGAATGGAGGTTAAAATGGTATCTACCTCACAGGGCTTTCATAAGCATTAAGTAAGCTATTATGTGTAAAACACCTTACTGGTGCCTAACACATACTCAACATAATGTAACTGGTTTGATGCTTTAGGAAAAAAAATAAATGTGTGATTTCTTGAAAATCTGGGTAAGAGTGCCAACACAGTACTTGGCAATTCAAAAATGATTTCAAACTAATGAATCTATTGTTTCTCATTGTTTTAAGTCTTAACAAATACATGGACCCTTGAAATTAGTAGAGAGAATTCATGCTTTCATTCAAGAAGTATTCTTGAGCACTGACTATAAGATGCACTGTGCAGTATACCAGAGACAAGAAGCAAATTAGAAATAACCTTACCATGGAGGACATCAATGGAAAGATTAATACGTAAAGCAAAAGAGGATGAAAGTTTATCAAATGAAGGTTTTTTAGATCAGGTTGGTGGACAGAGTAAAATCATTTGCCATAATCCTTCCAGAATACCACTGCCATTAAATTGTAGGAGAAAAAGAAAGAGGGGGAGAGAGAGAGAGAGAGAGAGAGAGAGAGAGAGAGGGAGAGAGAGACTCATAAAAGTTAGGTTGTACTACACATTTGGTCCAAGAATAGCTGAGCCATGAAATTAACATATAAACTTTCCTGAAACCAGTGATGCCCTAGGAATGCCAAGAGGTATACCCCTTTGGAGGGACAATTGCTCAGCACTGTTTAAATGTGTAAACATGCAGAAGCTCTTCTAATGATGAGCTCACATGTGGGAAGAAAAAATGAGTGAAAAAACCACCTTGAGCTTTAGTCAACAAAGACAAGGGAACATTTAGGATTACAATCCCCAAATTAAATTAAAATAGTAGCAAATTGAATATAGTAATCTATATTGAAAACTACCTTATATGGGGTTGGTTATATGCCAGAAAGACAAAGATGTTATAATAACATAAAATGTATTAAAATAACTCATACATTTAATAAATTCACAAAAAGAAACCATATAATTTTCTAAGTAAATGGAGAAAACTATTATAAAATTCAACATCAAATATCCCTTAACAAATTAGGAATAAAAAAAAAAACTTTTCTGGGCTTCCCCGGTGGTGCAGTGGTTAAGAATCCGCCTGCCAATGCAGGGAACATGGGTTCGATCCCTGGTCTGGGAAGATCCCACATGCCGCGGAGCAGCTAAGCCCGTGTTCCACAGCTACTGAGCCTCCGCTCTAGAGCCCACGTGCCACAGCTACTGAAGCCTGCACACCTAGAGCCCATGCTCTGCAACAAGAGAAGCCACCGCAATGAGAAGCCTGTGCACCACACCACTAGCCACAACTAGAGAAAGCTCGCATGCAGCAATGAAGACCCAACACAGCCAAAAATAAAATAAATAAATTTATTAAAAAAAAAAAACTTTTCTTACTTAAAAAAGATGTCTACCATAGCCCTATAAGAAATACCATTGTCATTTGAAACATTAAACAATAACTTTTAAAATCAGGACAAAATAAGGATTCATCCTATAACCACTTCTAGTAAGCATTGTTCTGGAAGTCCTCATCAAAAAAATAAGGCATACAATATGAATTAAAAGTTTTAAGAATTGAAGAGAAAAAAACAACTGTCACTCTTGACAGTTATTTTAACTGTGAATGTTAACACAGTTAACATAAAAATGAAAGCTCATCTAGAAATTATTCAAATTAATATAAGGAGTTAGCAAAGTTGCCATTTTATATATCAAGGTATAAGAATCAAGTTTAACCTTGAACAATTAGAAAATGAATATACAGCAGCAAAAGTCAAGTTGTCTAGGAATAACATACATATAATGTGTAAAATTACAAACTTCTGTGGAGAAAAATATGAACTATATGGAAGAATTAATGAAGTTCTGAATAAATTAATAAATCATCCTGCTTTATGGATGATGATGCTAATTCTCTTCAGTCTAATTTATAAATTCAGTGTAATTAAAATCAAAACGTGAATGGTGCTTCTTTCATAAAGTTAATTTTGAACATTATATGAAAGAGTGAAGAAGCAAATAGAACTGAAGCACTTCATTTAGGAGTGAATGGAAAACAGCAAAGTTGATAATATGAGAGATGATCGTACAATACCAAAGTGAAAATATTATAAACCATTAGCCAGTTGTCCTAGAGCACCAGTTGTTGCTTTTAATTTTTCCTCTAACTCTCACACAGTGAGGAAATCCTGGTCAAAATATTTGTAGCTTATAAAGGCTTGTTTTAGGTTAGGCGATGTTTTTAAAAAAAACAATGTTTCTTGATAAGTCTACTATTGGAAGCATTGAGAAATGTTTAAGGACACTGGGAAACATTTGAAATTTAAGTGGTCCCATTTCCCAGAATTACTTTGTAGGAAAAGAGATTTGTTATGTTTTTCCATACGCTTATACCTCTCTGTTCTTTCCAAATATTTGCAAATCTGAAATTTAACCAGGACATTGGGGGAAAAAAAGATGTAGGCCAGATCTCTACAGTCAAGTAAAGCCAAGGAGAAAGGCAATACTCCAGATAATTTGTGACTGTAATAAAGGGCAATTTTATTTAATTACCCAGAACGTTGCCTCAGTTTTATGCTTTTGAATATGGAGGCAATCCTTTCTCCAACATTTTTATGCTTTTGAGTATGGAGGTAATCCCTTCTCTAGCTTTTATATGCACTTAAAGAAGCAAACACAAAAATTGAAATAATATTTTTTAAAAGTCTAATGGAAAGAGTAAAATGAATCAAATAAAATTCTAAATTTATTTTCTTAAAGTGAATTTTTGCTTGATCTATGTGAATATGAAAATGCAATTACATAAATTTGGTATTTTTATTTCAATTTAGGTAAGTTTTTAAAAGTTATTGAAAATATTGAAAATTATTCTTTTTGAAGGGTATTTAAAGGTATTTATTATTTAATGTTAAGTTTCATATTTATTCTTACCTTAGGATTTGTTTCATAATCCAAAAGAGGTCTCGTGGTTTTAGAAATCACGGCATTATGTGAATCCAGAGCAAAGTAGGCAGTGGTATTAACTGAAGAGTTTAATATTAAAAACTTTTAAGAAAGCACACAGAAAAATGGTTAATACATTATTGAAAAAGCATGGATTCTGAACTTACAGTTTTGATGCATTATTTGGCAAGACCTAAGTAAACCAAAATTAATTTTGTGAAGACAGTGCCCATAAAAATAAAAGCTAAACTTTCTTTTCCAGACTTCAAGAGTAATCTGAAAATTCATTTACATTTTTAGTTGTATTTTTTCCAAAGGTTTTTATATTTAAGTATTAGAGCATTGTTGGTAAATAACTATTATTGGTTTTATAATTAGTTTATTTTCTAGTATTGCATTTACAGATTTTTCTAATATATAAAAAAGTCATTCTCTCTTGTATACTCAGGAGGCACATACACTGAATTATTTGGAAAATGCCATTAGATCTCATCTCTAAATTGATTTTCTGTATGGCACAATAAAATATTGCTTTAGACAAAGATATTTTTTAGGGACATCAGCATGTTCCTCACCATTGTTATCACTGTGCTCATAACTGGGCTTAGTTTCAAGATGAATATTAAAGATTTTAAAAGGGATTTAGTAAAGACATCATATTTTGAAAAAATTTACATCCAGTTTCTGGTCCAAAGAGAAACAATAAAACCTGGGAGACATATCCAATGCCATTTCCAAAAAGGCATCACAGCCATTTTGATGGGCATACTAACTAATTTTTATTTGTCTATGAGTGAACAACCAAAGTTGGCTTATATTAGGCTAAAATCCATTAAATGTTCTTTTGGAAAAATCTCATTTTCTTTGTTTCTCCCCTTATTATTATTGCTTTTTGTTAAAAAAAATTATCATTTTCCAAGTCTTTGTTTTGTTTTTCTTTCCCAGTGACTTTTACAATATAATTCAGATATTATAATATTTAGTTATGAAATGTGTAATATTTAGTTATGTGTAAACACATGAAGTTGTAGTCGGTATTTACATAGTCACCCCATCCTCCTCCCACATGCATGTATCCTGGCCTAAACCCACATATATATCTACACACCCTAAATGCACATAATCCCCATATCCTGACCCTGTCCTCCCACACACATTTACACACCCACATAAATGGAGCTTCTGAACCTAGTAAACAAGAAACTACACTTTTCCTGTGTCATCTTCTGTCCTCAGTCTAAAATTCACATGAGCAAAAAAATGAAATTGGGAGTACTGATCAGTACCTCACTGTAATCAGGTCACCAGAAAAATTATATGCAGGCTAAATTTTCCAACAATGCCCCCCTAAGCTTTCATTTCAACCTTATTCCCCAAATGATGTTTATAAGCCAGCTACCAGAGTAAGTATGAACAAATGGAAAAAGTTTAGTTTGCTCTAAAGAGAATTAGAGCAGAATATTCCATTGCACTAATATGACTTATAATACATTCTATAATCAAAAACTCAATTTTTTCTTGCAAGTACAATTAGAATATAGTTCATATGTACACCATAAAAATTCCTGAGAAAATCTCGAGTGATTAATTATTTTCTATTTCTTCTTCTTTATTCCCTCTTAATCTGTAACCATTTTGTCATGTATTATTTATTAAATCACAATTAATTATTGCTGAAACTAGAACTTATATGAAGATACAACATATCCTTTATTCAAATTATGTGTATAATAAAGAAAATATGCCTGATCTGGGATGAATAAAAGGTAACAAACATTAAAGGATATTCTCTCAGCTGTATAAATGTCATCAGACAAATGGAAAAAAATATAAGCTCTAGTTTTTCTAAATGCCTTTTAGAGCATTTTAGAAGGTCTGTTGCTTTCACTTCCAAGTCATATAATTTTTCATCTGTTACTATATTCAAAGGTTTATAGTCCTTCTCTCACTTCAGTGACTGCCATAAGATATAAAGACAACGTTAATTCAAAGCCTGATGAAATAATTTTTTGCTCATTGAAAATTTGAGCACTTTTTACAAAATGAAAGTTGGAAAAAATTAATAGATAATAATACAATACTTACCTCAACTTCTTGTCCTGGATCTGGATCTCTTGCAAGAATCCTATATATAAAAGCAAATGCAGGAACCTTTTCAGGAATAGACACTGAAACACCTATACAATTATATAAACCATGAGCAATAATTTAAATTCAAACATTCTTTCACTACTTTTTGCTTCAGATTGGCTCCATAAGTTGTTATACTGTAAGAATTTCTCCCTATAGCAGTTTTCTTAATGATATTTATTTCAGAGAAATAAAGACCACAGTAGTTTTTCCCACTAACATTCATTTTAAGAAAGCCAACATAAAAATATCAGTTTCATATTTCTACATTTAAATTTTGGGCTAGTGTGTGGAATAGGATATAATTGCTCAGTGTCTGGCACAAAGTCAATGACCATTAAGATATGCTTTCAGGGGCTTCCCTGGTGGCACAGTGGTTGAGAGTCTGCCTGCTAATGCAGGGGACATGGGTTCGAGCCCTGGTCTGGGAGGATCCCACATGCCGCGGAGCAACTAGGCCCGTGAGCCACAACTACTGAGCCTGCGCATCTGGAGCCTGTGCTCCACAAGAGAGGCCGCAATAGTGAGAGGCCGGCGCACCGTGATGAAGAGTGGCCCCCACTTGCCACAACTAGAGATAGCCCTTGCTCAGAAATGAAGACCCAAAGCAGCAAAAAATAAATAAATTAATTAATAAACTCCTATCCCCAAAATATTCTTTAAAAAAAAAAAAAAAAAAAAAAAAGATATGCTTTCAACTTTGATTCCTTTGTTGGATAATTGAAGTCTTTTATCTCTTTTCACCATAATGTACAAAAAATAGAGCAAAAGCTGTGAAGTCAGGAATTGACTCCAGTTGAATTTCTAGTCCATCAATATTCTCATCTGTACAATAGGATAAGATATATTCTCAACCTTAGAGTAATTCTGAGGATTAAATAAAATATTATACGTAATGCATCTCACAAGTGCTCAATAAATGTTATTTACTTTCCTTTCTTCAACCACTGCTTCTTATCTTTCTTTCAGTGTTACCAACTGTGATTCTTTCTCACCTAAAAACCGAATAACACAAATGCCCACACATTAAACCATAAGTATTTTGTTCACCCGTTGTACGATTCTACAAATGATACTCTTTTAAAATTATTCCTGCTTTCTGTGCACTTGAATATTGAATATCAAGTCTATAACTTAGACTAGGTAGTCCTGTAAAAGCCTCATACAGTTTGACTATTTAAAGAATGTAATGCAACAATTGTGTGAACAGCTCTTGCTTATTTTGAACCTTTGTTTCAAACTGAACATGTGTTAACAGATTGCCTAATTTAGTGGTCGCTCTAGTTAATTAAGGTCATTGAATTTAATATGTATGTATCACATCAGCCACCTGAAAGTTGTGTCAATACCCTGTCTTGGGGCTTCCTTGGTGGCGCAGTGGTTGAGAATCTGCCTGCTAATGCAGGGGACATGGGTTCGAGCCCTGGTCTGGGAGGATACCACATGCCGCGGAGCAACTAGGCCCGTAAGCCACAACTACTGAGCCTGCGCATCTGGAGCCTGTGCTCCACAACGAGAGGCCGCGATAAGTGAGAGGCCCGCGCACCGTGATGAAGAGTGGCCCCCGCTTGCCACAACTAGAGAAAGCCCTCGCACAGAAACAAAGACCCAACACAGCAAAAATAAATTAATTAATTAACACCCTGTCTTGAAAACCCTCACAGAGATCCACAGAGTTACCCTATTTTAGATAGAAGGCAGTATTTTTTTTTTTTTTTTCTTTTGCGGTACACGGGCTTCTCACTGTTGTGGCCTCTCCCGTTGTGGAGCACAGGCTCCGGACGCGCAGGCTCAGCGGCCATGGCTCACGGGCCCAGCCGCTCCGCGGCATGTGGGAACTTCCCGGACTCTGGCACGAACCTGTGTCCCTTGCATCGGCAGGCGGACTCTCAACCACTGTGCTACCAGGGAAGACCTAGAAGGCAGTATTTTCTCTTCTGCTACTTCTCTGTCACAAAGACAATAAACCCACATGATGGAAGAGAAGAGAATCTTGATCTTGATCCTGCCTAAGCAGCTTATGCTGGTTCAGCCAAGTCTGCAGTAGAAGTCAGGTTAGAATGACCTCCTTGGGATCCACGTGTATCTTTTTAAAGCTTTCTATGATAAGGGGGAGACCAAAAAAGTAAATTACAAAGAACATCAGTTCAGTTTTCTCAAAGTGATCCTAAAGTTTTCATAAGCACCAGGCCTGTAAGGTGATACATTGCCAAGCCTACTAGGAGGCTTTTCTTTCTTAAGTTTAGCATTTATGAACAAGTCCCTTTAACACAAATTCTTATTTCAGATAGATTTATCACATGCTAGAATGTATGTTTTGGGTCAAAGTACGAAATCTCTTTGTGTGTATGCATGTGCACATGCATGTGTGTTTTGGAAATTTTCAGTTTCCAAAAGAGTGATATTTCTAAAAATTGGAGAAGTGATAATACTGGCTGTGTGAAATGAATAGAAAGCAACAATGGACAGGAATCCAAAACAAAAACAAAAACAAGCTATTTTAATAAAATTTGTGGTGTTCCATTTGCCCTCAACTTTATTATCCTCTCATTGTCTCCCAGTTAACTGGGTAGTTTCTCCTAATAGAAACAGCTAGAGAAAGAAAAGGAGTCAAAACAGAGAAGGCAGAAAGAATAAAAAGGGTTTTACTATGACAGATTAGTAAGCTAGTAAGGTTAGAGATAAAGAGTCCTTGTGGGATTTTCTTTTTTATTCAAACAGAAAGTCACAAAAATTATAATCATCATCATCAGTTCACTCAGTCCCATGAAATTAATTTTTTTTCATCTTGATCTTTTGTTAGCACTTTTATGAATTCATCAGTTTTCCATTAGAGTTCTGAAAATGCTTATTCATTCAGTTCAGCAATATAGTCAGTTACCAGAAACCTCTACTTGTCAGTCTTTTCCATGAATTCCTTGAAGGTGAAACCCTTTTATAGGAACATTTTTGCAAAAGCATCAGAGTACACCCAGAACTGTCTGTAAATGACAAAAGACTTAAAAATAAAGATGGTTAAAGATTTGATGAAACTTCATAATAATGCAGTTGACAAGAAAATTTAGTTATTTCTGAGATATACATTTTAAAGTAATAACTAGAATTATGACTTATAACATTATACCAGAACATGTAAGATTTTTAGAAATTTCATGTAATGTCTGAAACATTTATATTAACATATTTCCATACAAATAACCCAAAGAAAGTTTAGTATTAGTTGTTTTTTGTTTGTTTTTTTATACTGCAGGTTCTTATTAGTCATCAATTTTATACACATCAGTGTATACATGTCAATCCCAATCGCCCAATTCATCACACCACCATCCCCACCCCAGTGAGGTTTCCCCCCTTGGGGGAATACGTTTGTTCTCTACATATGTATCTCAACTTCTGCCCTGCAAACCGGTTCATCTGTACCATTTTTCTAGGTTCCACATACATGCATTAATATACGATATTTGTTTTTCTCTTTCTGACTTACTTCACTCTGTATGACAGTCTCTAGATCCATCCACGTCTCAACAAATGACTCAATTTCGTTCCTTTTTATGGCTGAGTAATATTCCATTGTATATATGTACCACATCTTCTTTATCCATTCATCTGTCTATGGGCGTTTAGGTTGCTTCCATGACCTGGCTATTGTAAATAGTGCTGCAATGAACATTGGGGTGCATGTGTCTTTTTGAATTACGGTTTTCTCTAGGTATATGCCCAGTAGTGGGATTGTGGGTTCATATGGTAATTCTATTTTTAGTTTTTAAGAAAACTCCATACTGTTCTCCATAGTGGCTGTATCAATTTACATTCCCACCAACAGAGCAAGAGGGTTCCCTTTTCTCCACACCCTCTCCAGCATTTGTTGTTTGTAGATTTTCTGATGATGCTCATTCTAACTGGTGTGAGGTGATACCTCATTGTAGTTTTGATTTGCATATCTTCAATAGTTAGTGATGTTGAGCAGCTTTTCATGTGTCTCTTGGCCATCTGTATGTCTTCTTTGGAGAAATGTCTATTTAGGTCTCCTGCCCATTTTTGGATTGGGTTGTTTGTTTTTTTGTTATTGAGCTGCATGAGCTGTTTATATATTTTGGAGATTAATACTTTGTCCGTTGATTCATTTGTGAATATTTTCTCCCATTCTGAGGGTTGTCTTTTCGTCTTGTTTATGGTTTCCTTTGCTGTGCAAAAGCTTTTAAGTTTCATTAGGTCCGATTTGTTTATTTTGGGTTTTATTTCCATTACTCTAGGAGTTGGATCAAAACAGATATTGCTGTGATTTATGTCAAAGAGCATTCTGCCTATGTTTTCCTCTAAGAGTTTTATAGTGTCCGGTCTTACATTTAGGTCTTGAATCCATTTTGAGTTTATTTTTGTGTATGGTGTTAGGGAGCGTTCTAATTTCATTCTTTTACATGTAGCTGTCCAGCTTTCCCAGTACCACTTATTGAAGAGACTGTCTTTTCTCCATTATATATCTTTGCCTCCTTTGTCATAGATTTGTTGACCATAGGTGCGTGGGTTTATCTCTGGGCTTTCTATCTTGTTCCATTGATCTATGTTTCTGTTTTTGTGCCAGTACCATATTGTCTTGATTACTGTAGCTTTGTAGTATAGTCTGAGGTCACAGAGTCTAATTCCTCCAGCTCTGTTTTTTCCCTCAAGACTGCTTTGGCTATTCGGGGTCTTTTGTGTCTCCATACAAATTTTGAGATGATTTGTTCTAGTTCCATAAAAAATGACATTGGTAATGTGATAGGGATTGCATTGAATCTGTAGATTGCTTTGGGTAGTATAATCATTTTCACAATATTGATTCTTCCAATCCAAGAACATGGTATATCTCTCCATCTGTTCGTATCATCTTTAATTTCCTTCATCAGTGTCTTATAGTTTTCTGCATACAGGTCTTTTTTCTCCCTAGGTAGGTTTATTCCTAGGTATTTTATTCTTTTTGTTGCAGTGGTAAATGGGACTGTTTTCTTGATTTCACTTTCAGATTTTTCATCATTAGATTTCTGTGCATTAATTTTGTATCCTGCAAGTTTACCCAATTCATTGATTAGCTCTAGTAGTTTTCTGGTGGCAGCTTTAGGATTCTCTATGTATAATATCATGTCATCTGCAAACAGTGACAGCTTTACTTCTTCTTTTCCAATTTGTATTCCTTTTATTACTTTTTCTTCTCTGATTGCCATGGCTAGGACTTCCAAAACTATGTTGAATAACAGTGGTGAGAGTGAACATCCTTGTCTCGTTCCTGATCTTAGAGGAAATACTTTCAGTTTTTCACCATTGAGAATGATGTTTGCTCTGGGTTTGTCATATATGGCCTTTATTATGATGAGGTAGTTTCCCTCTATGTCCACTTTCTGGAGAGTTTTTATCATAAATGGGTGTTGAATTTTGTCAAAATCTTTTTCTGCATCTATTGAGATGACCATATGGTTTTTATTCTTCGATTTGTTAATATGGTGTATCATATTGATTGGTTTGCATATACTGAGGAATCCTTGCATCCCTGGGATAAATCCCACTCGATCATGGTGTATGATCCTTTTAATTTGTTGTTGGATTCTGTTTGCTGGTATTTTATTGAGGATTTTTGCATCTGTATTCATCTGTGATATTGTTCCGTAATTTTCATTTTTTATAGTATCTTTGTCTAGTTTTGGTATCAGGGTGATGGTGGCCTCATAGAATGAGTTTGGGAGTGTTCCTTCCTCTACAGTTTTTAGGAAGAGTTTGAGAAAGGTGGGTGTTAGCTCTTCTCTAAATGTTTGATAGAATTCACCTGTGAAGCCATCTGGTCCTGGGCTTTTGTTTGTTGGAAGATTTTTTTTCTTTTTTAACATCTTTATTGGGGTATAATTGCTTTACAATGGTGTATTAGTTTCTGCTTTATAACAAAGTGAATCAGTTATACATATACATATATTCCCATATCTCTTCCCTCTTCGTCTCCCTCCCTCCCACCCTCCCTATCCCACCCCTCCAGGTGGTCACAAAGCACCGAGCTGGTATGCCTGTGCCATGCGGCTGCTTCCCACTGGATATCTACCTTACGTTTGTTAGTATATATATGTCCATGTCTCTCTCTCGCCCTATCACAGCTCACCCTTCCCCCTCCCCATATCCTCAAGTCTGTTCTCCAGTACATCTGTGTCTTTATTCCTGTCTTAGTCCTAGGATCTTCATAACATGTTTTTTTCTTAAATTCCATATATATGTGTTAGCATACGGTATTTGTCCTTCTCTTTCTGACTTACTTCACTCTGTATGACAGACTCTAGGTCTCTCCACCTCATTCCGAATAGCTCAATTTCGTTTTTTATGGCTGAGTAATATTCCATTGTATATATGTGCCACATCATCTTCTTTATCCATTCATCCGACGACGGGCACTTAGGTTGTTTCCATCTCCGGGCTATTGTAAATAGAGCTGCAATGAACATTTTGGTACATGACTCTTTCTGAATTCTGGTTTCCTCAGGGTATATACCTAGTAGTGGGATTGCTGGGTCATATGGTAGTTCTATTTGTAGTTTTTTAAGGAACCTCCATACTGTTCTCCATAGTGGCTGAACCAATTCACATTCCCACCAGCAGTGCAAGAGTGTTCCCTTTTCTCCACACCCTCTCCAGCATTTATTGTTTCTAGATTTTTTGATGATGGCCATTCTGACTGGTGTGAGATGATATCTCATTGTAGTTTTGATTTGCATTTCTCTAATGATTAATGATGTTGAGCATTCTTTCATGTGTTTGTTGGCAGTCTGTATATCTTCTTTGGAGAAATGTCTATTTAGGTCTTCTGCCCATTTTTGGATTGGGTTGTTTATTTTTTTGTTATTGAGCTGCATGAGCTGCCTGTAAATTTTAGAGATTAATCCTTTGTCAGTTGATTCATTTGCAAATATTTTCTCCCATTCTGAGGGCTGTCTTTTGGTCTTGTTTATGGTTTCCTTTGCTGTGCAAAAGCTTTGAAGTTTCATTAGGTCCCATTTGTTTATTTTTGTTTTTATCTCCATTACTCTAGGAGATGGGTCAAGAAGGATCTTGCTGTGATTTATGTCATAGAGTGTTCTGCCTATGTTTTCCTCTAAGAGTTTGATAGTTTCTGGCCTTACATTTAGGTCTTTAATCCATTTTGAGCTTATTTTTGTGTATGGTGTTAGGGAGTGATCTAATCTCATACTTTTACATGTACCTGTCCAATTTTCCCAGCACCACTTATTGAAGAGGCTGTCCTTTCTCCACTGTATATTCCTGCCACCTTTATCAAAGATAAGGTGACCATATGTGCATGGGTTTATCTCTGGGCTTTCTATCCTATTCCATTGATCTATCTTTCTGTTTTTGTGCCAGTACCATACTGTCTTGATTACTGTAGCTTTGTAGTATAGTCTGAAGTCAGGCAGCCTGATTCCTCCAGCTCCATTTTTTGTTCTCAAGATTGCTTTGGCTATTCGGGGTCTTTTGTGTTTCCATACAAATTGTGAAATTTTTTGTTCTAGTTCTGTGAAAAATGCCAGTGGTAGTTTGATAGGGATTGCATTGAATCTATAGATTGCTTTGGGTAGTAGAGTCATTTTCACAATGTTGATTCTTCCAATCCAAGAACATGGTATATCTCTCCATCTGTTTGTATCATCTTTAATTTCTTTCATCAGTGTCTTATAATTTTCTGCATACAGGTCTTTTGTCTCCTTAGGTAGGTTTATTCCTAGATATTTTATTCTTTTTGTTGCAATGGTAAATGGGAGTGTTTTCTTGATTTCACTTTCAGATTTTTCATCCTTAGTATATAGGAATGCCAGAGATTTCTGTGCATTAATTTTGTATCCTGCTACTTTACCAAATTCATTGATTAGCTCTAGTAGTTTTCTGGTAGCATCTTTAGGATTCTCTATGTATAGTATCATGTCATCTGCAAACAGTGACAGCTTTACTTCTTCTTTTCCGATTTGGATTCCTTTTATTTCCTTTTCTTCTCTGATTGCTGTGGCTAAAACTTCCAAAACTATGTTGAATAAGAGTGGTGAGAGTGGGCAACCTTGTCTTGTTCCTGACCTTAGTGGAAATGCTTTCAGTTTTTCATCATTGAGGATGATGTTGGCTGTGGGTTTGTCATATATGGCCTTTATTATGTTGAGGAAAGTTCCCTCTATGCCTGCTTTCTGCAGGGTTTTTATCATAAATCGGTGTTGAATTTTGTCAAAAGCTTTCCCTGCATCTATTGAGATGATCATATGTTTTTTCTCTTTCAATTTGTTAATATGGTTTATCACATTGATAGATTTGCGTATATTGAAGAATCCTTGCATTCCTGGAATAAACCTTACTTGATCATGGTGAATGATCCTTTTAATGTGCTGTTGGATTCTGTTTGCTAGTATTTTGTTGAGGATTTTTGCATCTATGTTCATCAGGGATATTGGCCTGTAGCTTTCTTTCTTTGTGACATCCTTGTCTGGTTTTGGTATCAAGGTGATGGTGGCCTCATAGAAGGAATTTGGGAGTGTTCCTCCCTCTGCTATATGTTGGAAGAGTTGAGAAGGATAGGTGTTAGCTCTTCTCTAAATGTTTGATAGATTTCTCCTGTGAAGCCATCCAGTCCTCGGCTTTTGTTTGTTGGAAGATTTTTAATCACAGTTTCAATTTCAGTGTTTGTGATTGGTCTGTTCATATTTTCTATTTCTTCCTGATTCAGTCTTGGTAGTTTGTGCATTTCTAAGAATTTGTCCATTTCTTCCAGATTGTCCATTTTATTGGCATAGTGTTGCTTGTAGTAATCTCTCATGATCTTTTTTATTTCTGCAGTGTCAGTTGTTACTTCTCCTTTTTCATTTCTAATCCTGTTTATTTGAGTCTTCTCTCTTTTTTTCTTGATGAGTCTGGCTAATGGTTTATCAGTTTTGTTTATCTTCTCAAAGAACCAGCTTTTAGTTTTATTGATCTTTGCTATCATTTCCTTCATTTCTTTTTCATTGATTTCTGATCTGATTTTTATGATTTCTTTCCTTCTGCTAACTTTGGGGTTTTTTTCTTCTTCTTTCTGTAATTGCTTAAGGTGCAAGGTTAGGTTGTTTATTCGAGATATTTCCTGCTTCTTAAGGTGGGATTGTATTGCTATAAACTTCCCTCTTAGAACTGCTTTTGCTGCATCCTATAGGTTTTGGGTCATTGTGTCTCCATTGTCATTTGTTTCTAGGTATTTTTTAATTTCCTCTTTGATTTCTTCAGTGATCACTTCGTTATTAAGTAGTGTATTGTTTAGCCTCCATGTGTTTGTATTTTTTACAGATCTTTTCCTATAATTGATATCTAGTCTCATGGCGTTGTGGTCGGAAAAGATACTTGATACAATTTCAATTTTCTTAAATTTACCAAGGCTTGATTTGTGACCCAAGATATGATCTATCCTGGAGAATGTTCCATGAGCACTTGAGAAAAATGTGTATTCTGTTGTTTTTGGATGGAGTGTCCTATAAATATCAATTAAGTCCATCTTGTTTAATGTATCATTTAAAGCTTGTGTTTCCTTATTTATTTTCATTTTGGATGATCTGTCCATTGGTGAAAGTGGGGTGTTGAAGTCCCCTACTATGAATGTGTTACTGTCGATTTCCCCTTTTATGGCTGCTAGTTTTTGCCTTATGTATTGAGGTGCTCCTATGTTGGGTGCATAAATATTTACAATTGTTATATCTTCTTCTTGGATCGATCCCTTAATCATTATGTAGTGTCCTTCTTTGTCTCTTCTGATAGTCCTTATTTTAAAGTCTATTTTGTCTGATATGAGAATTGCTACTCCAGCTTTCTTTTGGTTTCCATTTGCATGGAATCATGGAATATCTTTTTCCATCTCCTTACTTTCAGTCTGTATGTGTCTCTAGGTCTGAAGTGGGTCTCTTGTAGACAGCTTATATATGGGTCTTGTTTTTGTATCCATTCAGCCAATCTGTGTGTTTTGGTGGGAGCATTTATTCCATTTACATTTAAGGTAACTATCAATATGTATTCCCATTTTCTCAGTTGTTTTGGGTTCGTTATTATAGGTCTTTTCCTGTTCTTGTGTTTTTGTCTAGAGAAGGTCCTTTAGCATTTGTTGTAAAGCTGGTTTGATGGTGCTGAACTCTCTCAGATTTTGCTTGTCTGTAAAGGTTTTAATTTCTCCATCAAATCTGAATGAGATCCTTGCTGGGTAGAGTAATCTTGGTTGCAGGTTTTTCTCCTTCATCACTTTCAGTATGTCCTGCCACTCCCTTCTGGCTTGTAGAGTTTCTGCTGAGAGATGAGCTGTTAACCTTATGGGGATTGCCTTGTGTGTTATTTGCTGTTTTTCCCTTGCTGCTTTTAATATGCTTTCTTTGTATTTAGTTTTTGACAGTTTGATTAATATGTGTCTTGGCATATTTCTCCTTGAATTTATCCTGTATGGGACTCTCTGTGCTTCCTGGACTTTATTAACTATTTCCTTTCCCATATTAGGGAAGTTTTCAACTATAATCTCTTCAAATATTTTCTCAATCACTTTCTTTTTCTCTTCTTCTTCCGGAACCCCTATAATTCAAATGTTCGTGCGTTTAATGTTGTCCCAGAGGTCTCTGAGACTGTCCTCAGTTCTTTTCATTCTTTTTTCTTTATTCTGCTCTGCAGTAGTTATTTCCACTATTTTATCTTCCAGGTCACTTATCCGTTCTTCTGCCTCATTTATTCTGCTATTGATCCCATCTAGAGTATTTTTCATTTCATTTATTGTGTTGTTCATCATTGTCTGTTTCATCTTTATTTCTTCTAGGTCCTTGTTAACTGTTTCTTGCATTTTGTCCATTCTATTTCCAAGATTTTGGATCATCTTTACTATCATTATTCTGAACTCTTTTTCAGGTAGACTGCCTATTTCCTCTTCATTTGTTAGGTCTGGTGCGTTTTTATCTTGCTCCTTCATCTGCTGTGTGTTTTTCTGTCTTCTCATTTTGCTTATCTTACTGTGTTTGGGGTCTCCTTTTTGCAGGCTGCAGGTTCGTAGTTCCCGTTGTTTTTGATGTCTGTCTCCAGTGGCTAAGGTTGGTTCAGTGGGTTGTGTAGGCTTCCTGGTGGAGGGGCTAGTGCCTGGGTTGCAGTGTATGAGGCTAGATCTTGTCTCTCTAGTGGGCAGGTCCACGTCTGGTGGTTTGTTTTGGGGCATCTGTGGACTTACTATGATTTTAGGCAGCCTCTCTGCTAGTGGGTGGTGTTGTGTTCCTGTTTTGCTAGTTGTTTGGCATAGGGTTTCCAGCACTGTAGCTTGCTGGTCGTTGAGTGAAGCTGGGTGCTGGTGTTTAGATGGAGGTCTCTGGGAGATTTTCGCTGTTTGATATTATGTGGAGCTGAGAGGTCTCTTGTTGGCCAGTGTCCTGAGGTTGGCTCTCCCACCTCAGTGGCAGAGTCCTGACTCCTGGCTAGAGCAGCAAGAGCCTTTCATCCACACAGCTCAGAATAAAAGGGAGAGAAAGTAGAGAGAATTAGTAGAAGTAGGAAGAAAGAAAGGAGGGAAGGAAGGAAGGAAGGAAAGAAGGAAGGGAGGAGGGAAGGAAGAAAGAAAGAAAAGAAAAGAAGGAAAGGAGGGAGGGAGGGAGGAAGGAAGGAAGGAAGGAGGGAAGGAAGGAAAAAAGACAGAAAGAAAGAAAATACAGTAAAATAAAATAAAGTATAATAAAGTTATTGAATTAAAAAATAATTATTTAGGAAAAAAAGGGACGGATAGAACCTTAGGACAAATGGTGGAAGCAAAGCTATACAGACAAAATCTTACACAGAAGCATACACGTACACCCTCACAAAAAGAGGTAAAGGGGAAAAAATCATAAAACTTGCTTTCAAAGTCCACTTCCTCAATTTGGGATGATTCGTTGTCTAAAGGAGGGAAGGAAGGAAAGAAAGAAAGAAGGTAAAGTATAATAGAATTATTTAAATTAAAATTAATTATTAAGAAATAAAATGGACAGATAGAACGCTAGGACAAATGGTGGAAGCAAAGCTATACAGACAAGATCTCACACAGAAGCATACACATACACATTCACACAAAGAGGAAAAGGGGAAAAAAATCATAGATCTTGCTCTCGAGGTCCACCTCCTCAATTTAGGATGATTCGCTGTCTATTCATGTATTCCACAGATGCAGGTACATCAAGTTCATTGTGGAGCTTTAATCCGCTGTTTCTGAGGCTGCTGGGAGAGATTTCCCTTTCTCTTCTTTGTTCTCACAGCTCACAAGGGCTCAGCTTTGGATTTGGCCCTGCCTCTGCGTGTAGGTCGCTGGAGGGCGTCTGTTCTTCACTCAGACAGGATGGGGTTAAAGGAGCCGCTGACTCGGGGGCTCTGGCGCACTCAGGCTGGGGGGAGGGAGGGGCACGGAGTGCGAGGCGGGCCTGCGGCGGCAGAGGTGTAGGTCACTGGAGGGCGTCTGTTTTTTGCTCAGGCAGGACGGGGTTAAAGGAGCCACTGACTCGGGGGCTCTGGAACACTCTGGCCGGGGGGAGGGAGGGGCACGGAGTGCGGGGCAGGCCTGCGGTGGCAGAGGCCGGCGTGACGTTGCACCAGCCTGAGGCCCGCCGTGTGTTCTCCCTGGGAAGTTGTCCCTGGATCCCGGGAACCTGGCAGTGGCGGGCTGCACAGGTTCCCCGGAAGAGGGGTGTGGATAGTGACCTGTGCTCGCACACAGGCCCCGTGGTAGCAGCAGCAGCAGCCTTAGCATCTCCCGCCCGTCTCTGTAGTCCGTGCTTTCAGCCGTGGCTCGCGCCTGTCTCTGGGTTCCGCGCTTTTAGCCACGGCTCACGCCCGTCTCTGGAGTTCCTTTAAGCAGCGCTCTTAAACCCCTCTCCTCACGCACCAGGCAATAAAGAGGGAAGAAAAAGTCTCTTGCCTCTTCGGCAGGT
>NW_006794161.1:554736-587421 GCF_000442215.2 Lipotes vexillifer | reverse complement strand
AGATTTAAAGTAATTGAAATACTTCAGAGACTAAGTTTAAAAAAATCTACATTATTTCGGCACCGCCTCCCGCAATCTCTGCCCGCGAAGGGGCTTCCTAGTGTGTGGACACGTTTCCTCCTTCACAGATCCCTCCCACTGGTGCAGGTGCCGTCCCTATTCTTTTGTCTCTGTTTTTTATTTTTTCTCTTTTTCCCTACCCAGGTACGTGGAGAGTTTCTTGCCTTTTGGGAGGTCTGAGGTCTTCTGCCAGCATTCAGTAGGTGTTCTCTAGGAGTTGTTCCACATGTAGATGTATTTCTGGTGTATCTGTGGGGAGGAAGGTGATCTCCGCGTCTTACTCCTCCGCCATCTTCCCAGCCACTTGTTGGAAGATTTTTAATCACAGTTTCAATTTCATTACTTGTGATGGGTCTGTTCATATTTTCTGTTTCTTCCTGGTTCAGTCTCGGAAGTTTATACATTTCTAAGAATTTGTCCATTTCTTCCAGGTTGTCCATTTTATTGGCATAGAGTTGCTTGTAGTAGTCTCTTAGGATGCTTTTTATTTCTGCGATATCTATTGTAACTTCTCCTTTTTCATTTTCAATTTTATTGATTTGAGTCCTCTCCCTTTTTTTCTTGATGAGTCTGGCTAATGGTTTATCAAGTTTGTTTATCTTCTCAAAGAACCAGCTTTTAGTTTTATTGATCTTTGCTATTGTTTTCATTGTTTCTGTTTCATTTATTTCTGTTCTGATCATTACGATTTCTTTCCTTCTGCTAACTTTGGGTTGTGTTTGTTCTTCTTTCTCTAGTTCCTTTAGGTGTAAGGTTAGATTGTTTACTTGAGATTTTTCTTGTTTCTTGAGGTCGGCTTGTATAGCTACAAACTTCCCTCTTAGAACTGCTTTTGCTCCATCCCATAGGTTTTGGATCATCATGTTTTCATTGTCTCTAGATATTTTTTCATTTCCTGTTTGATTTCTTCAGTGATTTCTTGGTTATTTAGTAACATATTGTGTAGCCTCCATGTGTTTGTCTTTGTGTTTTTTACTTTTTTTTTCCTGTAATTCATTTCTAATCTCATAGCTTTGTGGTCAGAAAAGATGCTTGATATGATTTCAATTTTCTTAAATTTACCAAGGCTTGATTTGTTACTGAGGATGTGATCTATTCTGGAGAATGTTCCATGCTCACTTGAGAAGAAAGTGTAATCTGCTGTTTTTGGATAGAATGTCCTATAAATATCAATTAAATCTATGTGGTCTATTGTGTCATTTAAAGCTTCTGTTTCCTTATTTATTTTCATTTTGAATGATCTGTCCCTTGGTGTAAGGGAGGTGTTAAAGTCCCCCACTATTATTGTGTTACTGTTCATTTTCTCTTTTATAGCTGTTAGCAGTTGCCTTATGTACTGAGGTGCTCCTATGTTGGGTGCATATATATTTATACTTGTTATATCTTCTTCTTGGATTGATCCCCTGATCATTATGTAGTGTCCTTCCTTGTCTCTTGGAACATTCTTTATTTTAAAGTCTATTTTATCTGATATGAGTATAGCTACCTCAGCTTTCTTTTGATTTCCATTTGCATGGAATATCTTTTTCCATCCCCTCACTTTTAGTCTGTATGTGTCCTTAGGTCTGAAGTGGGTCTCTTGTAGACAGCATATATATGGATCTTGTTTTTGTATCCATTCTGCAAGCCTGTGTCTTTTGGTTGGAGCATTTAATCCATTCACGTTTAAGGTAATTATCAATATGTATGTTCCTATGACCATTTTCTTAATTGTTTTGTGTTTGTTTTTGTAGATCCTTTTCTTCTCTTGTGTTTCCCACTTAGAAAAGTTCCCTTAGCATTCTAAAGTTCTTTTCCTTAAACCAGTTCCTTTAGAGCTGGTTTGGTGGTGCTGAATTCTCTTACACTTTGCTTGTCTGTAAAGCTTTTCATTTCTCCATCGAATCTGAATGAGATCCTTGCTGGGTAGAGTAATCTTGGTTGTAGTTCTCCCCTTTCATCACTTTAAATATATCATGCCACTCCCTTCTCGCTTGTAGAGTTTCGGCTGAGAAATCAGCTGTTAACCTTATGGGAGTTCCCTTTTATGTTATTTGTCATTTTTCCCTTGCTGCTTTCAATAATTTTTCTTTGTCTTTAATTTTTGGCAGTTTGATTACTATGTATCTCAGTGTGTTTCTCCTTGGGTTTATCCTGTATGGGACTCTGTGTGCTTCCTGGCCTTGGGTGGCTATTTCCTTTCCCACATTAGGGAATTTTTCAACTATAATCTCTTCAAATATTTTCTCTGGTCCTTTGTCTCTCTCTTCTCCTTCTGGGACCCCTATATTGTGAATGTTGGTGTGTTAAATGTCCCAGAGGTCTCTTAGGATGTCTTCATTTCTTTTCATTCTTTTTTCTTTCTTCTGTTCTTCAGCAGTGAATTCCACCATTCTGTCTTCCAGGTCACTTATCCATTCTTCTGCCTCAGTTATTCTGCTATTGATTCTTTCTAGTGTATTTTTCATTTCAGTTATTGAATTGTTCATCTCTGTTTGTTCTTTAATTCTTCTAGGTCTTTGTTAAACATTTCTTGCATCTTCTCCATCTTTGCCTCCATTGTTTTTCTGAGGTCCTGGATCATCTTCGCTATCATTATTCTGAAATTTTTTTCTGGATGTTTGCCTATCTCCACTTCATTTAGTTTTTCTGGGGTTTTATCTTGTTCCTTCATCTGGTACATAACCCTCTGCCTTTTCATCTTGTCTGTCTTTCTGTGAATGTGGTTTTTGTTCCACAGGCTGCAGGATTGTAGTTCTTCTTGCTTCTGCTGTCTGCCCTCTGGTGGATGAGTCTATCTAAGAGGCTTGATGGGAGGGACTGGTGGTGGGTAGAGCTGACAGTTGCTCTGGTGGGCAGAGCTCTGTAAACTTTATTCCACTTGACTGTTGATGGGTGGGGCTGCGTTCCCTCCCTCTTGGTTGTTTGGCCTTAGGAAACCCAGCACTGGAGCCTACCTGGGCTCTTTGGTGGGGATAATGACAGACTCTGGGAGAGCTCACACCAAGGAGTACTTCTCAGAACTTCTGCTGTCAGTGTCCTTGTCCCCACAGTGAGCCACAGCCACCCCCTGCCTCTGCAGGAGACCCTCCAACACTAGCAGGTAGGTCTGGTTCAGGCTCCCCTTGGGTCACTGCTCCTTCCCCTGCATCCCAATGTTCACACTACTTTGTGTGTGCCCTCCAAGAGTGGAGTCTCTGTTTCCCCCGAGTTGTGTTGAAGTCCTACAATCAATTCCCACTAGGCTTCAAATTCTGTTTCCTCCTCCCATTGCCAGACACCCAGGTTGGGAAGTGACGTGGGGTGTTTCCCCCGAGTTGTGTTGAAGTCCTACAATCAATTCCCACTAGGCTTCAAATTCTGTTTCCTCCTCCCATTGCCAGACACCCAGGTTGGGAAGCCTGACGTGGGGCTCAGAACCTTCACTCCAGTGGGTGGACTTCTGTGGTATAAGTGTTCTCCAGTCTGTGAGTCACCCACCCAGCAGTTATTGGATTTGATTTTACTGTAACTGTGTCTCTCTTACCGTCTCATTGTGGCTTCTCCTTTGTCTTTGGATGTGGGGAATCTTTTCTGGTGAGTTCCAGTGTCTTTCTGTCGATGATTGTCCAGCAGCTAGTTGTGATTCTGGTGTTCTCACAAGAGGGAGTGAGAGAATTTCCTTCTACTCCGCCATCTTGGTTCCTCTCTGATTCACAATTTTTAAAGGTTATACTCCTTTTATTGTTATTATAAAATATTTTCTATATTCTCCATGTTGTATAATATATCCTTGTAGCTTCTTTTATACCTACTAGTTTGTGCTTCTAAGTCCCTTACCCCTACATTGCCTCCCTCCCACCTTCCCTCTCCCCACTGCTAACCACTAGTTTGTTCTCTAGATCTGAGTCTGCTTCTTTTTTGTTATATTCACTAGTTTGTTGTATTTTTTCAGTTCCACATATAAGTGATATTATACAGTATTTGTCTTTTTCTATCTTACTTATTCATCTAGCATAATGCCCTCCAAGTCCATCTATATTGCTGCAAATGGCAAAATTCTATTCTTTTTTATGGCTGAGTAGTATTCCATTGTAAGTGTTAATTTCTTTATACCTTAGCCAGCACTGAGTTTTTTCCTGTTATTTTTAATTCTTGGTCAGTCTAGAAGATAAAAGTTGTATTTTATTGTTTAGATTTTCACACATATGACAACTTGTTAAGCAACCTGTTAATTCATATGTTAGGGATAAACAAAATAATTTTGTAACTATTCCTATACCCGATCTTCCACACAAAGAAATAATTATTTGAAAGTTATTTTAAATCATACCAACTCTATATTTTTTCTTTGTAGGAGTATATCTCTCACTTTATTGAGTTCTTTTACTTCTCTTTTATTAAAACTAAAAAATAAAACTTTAGTTATTATTAAGAATTTTATTTTAAAATTTTCTTACTCTTTCATTTCATTAATGTTATCAATAAAATAGAAGGTTGTAATTTACCTGCTCCTATTGAAAAACTCGAGTCACAGACAATAGGATTGTCTGCATCCTCCACAAACACTGTAAACATATAGGTACTGGTATTATTCCCATTATCTATGGCGTCAATTTCCAAAGAATAGGTTTTAGGATTATTTGGGTTGTCAAGATCCAAAGGCTGAAGAAGAGTGATTATGCCTGTAACTAATGAAAATAAATAAAGAAAAATTACCAAACTCAAATAATTAAGCATATATTAATTTATTCATATTGATGGTAATTTAATTCATTTAATAGTATACACTTTCAGTGAATAAGGAATGTGATGTTTAGCAGCTCTACAATCATTGAAAATATTTGTTTAAAAATGCCCACTTGCTTTATACTTACCTTTAAAATATAATTTAATATTATAAATGGTTTCATCATATTTTCCTCCAAATCTCTAAATTGTAATTTATGGATTTACCAAGCATAGGTAGCATCTCAACTTTAAAAGTACCAGACTACAGTATTTGATTTTAATTACAATAATAGAGTTATTAGTGTTTTTGAGCCTGAAAAAACTAGCCAAACTATGTTAAAATCCTAATCATGTATTGTTTCTGCCATCCAAGTTAACTAATTCTTCTTTTAACTAATTTTTATTGTAGTATAGTTGATTTACAATGTTGTATTATTTTCAGGTGTACAACAAAGTGAATCTGTTATACATATACATATATCCACTCTTTTTTAGATTATTTTCCCATATAGACCATTATAGAGTATTGAGTAGTGTTCCCTGTCCTTATTAGTTATGTTTTATATATAGTAGTGTGTATATGTCAATCCCAATCTCCCAATTTATCCCTCCCACCCTTACCCCCTGGTAATAATAAGTTTGTTTCTACATTTGTAACTCTATTTCTGTTTTGTAGATAAATTCATTTGTACCCTTTTTTTAGATTCCACGTATAAGAGATATATTTTATAGAAAGATGAAAGATGAGCTCAAGGGTCAAACTTAGGAAAATTTGTGAAGACAGAAATGACTGTTCATCCCTGGTGCCTCCAAGGGAGAATCTCAGTTGACTGGGAGAGTTGAAAGTTAGCAGCAGATATTTCATTTCTTACATATGTTTTTACTGGTCTGCTATCTCATCATTGGCGTAAAGTAGAAGCTGGCTCTGCAGCTGCTCTATCCACCTCTGGATCCTCTTTCAACTTCTCTGACTCCTAGAACAGGTGTGTGTGCTCAGCCTTATAATGAAAGGCCCCAGCTTCTGCAGGATACCCTCACTACCAAGGTCAGCGGCAACAAGAACAGACATGGGTTTTAGTGCATTCTCATAGGGTCCAGAGCCTGCTTGTGTGTCTGGTCTACCCTTAATCTCTCCCACTTTATATTCATCTTTCCTCCTGACCTCTGGGCTTATGGACCTCAAGCTCTGGCATTAGACACAGAGACAACAGCCTTACAGGGTCTGCTTAAGAAGCTCTCATAGTTGTGTTGCTGTGGTTTTTTTTTCCTCTGGTTGAATGCTGGACTGTTAAATCAAGTACTGTGACAAGCCAAAGGAAAACAATATTTCAGAGTAGTAATTCTGTACACATAGGTAGGAATATATCCATAATCAAGTGTCCAAAATATAATTATTAAGGAAATGTTCCAATTTTCACAAATGAAATTAAGGAGTTAGATATGACTTATCTGTCCTATAGTTTACAAGGATTTCACAGAAGCATTGTACTGATTGCCTCTGAAAGCCAATAGCCAGTTATAAAAATAAGTTACTGTGACAGACGTTATTTCACAAGAAGTTCATTTTTACAAGTAGGAAAATAGCAACTGTCCAAATGCCACACATTTTTGGTGTTTCCTTCTCCATATTTAATCTAATTTTGAAAGGGTAGCTTTACTAGCCCAAAGTCTAAAGGAAATGCTGAGATTAGATAGTGAATGCTTAAATGAAGACAGCTAGAACTATGTATTTAAAACTTACAAGGGTCCAAAGCAAACTTTTCCTGCTGTGATCTAAAGGTATAAGTGATGCCGCCATCTTCATCTTGATCTGTTGGTTTTACTCTTGCTGTAATTTCTCCAACAGGTTTTTCTTCAGTTACATTAATAGAATTCAGAGGAAAAGGTCTAAAGAAAAAAAAATGTTGATGAAAAAATGTTGCAAATGCAGATTTGTATGCACATACCTGCTCAGTTCTGATAACTTGCAAAGAATCTTTTGGATTTGTGTTAATACTACCTTCATCTTGTCAAGAATTTAAGAGTTCCAAAAGTATTCAAATGTTGAGAAAATCCATTTCTGACACAAAGTTATGTAACTTTTTTGCATAAGCATTAATTTTAATCATTAGTCTCTGGCATCATGCCAGACATGAAAGATAGCATGACATCAAAGAGATGAAAACTGGAAAACAGATTGAAATAGTGCAACTCTATTATTCTAAATACCAAATGTATGGAATAGTTGGCAATTGAACATAAGGGATTAAATATATTCATTTTCATCTTGTTATCTGGTATGATGAAATGCTGTCCAAAGTCATAACTTTGGACAAGTTTGGACAAGCAAGTTATCAGGACATTTATTTTAAATTTATTGTTCATCTCTTTAAAGTATATTTCAAGTCCCTGATCAATTTCCAGAACATTTCTGAAACTTAAATTTCTTTCTTATTCAACCTTCCATTCAAGCATCAGACATTTATCAGTAACCTACAGTATGTTATTCCAGTTTATATGCATAAGAATAAGCTGGCTTCTGCTCTTTAGATCTCACTGCTAGAGGTGAACACAGATATAAATAACTATAGTGCTGTGTGATAGATACCATAACTTTGCTGCACATTTTAAAGGGAAGGAAAGGCTAAATCTGGGCTTGGGAGAGAGGTTCAAGGAAGTTAAAGGAAAAGGGAGGTGAGTGGGTGAGACCATTACTCTGAGCAACCTTCTTGACCACCACAATCTAATGTGGTTTCTCCTTTACAGTGTGGTTTCTCCTTTATACCATAATATGATATAACTCACAGTATTTACATTCTGGACCAATTTGAATCATTTCCTTTTCTGTTTCATTAATTGTAATTTAACATACTATGTCTCTTAAGAAATGAAAACAATATTTTGGGGCCATACCAATATTTTAGTAATTTTGGTATTGCTTATATTATCTAGCATTGACTTCTACTAAATAAGTAAAGGCAATAAGTTTATGCTTATAGTAGGCATGCAGGTGACAAAAAAATATTTTAAGAAGTTGGCAGCATCTCTACCACAAATGTAGTAGGACAGGTAGAGTAACTATCCCCAGAAATAAGAGAAAAACTAAGCTCCATATTTGCTGCTCTTGTTCAGATAATATAAAATTGAATTTGGGGATTCAAACAATGTTACTCTCCTTAGTTATCTGTCGAGATATAACTTAGGGGTGGAAGGAAAATAATTTGAATACTACCATCTTTCTTTTTCTCTCCATCAAGCCAAGTAGTATTTAATTTTTCTTAGATTGTAGTAATGTATTTGATTACTACATTTTGAAGTATAGAAAAACATCTAACAGACATTCGTAATCTGAAAATGTTTTTGAATGCTACAATTATATCTCAGAGTATGGAAGTAAAGTAATTTAAATTAAACATCTTAAACTACATTTTAAGGTCTACTCTTCCCATTGTTTAAAATTAATATATTTATTTAAAAGCAACACAACAACTTTACAAAACCTTTGGGGAAGAAAACAAAAAGACACACAAAAATCTTTTCACCATGTCATATTATGATGTTGGTTACTTCTGTATTTGTTTACCAATATTTTCTGACATATATTTTACTTTCTATCAGCATATGTATCACTTACGTCTATAGTAATATATTTTAATATAACAATAAAATATTTTTATGTAGCTATATAATCTTTATTATTATTATTTACAGTATGTGTGAAAAGTTTAGTTAGCCATTCTCTATGGTTACACTTTAAAATAAATATGCTTACTCAGATTGAGGCTTCTCATCATTTATGTTTCTAATCATGATAATTAGCGTCCCTTGACAGACTAGACCTGTTGTATCTGTTGCTCTCAGTGTAAACTGGAAAACCTGGAAAAGAGGTTTTTTTTAAAAAACTTTACAATATACTATTTAGTAATACATGTGTATCTTTATAATATGTCTCCTGTTAGGTTTTTCTGTTGTTGTAGTGTTCTCCAATGAAATATAGTGTTTTATGTGTCTTCTAGGCAACTAAAAGAAATATAAGTGCTTTCTTAGTTAACTAGATTAGTTGTATATTTCAAAATAGCTTCATGTCATTTGCCATTAAATCTCAAAGGTCTGTGTAGCTTGCCTGCATGCCTAAATATAGACTAAATTGAACAAAAAAAATGAATGAATTACAGATTCAATTATTAACTAAAAGTACAGTGCACTGAAACCATTCACAAAGCAGACTGTTTAATGCTAACCCCTGGAAACAGGACCATGAATTACTCTTTGCGATCAGAACGGGAGGTAATTTCTGAAAAGAGTTTAGAATGTCATCAGATCTCAAATATTTTCCCCATCATCCTGTCACACATCTTACCCTTTAAATATTATTTATTCAGACATATCAGTAAGTGTCCTTCTGAAAAGAAAAAAACACCCCGAGGCAGTAAGGTATCCACTAAAACGTTTTTAAGCAAACGTTGAAAAAGCCTTTACGATGTACAAGAACCTGTGCTGAGTGAGGGGCTGACAATGAGTGTATTTAAATCTCTTTTATAAAATGTCATAAAATTTATAGGTTAGCTGTGTATTAGAAAGATGAAGTAAGTCTTAAAGGACTTACCAAGTTTGGTTGAATGTGTGAGTCAAGGTAAGCAAGGGAAGTGAGGCAGGGAATGGGCACAAGTATGGAGCTGAACTGCTTAAATACGTAGTAGCTGATATGCACAATCTCCATTTTTCCCACCTAATTTTAATTTTAAGCTCATATTAACCTCACATTGTAGTCCTAACACTCAAATTGCTTAAAAGATATGTATCATTGGCTTCTTCCCCATTCTGTGACATTTAACAGTTCCAGATTGAAATTGAAATAGAAGTCATTGGCTTTCTTCTACCGTTCATGTTCTTTTAGGCTAGAAGGTTGAGATCATCTTTAGTTATGAATCCTCTTTCTCCTAAATATCTATTCAGCAGCACATTCTCTATTTTTTCTATAAATTCTTGCATTTGCTCTCTAATGACTATTTTCTCAACCACCTTATTGAAATAATACATGTGGAGGATTTCTGAAAATGGAAATGTTTTACCAATGCCAGTAATAATAATAATTTATCCCTTTATTTCTCAAATTTCACACTCCATTTCTGTGTGCACAGGTTATCTCAATAGCCCTCTAGTTGTTTTCTTTCCAATCATTGTTCCTACTAACATGTCATTCTCTACTGAGAAAAATCTTCCCAACAATGCTTTCCTTCTTTCTTTCATGGAAATATCAGAAATTGTTCTTTTTCCCTGCCTCATTAATTTCAAATTCATCTGAAAGGCTTATACCCCATCTTACCTTGGCTACCTATGTATTTTGTCATTCTAAGTAGGGCAGGGTATAAATTGTTTCAATACCACAACTTGACTATTGTAAATTTCTTCCCATGTGATGTTCAGAAATTTTTTAAATTTAATGATTTAGTTTTCCCTAATTAGAAAGCTACTTAAAGTCTTTTTTTTCTGAAACTTCTTTAGATAGATCTAAAAAGTTAAGACATGATCTCTATGTTTTGATATCCACCAAGACTGGTTCTAGATATTTGGTTAACTGCCCTAATCCTCATTAATGAATCACAAAATATTACTCTTCCTTTAAAATAATAATCTGTTTAATCTTTCAGGCAGAGTTCAGTTATGAAAGATTCTTGTCATTCTTTGCAGAATAATAAATAAATATATTAACTACATGATATCCAGCCTCAAAGTCCAAGGGATCATTGCCTCTCACACTAACAATGCCACTTATAGAATCCACTCCAAAAGAATTTGCTCCTTTCTTTGGTCCAGATAACTGTATCTCAGTGGAGTACTAGAAAAATAAAGCATACATTAATCACACTAAAATAAATGAAAAGATCATTTGGAATATCATTTGGAAGATCATTCAGATACAATAATGGAGCAAATATGTAGAAAGTTCTTTATCTTTACATTGATTAATTTCTCTCTTTCTTTATTATCTAAGCCTGTATTAAAACCATTGGAATATACTGATGTAGAATACAGGAAAAGTAAGAGTTGTTTATCTTATTAACACAACCAAAAGATTTGCTATATTTTTACAGAGCTACATAACACTATACATATTCCTTTAAGAGAATTTTTTTTTAATTAGATTTGATTCTGCAAATTAATACATCTCTGAAAGAATGTACAAAATAAACTCACTGTCACTGTTTGACTTTTTAGAAACAAAATAAGAATTATAATGATATAAACCAATTGCAAATATTAATACAGTTGAATACAGTTTATAATTTATCTTACTCCTTGATTGCACTTTTTATTTATTTTCCACCATGTTTGAGAAGAGGTGAGAGTAGATAAATCATTCTCAAAAGTATCTGAAAAAAAATGTAGTTTGAAGTGAGGTAAAATTTGATTAAAGTTCAATTATAACTGCATATTTTTTTAATTTGATAAGGATCAAGCCTTTAGCAATGTAACTATTTCCCAAAACACTAAATTTTAAAACACACCTGCTGCGCTTTTTTCCTGCAAATGACAGAACTGGTAATAACTATTTTCAGCTGGACCATAGGTTATTTTTTAATCTATTGGAAAGACATCATCTATTAGGAAAAGTCTCGTATTTCTTAACAATTTCATACAAATTGCATACTGGCTGGTCTACAACAAAGTATTTTTGAGCAGGGATTTTGAGTACCTTGACTGACAACAGCCCATATATCACTGGAGGTTAACTGGAAATCAAGGGCGAGAGGGATTAAGTGACTTCCCCAGGATTACTCCGCTAGTTAGTGGTAAATTCCTAACTTGACCCAAGTTACCTGAAGCGCCATTACTTCACCCCCATACAGTGCTCCTTACTTCATACTGTGAATTACCAAATTAGAAGTAAACTCTTTCAATACATGTTTAAAAAGAACAGCTGCAGAGAAAGCATGCTGACTTTTGTAGTCCAACGTACTGCTAAATTCTCCATTTAGAGCTTTATAGGTTCTTTTTATTTTGCCAAATCTCTAAGAGACTTTACAATCATGAATCAATTATGAGAAAAGCAAGTCTCTTATAGTTAGATATCTAGTAATTAGGATACTGAAACATCAAAAAAATATAATCAGGGCTTCCCTGGTGGCGCAGTGCTTGAGAGTCCGCCTGCCGATGCAGGAGACGCGGGCTCGTGCCCTGTTTCGGGAAGATCCCACATGCCGCGGAGCGGCTGGGCCCGTGAGCCATGGCCACTGAGCCTGCGCGTCCGGAGCCTGTGCTCCGCAAATGGGAGAGGCCACAACAGTGAGAGGCCCGCATAACGCAAGGAAAAAAAAAAAAAAAAAAAAATATAATCACATTCACATGTGACATTGAAATAGCTAGCCAAGAGGAACAGTTCTGAATAGAATCCAAAAGACAAAGCTCCAGTTTCAGCTCAGCATTGATGTCTTTCTTGCAGTTGCCCACCTCCATTAGAAGTTGTATAATTTTCTTATACTCATTAAGAAAATTTCTTATAAAAATGCTATTTCCAACATTAACACGAATATTGCATTAGAGTGGTTGTCAGTTTCATTATGCTTTCTTTAATTATCAAATTAAATATATTAACCATTCCTGAAAAATATCTCCAAAGCATAGCACTGTACTCAGAAAAATCTTCCCAACAATGCTTTCCTTATTTTTCTCATGGAAATATCAGAAATTGTTCTTCTTTCCTACCGGATTAGTTTCAAATTCATCTGTAAGACTTATATCCCATCTTACCTTGGCTATGTATGTGTTTGCCATTCTAAGTGCATGACAAAGCAATATATGTGTCTCACACAATGATCACCACCTACCATCAGTACATCACGATTTAAAGAGTCCTCATCTGTGGCTGTCACTATAACTTGACTAATACAATGGATAGTCCTCATCAATTTCTAAGGTAGCTGTGAAGTAAAAATCAACATGTATCAAAAATTAACATATATGATGCTTTCATTAGTTCTTTATATAATAAAAACAGAACAAAACTAATTGTAGATTGGATGGTAGGGCTGGGATATTTTAAGATAGCGATCTATTTTTGTATTTTTCCCTTTGGCTTCCTGCCATCTTTCCTGCTCCTACAGAGTGCTTTTCCTTACTTCCTAGCACTATCTATGGCAACTATAACCTAAACAAAAAGAGCATGACATATATGCTGACAGATTGCCCCAGGAGAAGCCAGCCAAGTAACCTCAAAATAGATTCCTGTACTCCAGTTTCTAGACCTGATGGGGCTATGCGTGGAGGAACTCTTTCTTACAGAAACACATTTGTGGACATCTGTGATTGACCTCCATCTTTCACACACCTTCTAAAATCTCCCCATAGCCTTGACCATGGGTTAAAAAAAACGCAAACTACAATGCAACATGGATGGAGTGACCTAAGGAAAGACTCAGGTTAATTGTTTTATTTGTTCTCTGATGTTTTCTGTGCCTTGTATGTGTGTGTGTGTGTGTGTGTGTGTGTGTGTGTTTTATTACAATCCATAGGTATGAGTTTGAAATAGAGTAACACAAGCTGTGTAATCAGGCACTTTAAAATCTTCTATTTCTTACACACATACATTTATAGACCAAATTTATACATCTTAATAAATTTAAATTTTAACAGATTACCCAACTAAATTTAATTGATCTTTGTTTTTCTAATGTAATTACATTTAAAGTGAGTGACCAGGAAATGTCAGTGTAGGTGAAGATAGTGAGATAATAAAATAATGGTGGCTGCCTTAAAGCATATCTCCCAATATTTTCTCCAAAAGCAATACAGAAAGCAGGCAGAAATAAAATTACACAAAATCCTGCCCTTAGCATAACTTGAAGATAGAACATGACCAAACTTCATAATAACTTTAAGTAAATTTTTTAAAAACCAAAAGAAACAAATTTAACAAATCCTGGCAAATAATATCTCAAGTTTTCATCCCACCATGAGGCTTCATGTCTAGCAAAGGATGAAGCAGAAGAGTTTTTGGTAAGAGTAAAACATAAAGCAAACTACAGGCCTAAGGTTGACGTAAAATTGCTGTCAGAAAGAGTAAGTCAAAATGTAAAAGAAAAACCCTAAAACTTCTCTTATGTTGAAAGTACCATGCTTAGTACTGTAGGTAAATACATAATGAAAAAAAGCAAGTTCCAAATCCCCAATTTTTCTTAAGTGCAAGTAAATAATAAAAACAAAACTTATTTTAAGATATAATAAATACTTTTAAACTGAACAATGAATGAAGTAAAATGTGTGCTAGAGATATACTGGCATCTATATACTTGTCTTTGACTCAATCAGAAAATTGAACTTAAAAGGTATTTTAAATTCTTCAACATTTAGACAAAAGTCAGATTCTGTGATACTTCATATGTATAAACCTGAACTATTAATTGCAAATAAAATTAATAGAGGAATAAGTGTATTTGTCCCTCAATGCTGTTAAGCAAGTCCTGTTCTATTTATTCTTCACCTTTCTACAAAAATTATTTCAAACTTTGGCTTTTTGCTCCAAACCTGTTACTCCTTCCCATCTGTCTTACTTCCCATAGAAGATCTCTCTTCTTACAACACAGAGTAAGGAGAAACCACAAGACTAGTGATAGCTCACTTTTTCTTTTAAGATCTATAGTCCTGCTTACATCTGCACCATTTTCCCTCCCTTTATAGTCAAAGGAGCAAACTGCTTGTTATTAATGATAATCCATGTCCACTGGGAGGTGTTTCCCCTTCTACTTTCTCTGGAACTTAACTCTATCTCCCACTTTCAAATACTCCCTCACTACTGTCTACTTTGTATTACCATTTGAACATGCTCAAATCTTATCCATTAAAACAATCTCCCTAACCCTAAGCTCACTTTAGCTATGGCCCTGTCTCTCTACTAGAGTTTTGTGTATTTCTTCACCTCCCACTCAGTCTTTAGTCTACTCTACTAGAGGTTCTTCCCCCCTACAAACACTAAATTTTTTTCCAAAAAGTCATCAAAAGCCTCCATGCTGATAGACCCAATTAATACGCACTGTCGATCTTATTTGATTTCTCTTTGATGTTTAACACAGTTGACGCTTGCTTTTTCTCTTGGCAGAAAAATATCATTGCAAATCAATAGGCCCTGCTCTAAAATTTTCAGTACCTTTGGAAAAACTGCCTGGGAAACTCAAAATTGGCATGGTTCCTGAAGAGCCATTAAGTTCTCATATCAGACAAAATACTTGTTACAGCTTTTCAAATATTGACCAACAACTTCTAAATAACCTGCAGTCTTCTTTAGCTACCACCCTAGTCTGTAGTCCTTGAGTGCACACCTTTTACCACCTCACATCCTGGACAGAGCCAGCACTGGGAATGGAAAACAGAAAGGACTCAAAGGCCCTCAGTGTGACATAGAAGAGGGCTGAGAGCCCAGGAGAGCTTGGGAGAGATTATCTAGAGTCTTACCCATTGATCAAGAGAGAAAGGAAAAAAAAAAACTATGAAGGGATTCAGGTTACTTATTCACATCCATAGCCAATATCATTATTGAACATGTGTATTTTGTATTAATTATTTTTTATTGCAGTATAGTTAATTTACAATGTTATGTTAGTTTCTGCTGTACAGCAAAGTGAATCAGTTATACATGTACATATATCTTTTTTAGATTATTTTCCCATATAGGTCATTACAGAGTATTGAATAGAGTGGAGTGCTATACAGTAGGTTCTTATTAGTTATCTATTTTATATATAGTAGTGTGTATATGTCAATCCCAATCTCCCAATTTATCCCTCCTCCACCCTTTCCCCCTTGGCAACTGTAAGTTTGTTTTCTACATCTGTGACTCTCTGTTTTGTAAATAGGTTCATTTATACCATTTTTTTTTAATATTCCACATATAAGTGATATCATATGATTTTTGTCTTTCTCTGTCTGGCTTACTTCACTCAGTATGACAATCTCTAGGTCCATCCATGTCACTGCAAATAGCATTATTTCGTTCTTTTTTTTTTTTTTTTTTTTTTTGGTACACAGGCCTCCCACTGTTGTGGCCTCTCCCGTTGCGGAGCACAGGCTCCGGACGCACAGGCTCAGCGGCCATGGCTCACGAGCCCAGCCACTCTGCGGCATGTGGGATCTTCCTGGACTGGGGCACAAACCCGTGTCCCCTGCATTGGCAGGCGGACTCTCAACCACTGTGGCACCAGGGAAGCCCTATTTCATTCTTTTTTATGGCTGAGTAATATTCCATTGTATGTGTGTACCACAATTTCTTTATCCATTCCTCTGTTGATGGACACATCCTGGAGAATGTCCCATGTGCATGTGAAAAGAATGTGTATTCTGCTGCTTTTGGATAGAATGTTCTGTATGTATCTATTAAGTTTATCTTCACAAATGTGTCATTTAAGGCCAGTGTTTCCTTATTGATTTTCTGTCTGGTAGATCTGTCCATTGATATAAGTGGGGTGTTAAATCAAGGGATGACAGTGTGTTTTCAAAATACTATATTTTAGTTGGAATTATAAAGAAAATTTCTGTCAGGCACACAACCAAATAAACTGGGACCTTCAATTCACTACTTGTTTTTCAGAGATTAAAGCTACTAGTCTGAAAGAAAAGTCAAAGATTCAAGGCATTTTGAATTTGTTAAGTATGAAAATAAATTGAAAATGTAAATATAGACATCTAAGTTTTTGAGATGAGCAGATTAGATTGATTAATTTCGCCTGGGCTTTGATCCCATCTCTCTTTTACTTTCTCTTTCATGTATCTTCAATCACCAAGTTAATGAATTATCCCCACTTTTTTGTAAAATTACTCTGGTGTCTCCCTTTAAAACCAAATGCACCAGACAAAGCTTTCAATCCAAAATAGTTCTGCCACTGCCTTCTCTCCAGTTTCAAATGCAGATTTCTAAAACATGGTTTTTATTTTCACAATCTCACTCCTAATTCCGCTCTGTTCTGGCTTCCTCCCCTTATAATACCAATTAAACAGTTCTCAGTAGGTTCATTAGGTTTCATTATCCCCATATCACTAACTAAATGCAATGGGCATTTTAACGTCATCTTACTTGATTGTGGAATTCAAGTCTACTAACCACTAGCACTCTCTTTCAACACTCTCTCCCTTTGCCATTCAGGGTACAACTTTCTCTTTTTTCTACCACCACTTGAGCTGCTCCTTGCTGTCCTTGGCAGGCTGAGCTTCTTCCCTACATAATTAAGTGTAGGAGTTCCTTAGGGTTTGGCCCTATGCTCTCCTTTCTTCTAATTCTCTACTCTCTAGCTGAGTAATATCATCCAAGTTTGCATTTTCAATTACAAAACATGTATAGACCTAGACAAGACCTATGAACTCCACTGCTTATTTAAATCTCTCCTTTTATATAACAAAAGCATATGAAGCATGGAATGTTCAAAAGTGAACTCATAATTTTTCTCTGCAAATTTGGTCTATTTCTAGATTTTCCTATCCTAACTGAGAATCTCCAAACCAGTTATGCAAATCATAAACCTCAGAGTTCTCCTCTCTTCCTTTATATTTAATTCAATACCAGATTCATTTACCATTTAAATATCTCAAGAATGTCTTTTTATTTTTATCTCCATCACCTTCCTTGGCCAAACTATACCATTTCTAGTCTGAAATAACTTGATAACTGGCCTTCCTCTCTCTACTCCATGGGTCTTCAAACTACTGCCCACGAGTCAAATCTACACTGCTGCCTGTTTTTATATGGTCTTCTGATCAAAGAATGGTTTTTGCACGTTTAAACGGTTTAAAAAAATCAAAAGAAAGAGTAATATTTTGTGACACATGAAATTCAAATTTCAGTGTTTATCAGGTATTAACAGAACACTTACACACCCACTTGTTTCTGCATCGTTTATTGCTGCATTCTTGCTATGCTGGCAGATTTGATAACAGAGGTAGAGACTATAGATGATGCTCTCATCACTTCACATAGTATAAATTGCAGTAATCCAGTCACAACAGCATTCCAAGCACCATGTTATTTTTTGTTACCATGCCTACCCATCATGGCCAAGTAAGAAAAGAAAAGAAATGTGGACTTTGAATGCCACGCTTTTAAGGTATGATGGAGTGTGGATTTTTTTAAGGCACGACAGATGTTGCAAAGCATCATGCTTATTATACAGAAGCATTATAGCTGATAAAGGAATATGATGTATAAAAGAAGACTAAGCACTCATCACTATATTCCGATTTGACAGGAAAGCAATGGTCAGAAAAAATGGTAAATGTATAACAAAATATCCCATGATGACAGATTTTATTCACAAAAATAAATCAAAATGAAGCTGTAACCAAAATAAGATTCTGAGTGGCTCATTTGTTATCCAAGCAAGGAAGACCACTCACTGATGTTGAGTTATTTAGCCCCTCCAACCATTAAAAGGAAGTTCTATCCTCCCAAAAAGGAATGTCCATTCTTCTCACTAGTATACTTGTATTAAAAATTATAACCAATTTTTAGTATTATTATATTTTAAAAATTTATTTCTCAATAAAATTGCATAGAAATTTGCTTCCTCCATTGTTATATGAGTACTACATAAGTAATATTTTTGATCTTGCCTTTTGGACTTCAAAACCCAACATATTTACTCTGACCCTTCACAGCATCTGTTGACACCTCTTCTACCTTTGTCCCCTTCAAATATTTCTCTCCACTCAACCAGATGTATCTATTTAAAACACCTACTTGCTTATAATATTTCAAAGGATTCCCACTGCCCTTAGGGCAAAGATCAGCACTCTTAAAATACCTGTATTACTTTTCAATATTCATTTTGTGTCATATTACTTAGGGATCTCTCCATTTCAGTCACTAGATTTTCAATTCTTCTTACTTTGTTCTATATTGTCTCAAGGCATTTGTACATACAATTCCTTTGACATGAAGATACTCTTCCCTCTCTTGTTTATTTACTTATATCAGAGTTTGGATCTAAAGTAAATTGTCAGTTCTTTAGAGAAAGCTTCCCTTTGTCTAACTTGGTCAGCCCTTATACACAAACACACACACACATTATTTGCTTTTGTAATATGAAAATACCCTTTGAACCTTAAGGGTTTTAAAAATAAATTATTCTTTGAGGCATTTTCATAAATAAGGGTTTAAATTTATGTATTATGTTGTCAAGGCCTTTTATTTATTTATTTTTTCTCTCCTGCCTCATTTTTCTTGTAAAGTCTTTTTAAGAATATCTGTTGCTGTTTTTTTGTTTTTGTTTTTGTTTTTGTTTTTGCTGTATGCAGGCCTCTCACTGGTTGGCCTCTCCCGTTTCGGAGCACAGGCTCCGGACGCGCAGGCTCAGCGGCCATGGCTCACGGGCCCAGCCGCTCCGCAGCATGTGGGATCTTCCCGGACCAGGGCATGAACCCGTGTCCCCTGCATCGGCAGGCGGACTCTCAACCACTGCGCCACCAGGGAAGCCCCTCTGTTGCTCTTTTTAATGTATTTGCTTTCTAACCTCTTAATTGAGAAGTGAGAATTTCTACATGGTAAACATTTTTTCCAGACTATTCCTTAGAGAGGTTACATGTTTTCTTATATACGTGTATATCTGCACATGTTTTTGTATATTTACATAATAAAAAAATCACTGAACATTTCCGACTGGAGAAACATGCCTGTCATCTTTCATTATATATAGCTGTTGAAAGTAAACCATAAAAAATGATCATACCTGTACCTGAAGAAAACTGTGGATCAGCAGTGCAGCCCAGAGGTTCCAGAACATCAATGATATTAACGGTCAAAGCATGTCTTGAGAGACCTTCAGTATCACTTATTAGTAGAAACCTTCTGGGATCAGTTTCATAATTAAAAATTTGGGTAGATGATTACACCAGAACCTAGTTAAGAGATAATCCATAAATTATAATTACCATAAGCATATAGAAACATATCTTTTGAATTTTGAAAGATTTTAGAATTTCATATTTTAACTCTTCTATTTTATAAAGAACCTAAGTGGGAAATGATGTCATCTACCCAAAGTCACACAATTAACAAGCATGGCATGAATCTTTAATTGAAGGAAAAGAAAAAAGCAGGAGTGTAAGTATCCCGATTTTTATTTTTTCACTACCTCACAAGGAAAAGATTTAAAACATGAAACGAAATAGCAAACACTATTAGTTGACTTATTTTCTTTTCAAAGTGTTTCACAATTCAGACTTCTATTTTTATTGAACTGCATTTTGCTTTCAAACATTTTCATTGAAAATTATTCCCAAAGATTACAGGGAACATCAGTCCCGGAGATTGTATTGTGATTACAATATGTGTCTATTTTTTAACAGAAAAAAAACTTTTTTGTTTATTTATATCCAACCTCATTAGTTATTATGAGTTTACCAAAAATCATAAAATAGGTTTGGTAAAATTTTGATCTGTCACCAAGGTAAACTTTATCAAGAAGATGTCCTTGTTGTCAAAGAAGGCATACTGCCTCTGAAAAGGTATTTTTATATGCTACTAAGTTCAACAGCAACTAATTCCCTTCTGGGCTAGCCTAAGACCTGGGTGTAGATCCCACATGCCGTGGAGCGGCTGGGCCCATGAGCCATGGCTGGTGAGCCTGCGCGTCCGGGGCCTGTGTTCTGCAACGGGAGAGGCCACAACAGTGAGAGGCCCACGTACCGCAAAAAAAAAAAAAATATTTTGTTATAGTGGGCAAGATTAGTTCCATTAAATCTGGACATTTTTAAGAAATTGTCATCATTTTTAACAAAGAATGTCTTTTAAAGTGAGTGAAATATTGGGGATATTCTTAGAAAGCCCTGAGTCACTAAGGCTGTTGAATTAGAGGGAGAAATATTATTCTTAATTTGGGGAAAGTCGCTATTATTGATAGGCAACTCTTTTTAAAAGTATGTGCTAACAAATATTAGCTAATGGATTTAATATGGGCAAAAGAAACAGTCCATAACAAATTAATTTCCTTCAAGTTTTTGTATTTTCTTTTTCAATTTTATGGAATAATGTCAAGCAAAATTAGATCATAAGAAGAAACAAGAATAACCCAATGCAGAACTTCTTTCAAATTGAAGTAGAGGTTACATATCCCTTCCAAATAGGACAATAAGTCTCAAAGTGTGGTGGTGGATCAAACCTAGAGGGAATATTAATAGGTTTAACCATTGAGTGGTTGTTTATTATAATGTCTCCTAAGAAGTCTCTTACAGCCATACTAATGGAACTAAAACTTGATTGAATAATTGTTATTCTCCCCAATCCCCCTAGCCCAAGAAAGATTTTTTTGCCCCTTATTTTGGCATGAAGGATACAAAGGAGAAAGAGTTCCAGTATCAGTATTGACGTATCAAACAATTTGTGGTTCAATTTAATCAGTTGGATTCATCTAGGGACTGGTTGTTAGACTAGGTTTCAGAGGTTAACTTGTTTTTTATTTTGGAATAGACATGAACACACCTTTGGAATTCAGTCATATGAGTGAACCCAGGCAAAATAGCAGATGAGTCATTCAGCCAACCCACAGAATTATGAGAAACAAAACTCAGTGTTGTTTGAAGCAACTATATTTGTGAGGGATTTATTATGCAGCACCAGAAAATTGAAATAAGAAGCATACAGGCTTAAAGAGTTGGGTGAATAATTAGAAATACAACCAAGAGTCTATTGGTGTAGGAACATTCATAGAGATAAAATCAAGAGGGAAAAAAACTGAATCAGGAATAGGCCTTGTGTCAAGAGACTCAACCAGGGAAATAAAATTGCTGAAGAGTGCTGTAAAAATACATAAGAAGGGCATTTTACCAAACGTTTGGATCAGGATGGATACTGAAATTTCTTCTTGGAGGGAATTATTTCTTAACTAATGCCTGAAAGATGGGAAGGGGTTGGTCACATGAAGAGGAATAAAGAAGGAAAAAGACATGGTATGTGCAAAGGCCCACAGGTAGAAGATAGTTTTTCCTTAGGAGATGTATATTTTGACTAAAATACATAGCATGTAATGGAGGGTGTTTCCTTTTGAGTCTGAAGAAATAAACAGGAACCACATCTTAAAGAGATTTGTATGTCAGTTTAAAGAGTTTGGATTTTACTGTGAGAGAATTGGAAGCTGTCAGAGAGTAAGAGAGTAAGTGGGATGACATTGATAGATGATAAATGATAGATAGATATCAAATAATTATAGTGTTCTATTTGTACTTTAATAACATTACCAAGTCAGTGAAGGGAAAATTGTGGAAGAGGTCTGGAGACAAGAAGACAAATGAGGAGGTAGGTGCACAAGTCTAGAGGAAAGGAAATGGGGAAGTAACCTGAGATAGCAATAATGGGAATGGGATGAATATACCAGAGATTTAAAATCTGTAGGTTTTGGTGATTGGTCAGAGGTGGAAGTTGTGGCAAAATGAGTCAATAAGTCATGCCTATCACACAGTTTTTTGAAAGACAGATGGCAACAAATTTATCACACATGAGAGTGTTTTTGATGTCCTGCAAAATAGTCAATGATAATTAGGGGGTTGAAGATTCTATACTGCAGTGCTTGGCTCCTTCTGCCCCCAGGTTACTTTAACACAAACGTTTAAGTAAAAATAGATTTGGGAAAAAAATACCCAGTCCAGATTTGAATAACTAAATTTAATATTAATTGTGTTTCTCTTTCTGACTTACTTCACTCTGTATGACAGACTGTAAGTCCATCCACCTCACTACAAATAACTCAATTTCGTTTCTTTTTATGGCTGAGTAATATTCCATTGTGTATATGTGCCACATCTTCTTGTGAATATTTCAATAAAGTAGATGTATTGGTCTGGTCTCTAGTCACAGTGTTTGAGTTTGTGTATATATTTGGTGATCATCAGAACATGTTTTGTAATTGTAGCCAAGAGACCGATAAGATTGCTCGGGTAGAATATGAACAGTATGAAGGAATGGAAACCTAAATAGCCCTGAAAAACACACACATGGACAGAATAAACAGGAAGAAGGTATGTCAGAAAAGAAGAACATAGAGGAAGAGGGGGAGTTGGAGAGGCAGGACGATGACAAGGAGAATCACAGAGATTGGGGAAAACCAGTAGAATATAGTGTCATAGGAATCAAAGGATGAGAGTGTTTAAAAAGTATGGAATGTTACTAAATGTTCTAAATGCTAAAGGGAGATTATATGAGATGAGGGCCAAAATATGGTATTGTATTTAACAATAAATAAGATTGCTATGTATGGTGACATGTCTTGGTGTTGTGATTTGTCAATACTTATATTGAACTTGGTTCAAGAATAAATGGAGTTGCAGGAGTGGAAAAAGTGGTGTAGAGAATTCTTTAAAGATGTTTGGCCAGTTAGAGGAGAAGTGAGACATTCTATAAAAGGTCAGAAGGAAGACAGTTAAAGGAAAGAGACATCAGTCAGGAGTGAATTTTATTAACATAAGAAAGGCTTAAGAGACTACTGAAAACAATGAAAGCAGCAGAAAAGAAGAAAAAATATAATAAAAAAGGTATAAACAGCATAGCAAGATGTCTGAAGAGGGTATAAAATAGAATTCAGAATAAAGTTGAAGGGAATGGAAGTAGATGAAAGAAAGCATACATCTTCCTTTATGACAAGAGAGCAGAAAGAAGGAATAGGTTGCAAAGAACCAACTGTCTACATATAACGACAGAAGGAAATTCCCTCTTCATGGCCTATATTTTTCCTCAAATACATAAGTTGAATTAATCTGATAAGAGGAAAGATTTAGGCGATTTGAGATGAAACTGGAGAAAATTTTAAATAGCCAAGTTGGCAATGAAAGAAAGATTTAACTAGAGAAATTTTGAAGGATTACCAGAAAGTATAATGAGACAAGTAAAATTTAGGGTTAATATGCCAGCTCATGTGATTTTCTCTAACAATACTCATTAGCCCAGGTGTAGCAGGAAATATCAACTATTGGATTTATCTCATATTGAGTTTTCCTGAGTAAAAGTTATAGAAGAACAAGAAGGCAAGTTATCTGAGGGTATTATCACGGAGGGGTTGAAAGATGCGTCATAATGCTAGATAGGGAAGTAAAGAGAAGAGGTGAATAATTGAGGAAAATCAACCAGTGGATGTGTAACCCTGGTGATGTTGACAAAACAGTATAGTAGTAGGGATAACTGAGTAAAAGAGGTAAAAAGAATGTAGGAGCGAGATGTCTGGGATTAAGAGTGCAGAAGTGCAAGTGTTCTAGATGCTAATGAAGTCCTGGCTCTGGCCACAGGAGTGTGTGGATGGAAGTAAATTTTAAACTCACAAGAATTTAGGTACCAGGATTTGCACTAGATAATGTAGAGGGACTGAGCTTGTGGGGTGCTGGATGGGCCATAATGTGAATATTGAAGTAACCTAAGAGATGGTGGCAGGACTTGATATAGGGAGAAACACTGAGTGATATATTCAAGTCCCCAGGGCTTGAGGAAGAGTGATTAGTATATTTGGTAAGGAGCCAAATATCCTGAGCTTCAGATGAGCAAGGGAAGTTTCTAAAGAGAACTGGAGTAATGGTCAAGTATTGGCTTGGGGAGTGAGAAGAATGCTGACTTCCCACTTCCTGACCCAGGGATATGAGATGTGTGGGTGAATGAGTAACATCAGCTTGAGGCATGCTGTGGTTATCCCACAGGACAATACATTTCAGTTAAAGCAAGAGGTAGAGAAATGTCACAAAAGAAATTTTAAAAGAGATTTATTTGTTTGTTTGTTTGCCACATAGTGGGGATTTCACAATCCATAATTGAAAGGTGTGAGAATGCAAGAAGAGTGTTAGGTTAGATTAGGGGAGAGGAAACCTGGAGCAGTATGGAGATGAGAATAGAAAAAAGAAAAGAGGATAAACACATATTTGCAGGAGCTTTCATCTTAGGCAATTACCAAGGATAACAGGGATATGAGAAATAGGGAATTTAAGTGGAATTTGTGCTTAACTATAGAAATCATAACCTGAGTCAAGAGCATCCTGGTAAGAAAATAAATGGACCCTATTTCAGAGGAATTCAGAAATATCATTTGTATCTGTGATTGACCCTAGTTCAGTTATGATTTTGAAAACAAAGTTTTTTTTTGAATTTGGGTTTTAACTGAGAGACACTGCTCCACTTTTTCTTTAAACTTACTGAGGACCTACTGTGCAAGCCACCTGCTGAGGCACAGGGTGCTATGGGGAACACAGCACAGCACATATTCCCTGCCTTAAGTGAAAAATTTATTAATTATTTTTTTCAGAAACTTTTCTATTCATTTAGCCAGAATTTTTAAAATTATTTTTCTTGAAATTAATACAAAAATATGTATTCTGGATCATCTTTCTTATTACTCAAAGAACACTTTTTTCTCTGAAAAGTATGGGGTGACTCTCATGCCAAATTAATAAACAAAGTTTTTATTTTTTCAGGAAATATTTGTGGCAACACTGGGATTGTGAGGCAGGGTAGTAATGAGAAGCTTCTCTAGAAATTAAGTGTTTATGTAACTATCTGCAGCAGGTTTTAACCAAGAAATTTAATATAACACTTAGGTTTAATTACTTTTCTTTCAACTCTGAGTCTTAAAAGTATGAGTCTTAAAAGTAATGTCTAAAATAAATAAATAATATAAATTCATTTACTTGCGTCGATGATAAAATCCTTTGTTTTACTCAGAAGGTGACAGACATCTGCTTTTCCAGCTACATCGCTGTCATAAGCTCTACAGGAAGCGTGTTTTCAGGCAAATTCACTGGGTTAATAAAGATCTGAATCTTTTGCTGTGATGTGTGAAAACACTGAAGAGAAAACAGCTTTTAACTAAAACTAAACTATTAAAACGAACAAATTTATCAATAATTATTTCGTGTGTTTGTCCCTATAAATTACATTCACAAGTAAAATTGTAATTTTGAAAAAAGTTTAAAACTAAGTCAATTTTTTTTTCTTTTAACTCACATTTCAGTATTGTTCTGTGTTGTGCTATGCAGAACAAACTTAAAGAACAAGTTGAGATCCCAGCTTTACTACAACTTATTTCAGTCCTTTCATTAACAGCTATAATGTAGAATGGTTATTTCAGTTAAAAGCCAGTTTCATTAATTCTCTTCTTTAGCTTACTGATCATTTCCATCAAATCATTTTGCACATTTGAATAAGCTATATTTTTCATGTAAAAGTTTGCTGTATTGTATTTTTAAATGCTAGTTGAAAAAATCAGTGAAACATCCTTTCTTCATTAATTTATTTAATTATTTTCATTGCTTTTCTTTTTATTAGAAAAAAAGAGGCTCTGTTTTTGGTTAAGTTGTGACTCATTGTAAATTGTGTTATGCTGCACCTCCAGAGCAAAAAGCAGAAATAGGCATATCCTGTAACTCACTCCCAGAGTATGTAGTGTGACTAAAAGTCAATATAAATAATATTTAAAATAGCCCAATATTAAAACAATAGTCTTAAGTATTTTATATAACATTTTGTTGTATAATAGAGTTTTTTTTAAAACAAATTAATAAAACAGGGCTCTAAAGGTAAAAAATAATACCAAAAGTAGAGCCTTGTTTGAAATAATCCAACATTGTCCTGAGTTTTTCTTCTTTATTTAAATACACGCACACAAGAAGGGACAGAGTGAGAATCAGAGAATAAGAGAAAATAATATTCAATGATTTAAAAGGATCTCAGCAGGGATTCAAATTCCTTATAACACTTAACCTTAAATATCTTAAAAGCTAAGGAAACATCAAAAGTTAAACAAACCTGTGCATATTAATAAAATCTTGTGTATGTTCATATCTAGACCAGTTTTCCTAAAGCCCATAGCAATGCCTACTAATAAATGCATGGCTTTGAGTATTTATACAAATTCAAACTTTACTCGAATTTAAGCCAACAGGTCAATAAATTGTTACTCAATGTTGAAACCAAACATTTTCTTCTGTTTAACTGAGTGATTATGCACATAGATCATATTTCAGCTTCTGTGTCTGTTTCCTGTGTATATCTGGTGAGAAGATTATCAGCAAAGCCAGGATCATCGTGTAACATCAATTTAAATTATAAGTATTTGGGGTTGAGGTGGGGTATCCTTTGGAGACTTTTTGGCAAGGAATCCAGGTGATTTGCAATTTATTTTTTAATTTTTTTTACATCTTTATTGGAGTATAATTGCTTTACAATGGTGTGTTAGTTTCTGCTTTATAACAAAGTGAATCAGTTATACATATACATATGTTCCCATATCTCTTCCCTCTTGTGTCTCCCTCCCTCCCACCCTCCCTATCCCACCCGTCTAGGTGGTCACAAAGCACCAAGCTGATCTCCCTGTGCTATGCAGCTGCTTCCCACTAGCTATCTATTTTACGTTTGGTAGTGTATATATGTCCATGCCACTCTCTCGCTTTGTCACACCTCACACTTCCCCCTCCCCATATCCTCAAGTCCATTCTATAGTAAGTCTGTGTCTTTATTCCCATCTTACCCCAAGGTTCTTCATGACATTTTTTTTCTACATTCCATATATATGTGTTAGCATACGGTATTTGTCTTTCTCTTTCTGACTTACTTCACTCTGTATGACAGACTCTAGGTCCCTCCACCTCATTACAAATAGCTCAATTTCGTTTATTTTTATGGCTGAGTAATATTCCATTGTGTGTATGTGCCACATCTACTTTATCCATTCATGCGAGGATGGGCACTTAGGTTGTTTCCATCTCCTGGCTATGGTAAATAGAGCTGCAATTAGCATTTTGGTACATGACTTTTTTTTTTTCTTTTTTTAAAGATGTTGGGTGTAGGAATTTGTTAATTAATTAATTTATTTTTGCTGTGTTGGGTCTTCATTTCTGTGCGAGGGCTATCTCTAGTTGTGGCAAGCGGGGGCCACTCTTCATCGTGGTGCACGGGCTTCTCACTATCACAGCCTTTCCTGTTGCGGAGCACAGGCTCCAGACGTGCAGGCTCAGTAGTTGTGGCTCATGGGCCTAGTTGCTCCGCGGCATGTGGGATCCTCCCAGACCAGGGCTCGAACCCGTGTCCCCTGCATTGGCAAGCAGATTCTCAACCACTGCGCCACCAGGGAAGCCCATGACTCTTTTTGAATTATGGTTTTCTCAGGGTATACGACCAGTAGTGTGATTGCTGGGTCATATGGTAGTTCTATTTGTAGTTTTTTAAAAAACCTCCATACTGTTCTCCATAGTGGCTGTACCAATTCACATTCCCACCAGCAGTGCAAGAGTGTTCCCTTTTCTCCACACCCTCTCCAGCATTTATTGTTTCTAGATTTTTTGAAGATGGCCATTCTGACTGGTGTGAGATGATATCTCATTGTAGTTTTGATTTGCATTTCTCTAATGATTAATGATGTTGAGCATTCTTTCATGTGTTTCTTGGCAGACTGTATATCTTTGGAGAAATGCCTATTTAGGTCTTCTGCCCATTTTTGGATTGGGTTGTTTTTTTGTTATTGAGCTGCATGAGCTGCTTGTAAATGTTGGAGATTTGTCAGTTGCTTCATTTGAAAATATTTTCTCCCATTCTGAGGGTTGTCTTTTTGTCTTGTTTATGGTTTCCTTTGCTGTGCAAAAGCTTTGAAGTTTCATTAGGTCCCATTTGTTTATTTTTGTTTTTATTTCCATTTCTCTAGGGGGTGGGTCAAAAAGGATCTTGCTGTGATTTATGTCATAAGTGTTCTGCCTATGTTTTCCTCTAAGAGTTTGATAATTTCTGGCCTTACATTTAGGTCTTTAATCCATTTTGAGCTTATTTTTGTGTATGGTGTTAGGGAGTGATCTAATCTCATACTTTTACATGTACCTGTCCAGTTTTCCCAGCACCACTATTGAAGAGGCTGTCTTTCTCCACTGTACATTCCTGCCTCCTTTATCAAAGATAAGGTAACCATATGTGCATGGGTTTATCTCTGGGCTTTCTATCCTGTTCCATTGATCTATCTTTCTGTTTTTGTGCCAGTACCATACTGTCTTGATTACTGTAGCTTTGTAGTATAGTCTGAAGTCAGGGAGCCTGATTTCTCCAGCTCCGTTTTTCGTTCTCAGGATTGCTTTGGCTATTTGGGGTCCTTTGTGTTTCCATACAAATTGTGAAATTTTTTGTTCTAGCTCTGTGAAAAATGCCAGTGGTAGTTTGACAGGGATTGCACTGAAGCTGTAGATTGCTTTGGGTAGTAGAGTCATTTTCACAATGTTGATTCTTCCAATCCAAGAACATGGTATATCTCTCCATCTGTTTGTATCATCTTTAATTTCTTTCATCAGTGTCTTATAATTTTCTGCATACAGGTCTTTTGTCTCCTTAGGTAGGTTTATTCCTAGATATTTTATTCTTTTTGTTGCAATGGTAAATGGGAGTGTTTTCTTGATTTCACTTTCAGATTTTTCATCATTAGTATATAGGAATGCCAGAGATTTCTGTGCATTAATTTTGTATCCTGCTACTTTACCAAATTCATTGATTAGCTCTAGTAGTTTTCTGGTAGCATCTTTAGGATTCTCTATGTATAGTATCATGTCATCTGCAAACAGTGACAGCTTTACTTCTTCTTTTCCGATTTGGATTCCTTTTATTTCCTTTTCTTCTCTGATTGCTGTGGCTAAAACTTCCAAAACTATGTTGAATAAGAGTGGTGAGAGTGGGCAACCTTGTCTTGTTCCTGACCTTAGTGGAAATGCTTTCAGTTTTTCGCCATTGAGGATGATGTTGGCTGTGGGCTTGTCATATACGGCCTTTATTATATTGAGGAAAGTTCCCTCTACACCTACTTTCTGCAGGGTTTTTATCATAAATGGGTGTTGAATTTTGTCAAAAGCTTTCTCTGCATCTATTGAGATGATCATATGGTTTTTCTCCTTCAATTTGTTAATATGGTTAATCACATTGATAGATTTGCGTATATTGAAGAATCCTTGCATTCCTGGAATAAACCCCACTTGATCATGGTGTATGATCCTTTTAATGTGCTGTTGGATTCTGTTTGCTAGTATTTTGTTGAGGATTTTTGCATCTATGTTCATCAGTGATATTGGCCTGTAGTTTTCTTTCTTTGTGACATCCTTGTCTGGTTTTGGTATCAAGGTGATGGTGGCCTCGTAGAATGAGTTTGGGAGTGTTCCTCCCTCTGCTATATTTTGGAAGAGTTTGAGAAGGATAGGTGTTAGCTCTTCTCTAAATGTTTGATAGAATTCGCCTGTGAAGCCATCTGGTCCTGGGCTTTTGTTTGTTGGAAGATTTTTAATCACAGTTTCAATTTCAGTGCTTGTGATTGGTCTGTTCATATTTTCTATTTCTTCCTGATTCAGTCTTGGCAGGTTGTGCATTTCTAAGAATTTGTCCATTTATTTCAGGTTGTCCATTTTATTGGCATAGAGTTGCTTGTAGTAATCTCTCATGATCTTTTGTATTTCTGCAGTGTCAGTTGTTACTTCTTTTTCATTTCTAATTCTATTGATTTGAGTCTTCTCTGTTTTTTTTTTTTGATGAATCTGGCTAATGGTTTATCAATTTTGTTTATGTTCTCTAAGAAGCAGCTTTTAGTTTTATTGATCTTTGCTATCGTTTCCTTCATTTCTTTTTCATTTATTTCTGATCTGCTTTTTATGATTTCTTTCCTCTGCTAACTTTGGGGTTTTTTTGTTCTTCTTTCTCTAATTGTTTTAGGTGCAAGTTTAGGTTGTTTATTTGAGATGTTTCCTGTTTCTTAAGGTAGGATTGTATTGCTATAAACTTCCCTCTTAGAACTGCTTTTGCTGCATCCCACAGGTTTTCGGTTGTCGTGTCTCCATTGTCATCTGATTCTAGGTATTTTTTTACTTCCTCTTTGATTTCTTCAGTGATCACCTCATTATTAAGTAGTGTATTGTTTAGTCCTCATGTGTTTGTATTTTTTACAGATCTTTTCCTGTAATTGATATCTAGTCTCATAGCGCTGTGGTCAGAAAAGATACTTGATCCAATTTCAATTTTCTTAAATTTACCAAGGCTTGATTTGTGACCCAAGATATGATCTATCCTGGAGAATGTTCCATGAGCCCTTGAGAAAAATGTGTATTCTGTTGTTTTTGAATGGAGTGTCCTATAAATATCAATTAAGTCCATCTTGTTTAATGTATCATTTAAAGCTTTTGTTTCCTTATTTATTTTCATTTAGGATGATCTGTCCATTGGTGAAAATGAGGTGTTAAAGTCCCCTACTATGAATGTGTTACTGTTGATTTCCCCTTTTATGGCTGTTAGTATTTGCCTTATGTATTGAGGTACTCTTATGTTGGGGGCATAAATATTTACAATTGTTATATCTTCTTCTTGGATCGATCCCTTGATCATTATGTAGTGTCCTTCTTTGTCTCTTCTAATAGTCTTTATTTTAAAGTCTATTTTGTCTGATATGAGAATTGCTACTCCAGCTTTCTTTCGGTTTCCATTTGCATGGAATACCTTTTCCATCCTCCACTTTCAGTCTGTATGTGTCTCTAGGTCTGAAGTGAGTCTCTTGTAGACAGCATATATATGGGTCTTGTTTTTGTATCCATTCAGCCCGTCTGTGTCTTTTGGTGGGAGCATTTAGTCCGTTTACATTTAAGGTAATTATCAATATGTATGTTCCTATTAGCATTTTCTTAATTGTTTTGGGTTCATTATTGTAGGTCTTTTCCTTCTCTTGTGTTTCTTGCCTAGAGAAGTTCCTTTAGAATTTGTTGTAAAGCTGGTTTGGTAGTGCTGAACTCTCCTAGCTTTTGCTTGTCTGTAAAGGTTTTAATTTCTCCATCAAATCTAAATGAGATCCTTGCTGGGTAGAGTAATCTTGGTTGCAGGTTTTTCTCCTTCATCACTTTCAATATGTCCTGCCAGTCCCTTCTGGCTTGCAGAGTTTCTGCTGAAAGATAAGCTGTTAACCTTATGGGGATTCCCTTGTGTGTCATTTTTTGTTTTTCCCTTGCTGCTTTTAATATGCTTTCTTTGTATTTAGTTTTTGACAGTTTGATTAATATGTGTCTTGGCATATTTCTCCTTGGATTTATCCTGTATGGGACTCTCTGTGCTTCCTGGACTTGATTATCTATTTCCTTTCCCATATTAGGGAAGTTTTCAACTATAATCTCTTCAAATATTTTCTCAATCACTTTTTTTTTCTCTTCTTCTTCCGGAACCCCTATAATTCAAATGTTCGTGTGTTTAATGTTGTCCCAGAGGTCTCTGAGACTGTCCTTAGTTCTTTTCATTCTTTTTTCTTTATTCTGCTCTGCAGTATTTATTTCCACTATTTTATCTTCCAGGGCACTTATCTGTTCTTCTGCCTCATTTATTCTGCTATTGATCCCATCTAGAGTATTTTTCATTTCATTTATTGTGTTGTTCATCATTGTCTGTTTCATCTTTATTTCTTCTAGGTCCTTGTTAACTGCTTCTTGCATTTTGTCCATTCTATTTCCAAGATTTTGGATCATCTTTACTATCATTATTCTGAACTCTTTTTCAGGTAGACTGCCTATTTCCTCTTCATTTGTTAGGTCTGGTGGGTTTTTATCCTGCTCCTTCATCTGCTGTGTGTTTTTCTGTCTTCTCATTTTGCTTATCTTACTGTGATTGGGTTCACCTTTTTGCAGGCTGCAAGTTCGTAGCGTTGTTTTTGGTGTCTGTCCCCAGTGGCTAAAGTTGGTTCAGTGGGTTGTGTAGGCTTCCTGGTGGAGGGGACTAGTGCCTGTGTTCTGGTGTATGAGGCTGGATCTTGTCTTTCTGGTGGGCACGTCCACGTCTGGTGGTGTGTTTTGGGGTGTCTGTGGCCTTATTATGATTTTAGGCAGCCTCTCTGCTAATGGGTGGGGTTGTGTTCTTGTCTTGCTAGTTGTTTGGCATAGGGTGCCCAGCACTGTAGCTTGCTGGTCGTTGGGAGGTTGCTGGGAGCTGGGAGGTCTCTTGTGGACCAGTGTCCTAAAGTTGTTTTG
>NW_006794161.1:507592-554726 GCF_000442215.2 Lipotes vexillifer | reverse complement strand
GGAGGGGAGGGAGGGAGGGAAGGAAGGAAGGAAAGAAAGAAAGAAAGAAAGAAGATAAAATAAAATAAAGTAAGATAAAATAAATCTATTAAAGTAAAAAATAATTATTAAGAAAAAAAAATTTTTAAAGGAAAAAAAAATGGATGGATAGAACCCTAGGACAAATGGTGGAAGCAAAGCTATACAGACAAAATCTCACACAGAAGCATACACGTACACACTCACAAAAAGAGGAAAAGCAGAAAAAATAATAAATCTTGCTCTCAAAGTCCACCTCCTCAGTTTGGGATGATTCGTTGTCTATTCATGTATTCCACAGATGCAGGGTACATCAGGTTGATTGTGGAGCTTTAATCCGCTGCTTCTGAGGCTGCTGAGAGAGATTTCCCTTTCTCTTCTTTGTTTGCACAGCTCCCGGGGCTCAGCCTTCGATTTGGCCCCGCCTCTGCGTGTAGGTCGCGGGAGGGCGTCTGTTCTTGCTCAGACAGGACGGGGTTTAAGGAGCCGCTGATTTGGGGGCTCTAACTCACTCAGCCTGGGGGGAGGGAGGGGTGCGGATGCGGGGCGAGCCTGCGGCGGTAGAGGCCGGCGGGATGTTGCACCAGCCTGAGGCACGCTGTGCCTTCTCCCCGGGAAGTTGTCCCTGGATCACTGGACCCTGGCAGTGGAGGGCTGCACAGGCTCCCAGGAGGGGAGGTGTGGATAGTGACCTGTGCTCGCACACAGGCTTCTTTGTGGCAGCAGCAGCAGCCTTAGCATCTCATGCCTGTCTCTGGGGTCTGAGCTTTTAGCCGAGGCTCGTGCCCGTCTCTGGAGCTCCTTTAAGCAGCGCTCTTAATCCCCTCTCCTCGCGCACCAGGAAACAAAGAGGGAAGAAAAAGTCTCTTGCCTCTTCAGCAGGTCCAGACTTTTCCCCGGACTCCCTCCCGGCTAGCCATGGTGCACTAACCCTTTGCAGTCTGTGTTCACGCCGCCAACCCCAGTCCTCTCCCTGCGCTCCGACAGAAGCCCGAGCCTCAGCTCCCGCCCCATCCGCCCCGGCAGGTGAGCAGACAAGGCTCTCGGGCTGGTGAGTGCCGGTCGGCACCGATCCTCTGTGCGGGAATCTCTCCACTTTGCCCTCCACACCCCTGTTGCTGTGCTCATCTCCGCGGCTCCGAAGCTTTCCCCCTCTGCCACCCGCAGTCTCCGCCCACGAAGGGGCTTCCTAGTGTGTGGAAACCTTTCCTCCTTCACGGCTCCCTCCCACTGGTGCAAGCACTGTCCCTATTTATCTCTGTCCCTATTTGTCTCTGTTTATTCTTTTTATTCTTTTGTTTATTCTTTTTTCTTTTGCCCTACCCAGGTACGTGGGGAGTTTCTTGCCTTTTGGGAGGTCTGAGGTCTTCTGCCAGCATTCAATAGGTGTTCAGTAGGAGTTGTTCCACGTGTAGATGTATTTCTGGTGTATCTGTGGGGAGGAAGGTGATCTCTGCGTCTTACTCTTCCGCCATCTTCCTGATCACCACTGATTTGCAATTTAATCCTTGTTTACGTAATAGAAAGTGCTCTATAATAGGATAGTTATTTTTAACATTACTCTGTATATATTTGTATACCCTAAGACGATTCAGTGAACATGTATTTCTGAGTGCCACCACCAATGCACTCAGTACTCGATGTCTGAGGAGCTCCAGAGGTGAACAAGGACCACTCTTAGGTTGTTTGTAACCTAGCAAAGGTAATGGAGGGATAAAAATAACTACAGCATAGCAGAGTGGGTGATAGGTTTCAGTAAAATAGTATCAAAGTTCAGGAGAGAGAAGAGACACTTCCAAAAAGGGGAAAAGAAAGAAAGCTTCAAGGAGGATGTGACTTCTGTAAAATGAAGCTTTTTGGGCTTCCCTGGTGGCGCAGTGGTGGGGAGTCCGCCTGCCAATGCAGGGGATGCGGGTTCGTGCCCCGGTCCGGGAGAATCCCACGTGCCGCGGAGTGGCTGGGCCCGTGGGCCGTGGTCACTGGGCCTGTGCTTCTGGAGCCGTGGCGGGAGAGGCCACAGCAGTGAGGGGCCCGCATACTGCAAAAAAAATTAAAAAAGAAGCTTTTAAGTACCAAAGTTTTTTGATCTTATTAGTAAAATGGTTTTAGTGGGTGTCTATCAATATATGTACATTTATATATTTATAAACTATATCAAATATGGCATAATATATGCTATAAAATATAAACAAAAATTAGAATAAATTTAAAAGAATGATACATGAAAAAGACTATCACATTGTTATGCATATTGTATTATATTTATCATAAATATTGAATGCAAAATGACATGAATATACTACAATAAAATGTTTTTCTCTCTTTAAAGTATAAATAATATGGTACATAGTGCTTTCTATCATTTTATTAATACTATTTCATAATGAGATGAAGAATCTGCTAGAGATAAATCAAATAATGTTTCTTTAAAAACTTATTAATCATGCAAGAAGCATTTGACATATTAAACCCTTAATTATATTTTATATAATTAGGTATATAATTTTATATAATTTAGGTATATAAATATAATGTTGATTATATTATTTAATAATACTTATAGTGAGAGCAAATGAATGTGCTTCATTATTATTGACGGTCCAATTTTTGCATTGTGTAATATAATATATTCATAGCCAGGGTCAAATGTCAGTTTATATTTAACTCAGTGGTTGTTAAAGATGGAAAAGATGCCATAGATCCCTCACAAATACGTGTATAACTAAATGGAAGAAGTACATCATTTTGCAGTTAATAAATCATGAACTCATCTTTTAGTTTCATCTGCCAGTGCTCAAAAGTATTGAATATTGACAGCCATAAAATGTTCTTAACCTTTGATGTAAATCTAGTTTCATTTCAAACTAATAGGAAAGTATTGCATTTTACATTTTTAATCAGTTTAAAATCTGCTGAGTCTTTTCATGTGGAAAATTTTTAAACTGATTAGAAAATTCTGTTTTCCAGTACAAGTGGGCTGACATAAGAGTTTTTGTAGGTGGCACACTTTCAGTGATTTGAATCATAGAATGGTGGAAACATTTCTGAATGCATCTCTCCATAGCATGAGTTTTTTTCCGAAAGCAGTTGCTTTCTTATTCATCATTAAATGCCACATTGATCTCTAGGGGACTGATAGAGTACTTTCTATTATTATTATCCTCCACAAAGCACTTGAATATTACAGAAATGGTAAACATATTTGGAAGACTTTTCTTTTTGTAAGGAAAGTTATATAACTCATCATTAAACTTGACAATTCTTTGAACACTGTGACATTTAATAACAAGTAAACATGTATAGGAAGATGTATTCTCATTATTTTCCTCACCTCTGTATAAAACATTATGATTTTTAAAGATCTGTTTCCTCACCTCAATCTCCAAAGTAGCCACATTGATGATTACTTTTTTCCCTTTCTGTCTTAAACTTCTCCATCTCTGCTGCAATAACTTGCTGTGAATAATGAAAGTGAATGTATTGATATGTCACATATGATGCTATTTCTATAAGCTAATTCTTGATTCCTTTGTTTATTTTTAATACAAAGCAGCCATTTTATTCGAGATTATCATTATATTTCCCCCCCTTAATTTTATCTTCTTTAGAGTGGTCATTTGTGTGTGTGTGTGTGTGTGTGTGTGTGTGTGTGTGTGTGAGCCCTTTTTCTTTAGTAAATTTTTCCTTTACTTGTTCAAAAAAAGTAATTCTTCAAATTTTTTGTTACCAAAATAGAATCTATTAAATACCATAAGCTAAGCATGTTTAAAGCCTGTACTTTTATCCAACTATAATGCAACAACCTCATACTAAATGGTTAGTTCTAGTAATAGTTTATTTAAAACTTTAACATTTCTCTACATCTACCAAAAAATTAATATCTACCAAAAAATTAATAACAAAGCAATGCATTTTTCCTTGTCTATTATTACACATGAGCTCTTTTAGCCATATTTCTACTGTATAAATATCAATTATTACCTTAATCAAATGTAGACTTTTGACTTTTGCTATTATACATTTATTGCCAAATTGGCAAAATTTTGTCAGGCTCCAAATATACTCCTAATTTGCAACATTGCTAAAAATATCGCATAATATTGACATTTTGCTAACTCTGATGTCTTCAAGGACACCATGAGCTAATATCTCCAAGAAAAATATGCACTTCAGCTGAAATTCTTTATTAATAATAATACATGCAAATCCACATTGCAACAACTTTTTCTGAATAATATTGAAGGTTTTTGGCTGCCTTATTGGTAGATCAATTTTTAACTCCTAATACCAGCATCAAGCATGCATGTCAAATGTCATTTATTTCTCCCCCTATGTTTTCCTTCACTCTTGTTTCATTGAATTTAAATTTATTTTTTAATTAGCAAAGAGAGATTTAGTTTAAACAAGATGATATAATACATAAATTCACTTCAATCATATTTACATGATGTGCAAATGATACAACATGCCGGATGTAAGCAAATATCCCTTGTCTGTACAGTGGGATTCCTACTCTGACCTCCATGTGGCTTGTGAGTGTTTGACGTGAGGAGCCATAATAATGCCGCTGCCTAAATGAATATTAAAACTTTGCTTCTCGGGCTTCCCTGGTGGCGCAGTGGTTGAGAGTCCGCCTGCCGATGCAGGGGACACGGGTTTGTGCCCCGGTCCGGGAAAATCCCACATGCCGCGGAACGGCTGGGCCCGTGAGCCATGGCCGCTGGGCCTGCGCGTCTGGAGCCTGTGCTCCGCAACGGAAGAGGCCACAGCAGTGAGAGGCCCGCGTACCGCAAAAAAACCCCAAAACTTAGCTTCTGTTTTATATTTCACATTTTTTAAGTGTAAATAGAAATTCTAATGTTTCCTTCCAACAGTACAGTAGATTATTTTCCACATTTCCTTTTGTGTTAGAATACACTTTGGAGAATGTTACCTTAATTTATTTCATTTATATGAAATATTTCACCATTAATATTTGCTAATTTATTCATTAATTTATGCATTCATGTAATAAAGGGAAGAAGAAAAGGGAAGAATGAGAAACTGGTGGTGCTTTTAAAAGAATATGTAAGACCAATAGGTTGCCAAATAATAAATAAAATATAATAACTTAATTGAAAAATAAACAAAAATGATAAAATAATAATAAAATAATTGGGAAAGGGTGAGCAGAAAAGAGTCTACCTTGAAATTTTTTTTTTTTTTTTTTCCGGTACGCGGGCCTCTCACTATTGTGGCCTCTCCCGTTGCGGAGCACAGGCTCCGGACACACAGTCTCAGCGGCTATGGCTCACGGGCCCAGCCGCTCCGTGGCATGTGGGATCTTCCTGGACTGGGGCACGAACCCGTGTCCCCTGCATCAGCAGGCGGGGACTCAACCACTGCGCCACCAGGGAAGCCCTGGAAAAATATTTTTATAAAATGAAATACACAGCAGTTTCTCATTATTCACTTTTGAGTTAGGCTATGACATGACTACAAATGCATTTTAGAAAGATTCATATGAATGGCCACTAAGGGTTGACTAGCAAGGTGAGAAAGTGGAGGGTAAAGTGGTAAAAAAGACTTTTATAGCTTTCTATGTGAGAGGTAAGGAGTACCCAAAACAAGTTGTTGTCAGGAATATGGAAAGATACTTATACTTTATACTTATAGAATAATCTCTGGCATGTGGAATGTATATATTATAAACAATCATATATGTACACACATATGGATAGGTAATTTAAAAGTAATAAAAGGATATTTATTTGATTCACTGTAATTCAAATGAAAATCAAAATGTTTTATTTCTTTGTAAAAAAAAAAACTTATCCAGATTAGTTTGAACAGTGCTTGCTTTCTTCTCATCATATAATTTGAGATATAGAACAAGGATCATTTCTGTGCCATGGCAAGTTGTCCTATTTCTTTCTAGGCTGGATGAGCTTCCCATATTTTATCATTTGCACTTTCAACGTGTTTACACGTCTTTGAGATTTCCTTTAATGAGAAGTTTTTGATGATGTCACTACCTCTGGGACAGCTTCATCCTTTTTATCACAGCCATTTTCTTCATGTTCATTGATAAGTCACCTTCACTGTGTTCCTCTGGCTGCATATCTGGAGTTTCTCAAATGGTGGCAGCGTCAACATTCCCACAATCCTCTGTTTCTTATATTAACTTCATTTGTGTTTGATTGGAATCCTGCAAAGTTATTTGCACAATGTGGTAAATATTTCTGCCATACTGCATGCATATTACTTGCTATTCCTTCTTTCCTAATGCTCTCATGATTTTATGTGCATGCTTTATGTTATATTTCATCCAAAAATCAGCTAAGGAAATTGCATGATCTTCAGTTTTTGTGTCAATAGCCCACCTGAAAAACAATCTAAGTTTATAGGCTTTACAAATTGAAATGATTTCTTGATCTATTGATTGGAAAAATTAAGTTGTGTTTGGTGGTAAAAAGAAAATTTTCACATTTTCGTTCATGACCCTAAGAGAATCAGGATGATGTGGAGCATTATCTAGATTAGAAGTGCTTTAAAATTTAAATGATTTTGCCAATAGTGCCTCTCTACCACTGAGGAAAATAAGGGTATATAGAATTCAACCAGTCACAGTGCTAAAAAAATCCTTTGAAGCACGTCATCCTTTAATGGTAGCATCAAAATCTACCAAGGATTGAGAGTTTTCTATATTGGATTAAAAATGAATTCCACACAGCCTTATTAATCATGAAATGAAATCAACAATCTTCTATATAGCTGTGGCAGTGGATTGAACTTGGCTTAGATGACCCAGTTAAGTTCTAGGAAATGTTTGCATCTCAAGGGTGCCATGGGACTCCAGGTATGTAAGTTAGAAATGGTGGTAGGTTAGATTTACTCACGTATACTCTAGACATGTTTTCCTTTTGAGTGAGATGCTAGGAGACAATTCTCCATGGATTTCTTGCATTTCTATTGGTCTTGTGAACACAGAACCTGACTACCTTTGTTCTAGACTATCTTTAAGGATTTAAGGGAACAGTCTTGAAAGATAGAAATAATGTAACTAGAATAAGGGATTAGTTTGTTTAGTGTCCAATATAATAAAGTCTCCCTCCAATGCAAAAATCAGGCAGACATAATAACACTTATAAAAGATTTGAGTTCCCTAAACTCAAAGATCCTCTCTTATAACTCAACCCACTGCATATGCAGGCATCACATGGCCTCTTTGAATCACTCTTTGAAATTCAGGACTTAAGAACCAGTGTGAATCCTGACACTCTGGCTTCTGCAGTTCCCTTGAGTAATAATGTACTTTGTCTCTGACCCAAGAGACATATCTTCCACCATGAGCAACCATGGTTCTCATAGCAGCAACCATGAAGCTATGGGAAGCAAACCTCTCTGCTTACAAATAAAGGAAAATTTCATACCCTTCACAAGTTCTTATTATGATAAACCTCAATATATCTTTCTAATCACTCAAACAGATCTCAAAGCATAACTAGAGCAAGTTCAAAACTGTAGAAAGAAAATACTTCCTAGGTGTGCTATGCCTCAATGGCAAACTACTAGAGATTCTTATATAGAGAGGCCAAATTTTCAGGGAAGTAGTATAGCAAAGTATTTGTAATCAAAGGTACCTGATTTCAGTAAAGTTGTTACTTCTATGGATGGTATTTAACCTTCCTACACATTGTTTCCCTCATTTATAATAGGTGGGAAGTTATAGTAACTACCTCAGAGCTGTTATGAAGAGTATTTGAGGTAATGCATGAAAGGAACAAGCACAGTACAGGATATATGAGAAGCACTCAACAAATATTTTATATTGCTTTAGAGTTACTTAGGATACCTCATTAAATAGTTCAAAATCTAGAACAGAATCTTGTGGATCCTCACATCGTACACCCCATGGGATTGTGATTTGAATATTTTTGGGAGTAATCTATCCTATTCTGAGTTCTGTTCAACATCAACACTTGCAGTAAGATTCCTCTATAATGTTATAAACCTTTCCCTAAAGAATTAAAGCATCTTTATACATGTATCTACAGGGATCTCTTATGAACAGATGGTAAATGTAGAAGGTTGCCTGGATGGTACAATTCATCCTCCAACCCACCATCAAATAGTTCTAATTTACAAACCTGTTTATGTCAGTTTTCTGCTAAAACATTCTCCTTACAAAAGAGAGGCCAAACAACTTAGCATGCAGTATCTCACATTTTGCTCATTTCTCCTTTCCCCTTCTCATGTACCACACATCCAGTAAAATCAAGGCTTCTTCATAGTCTCTTTAATGCCTCTATTTTTACAGATATGATTCTGTGTCCAAAAAAGTCTCTCTCTGATTTATTCCTTGTAAAATCTTACTCATTCTTCAGGAATGAAATCAAACATCATTTCCTCAGTGAAGACATTCATGATTTCCCCAGGATAGTTAGTCACCCAGCCTACTATCATCTACAAGAGTTCTGTACACACTCTATTATGGCACTTATAACATAGAATGTAAAGATTTGCTTACATGAGTGTTTCCTTATTGTCTAACTCATGTTTGTGTTTCCATTGCTCAGGACAATGAAAGGCTTGTTATTTATCTTTTTGGTCTTTGAATGAATGAATGAACAAAAGACTCAGTGTCTACCATGATATTATGGCTTAAATTCTACTGTGAGAATTTAATTCCTTTGAATCAAGGGTGTATATTCTTACAGAATCTTATATTAAAGTCCAAAACTGTCTGGCATGCACATCCTGCCAAACACAGTGCTGCCTCGGTCCCTTTGAAATGACCATTCTCTCTGCCTGGAACATTCTTCCCCTGAATGTTCACATGTCTTGATCCATCATCTCCTTCAAGTTTTTGCTCAATTATAACTTTCCTTCTGAAGTTGGTAAACTTCTGATTTAAATAGAAACTCTTCCTTCTTTCCCTGTCTTATTTTCATCTATAGTAATCATCCTTTAAAATACTATGCAGTTGTTTATGATATCTATTGTCAGTTTCCACTCACTGCAATGTAAACTATATGAGGTCAGGGATTATTTTTTTCTTTTCTTCAAGGAGCCATCTCAATAACTGGAAGAACACTAGGCTTAAGGATTATTTGAAATAATTACTCTAAGAGGCAAATTATAGACAAGAGTTTCTCATTGAGTTCTTTCTGAATTCAACATCTTATAAAACTGATTCAGAGAAAAGTTCAAGGATTTGATTTATGATATTGAAATGAACTTTAGAATGCCTCCAGTACAGATTTCATAGTTCCTCCCGGGACCTGGATAGACAGATAGATAGATAGATATAAATTTATATGCTTATATAATGTTTTTTTCCTCTCAATGATTATGTTAGTCAACTCCTTCTAAAATATAGTTTAATGTGTGAAAAAGCTATAGTTTTTTTTAAAGTATCTTTGACAGTCAAGAACTAAAATAAGCAACAGAAGGGCATGCTGAAAACAATCAATTGATTTGTGTGTTTTGGCTAAGCAGGGAAGAACAGAGGGTAGTGGGGGGAGAAAAGAAGAGGGCTGGTCTGTTTGTTACTCATCCTGTTGAGTCACTGGTTGCGTGTCTGAAAAATACAGATCTTTTGTGAGTAACTCAAGGTCTTTTGAACCAAAGGCTTAAGTAACCCTTGGAGGAAATGAGAGTTTATAATTGGTTTCTCATATATTATTTAATCTTATAACTGGAAAAATCCCATTAATACATGAACTCCCTCATATAGGATTTCAAACTAACAGATAAATATTTTACACAGTAGTAGTATTTTTCTGGTTGATCTGTCTATTTAGTATTATACAATTTATTTCAGTAAGACTAAAAATCATTCAGGTATTTGTCCATTATTTGGTTGGTTGGTGGATTTTTAATTACCTTCTTTTCTGAAATCTCCCAAAAAACTTCAAAGAGCCTAAATTATTTTTAATAAATTGCTAATTTACCCCTGATAGAAAAGGTACACAGTTAAAAGGCACTCTTTTTTGTTTGTTTAAATTTATTTATTTTATTTATTTTATTTTTGGCTGCATTGGGTCTTCGTTGCTGCTCTCGGGCTTTCTCTAGTTGCGGCGAGGGGGATGCTACTCTTCCTTGCGGTGCACGGGCTTCAGTAGTTGTGGCTCGTGGGCTCAGTAGTTGTGGCTCGTGGGTTCTAGAGCGCAGGCTCAGTAGCTGTGGTGCACGGGCTTAGTTCCTCCCTGGCATGTGGGATCTTCCCGGACCAGGGCTCAAACCCCTTTACCCCTTCATTGGCAGGCAATTCTTAACCACTGCAAAAGGCACTCTGTTTTTGGATTTGTTTTTCCTAAATAGAATGTTTATGATGACAAATAGAGAATGAAGAGAAAAAAAATCAAGGACAAATAAATTTCTTTTGCTTCCATAAAATATTCCTTTTCAAGTTTCATTGTTTATGTAGTTTGGAGAAGTAGTCAGGCCTTGAAGTCTTAAAATTATCAACCAGTTTATGGGTCATGCCTAGTCAATCTGTCACAAAATGAAAGCTGGAAAATATTTTGCTGAGATTTAAATAGTCTTAAAGAGTCAAAGTTAATTACACTAATCCCTCTACTTCCTGAAGTTGTGATAACGAAAGAATTATTCATACACTTAAATATATGAACTGAACATATGAAAGCAATCTAAATAGTGATGAATCTAATAGAATAACATGAGGCAATCTTTTCTGGAACTAGAGAGAACATAATATTCACTTCCAGTATTCCCTTTTGCACATAAGGGAACCAAGATCACGAATGGATATGTTGACATTTCACTCCATTCTTGGAAAACTCTATTTGTATACATGGTTTGATGGGGAAGAGAGCTGGAAGTCTACTTACCACTTAATAACTCTCTTATTTATAATTTGTCCAAACCCCTCACTTTTCTTCTTTTTAAAATGAAGACAACATTTTCCTCACAGGCTTTAAAAATTATTATATATATGGCATATGTATGACATCTATGACATTTCTTGTCTCGTAGAGGTATTCATATCCATAACCTTTCTCTTTATCGTCCACTCATCACCCCAAATTTGTTCTCTGGAGCTAAACAAGCCTCATTGCAATTCTTATTGTTTCATGAATTTGAAAAGGAATATTGGTATTTTCCTCAATTATTCAATGGTCCTATTATCTACTTTAAACATCACTAGTCCTGTCATTATTTTTTAGGTGATATAATCTCAAGTGTTCTCCAAAATGTAGTTATTTTTTCCAAAGGCATGTCTGTAAATTTATGAAATGCAGTGTTCTGAACTCTATTCAATACCCGCAAAGGAAGGTTGATTGGTTCCAAGGTGTATGTTATACTTACATAATAATGGTAAGAAGTGATATTTTATTCTCTACTAACTTTTGTTTGTATTCTTTTATATTTGAGAACAAAATGAGTGTTAATAATTATATCAAAGGTACTTTGGTTGGAACCCTAACTGCATAGCCACAAAGCCTACAATATATCCCATAATATCTATTACATTATTTTGGGAAATGCTGAGTTTGTTTAAGTCTCCTGGGTCTTTTTCATAAAATAAGTATACTAATACCCAGGTTGTATTGATTATGGTGTCTGGCACATGGAACACCCATTAATTAATAATGATATTAGCAGGGAATTATTGTGTCATAATTTTAGTTTTTCATCAACATTATAGAGTGTTTTAATAAGCCACATGTCTTTTAGCTAATTTACCTTTTTCCTGCTTGAAAGGAACTAATCTTGAAAGTATAGTTTGGAAATACTCCCTCTCTTCTTTAGCCACAAGAATTTTAAGCTGTAAAGTCTTTTCCTTGAAGTTGAGGAAGCCCATATGTCTAATGTATGGGAAATATCTTTGCTCACACTCAGTGTTTTCTGCCTTGGCCATCACACACACATTTAAATGACATGGTCACTTTTCCCCAGATAGCATTAATGTTACTTAATCTTTGTTCTTTCAGATTTAAATCTAAAATAGCAGCTCTACTAGTCAATCCCTTTACCTTCTAGAGAGAGGAAATAATCTCTAAGACAGAAAAAAAATATAAGTGCTCATCTTTTAGTAAAATAAAATTTATATTTGCTATATGAATTATCAAATTCTCATATCACAAATAGTTCTTTTCTGTGACTCAGTTTTGTAATCAAATAATATGCTAATGAATATAGTTGTGATGATAATGATCAATGTTCATATTTAGCAATCTTATAAGTGCTGTATCAGGTATTGTTTATTCTCACAAATCTATATATTTTGGTTTCCACCACTCCCAATAGCATCTTCTGCTCAAGCCATGTAGAACTTCTGCAGGTTTTCCCAACTGTACTCTGCTGTTTTAAACCTCCTAGGCTTTCTATACTGTTTTTTCCATGCCTTTTCTCCCTGGAAAACTCCCAGTTATCATTAAATATCATCCTCAGATAGAGTTAATCACTCCTTCTATCATTAATGCACTTATAAAGAGGCATTTTAGTTGTTTGTTAGTATGTCTCTAACGAGACATACTTGTTATGAGCACCTCGAAGGCAGAGATAATTTATTTTCATCTTAGTATTGTGTGCATTGCACATAAGTACAAAATTTGTTGAATAATGGAATATTGAATGAATGTACAAACTGAATGAATGAATGAGTGAACCTCTAAATATGTAATGGTTATTAAATCTGGAATACAACCAACTATGGAGAATGCAGTCTCTTTATTTCCCATCCATAAAAATAACTGAGGGTACAAATGGACCTCATTCAGGCATTGCACATTAGAAACCCATTTTTTTTTAAAGTGAGTGAAATGCCAGTAATTAAAACTCTGGAGATTGCACATAAAAAATCCAAATTCCTAACTTCCTTGGAAAATCATAAGATTTGGCAACACACTGTATGAATTCCTTTATGACAACTGTTGGCTCAAGTTAGATGGTAGCTGCCCACTCTAGTCTGGCACATATAGTCCCTGTCTCTATATTCTTATATACAGATTCTCTCATTCACCACTAGTGCATGAATTTGACCCTGGGATTCGGTGTGTTTTATTAGAGTTTTTAAAAACTGGGGATTGTTCTAAATTGAACACCACTGTTCTCAGTAAAAAGGGATAGACATTTTAGAGAGGGGAGAAAGAAGGGAGAAATATATAAAGATGAAGCACATAAAGTAGATAAAACTCTCATGTGAAAGATTTCCTCCCTATACCAGGAGGAAAGAAAACTTATCACCAGAGATGGGAAGCCAAGAGAAAGCTGTACAAATAGACATTGTTAAAATTACTTTTATCTTCCTTTAGTCTTCCCATATATTTTAGTTATTTTTCCACAATCGCTTTTCTTTTTTCAACCTAGTATATAATATATAAGCACTTGGGTCTATTGGCTTTTTGAGTATTTTCCTTTGGACGCTTCCATATACGTGTAAAAATGTATATGCTTTTCTCCTGTTGATCTGTTTTATGTCCATTTAATTCCCAGGCCCAGGTGGAGACTCTAAGAAGGTAGAGTAAAATTTTGTCTCCCCTACATATGGGTACACCTCTAACAGCCTTTCCTTTATTTTGCAACAGAACACTGAATAAATTTGACATTGCAAAGGTCTGTCCTGTCTCATCTTTAAATGTGCAGAGTAGTTTAGATACAGCAGAATCTAGCAGATGATCCACCAGGAGATGGTGGCAGATGTAGCAATAAGTGGTACATGGTGAGTGAAAATAGTGGAAACCAGAAGCTGCTAAGCAGATAAAAGATGGTGTGGCAGTAGTGGGTATATTCATGAGTGCCTGTGACATATTCAGAAGCACATTTGAGGGTTAATTTATAGGTAGTTGATATCCTTTGTGAAAACGAGAGACAAAGTTCAGCTCTGCTTATTTTGAAATAGTTTATGACCCTGTTCTGACACTTGCATGATATATAATGAAATATAAAATATTGTGTTTTAATATTTGAAGAACTTCCTAACTCTACTCCTGAGAGCAGCAGAGATAACTTTGCATTTACCAAAACCCATGATCTATGTTTCCTGCTACAGCTAGAGGACATTTTTGAGCCTTCCTTTCACTAGGTATGGCCAATAAGATGTGGAAAGAAGTGTAGTACACAATACCAGGCCTGGCATGTAAAAATATCCAGCATAATCCTTTAAACTCTGTCCTATGATTAGATAAGAAAAACCTTCAGTAGTCTTTGAGCCTTACAGATTGGGAGAGCCACATGACTAAAAGAACCTGGATCCCTGAAAGACAATATGGAAAGCTGCCCACCAACCAGAAACATCTGCATTAGGCTTGAGTGAAAAAGAAACCTCTACTGTATTAAGCCATTGTTATCTGGGGGTTACCTATACTCACAAATAAACCTAGTCAACCAAATAGTCTGAAGTTCTCTTTACATCTTTTCAGTTGATTACCTCTCTGAGTCAATGTAAAAAAGAAAAAAAAATACCCAAATTAGCTGAAACCAGAAACCACAAACAGTCTTTGTGCACAAATAAGTAACTATTTGATCTGTTCCACAACCATCGTTATTTCAGTCTTTGCATTGTCTACCTGAGAACTATCAAAAACACTGTCTGTCATATTCTCTTCCTTGTCTGGAAGAAACTAGACACGTTCAAACTTCCATGGCCATTACAGTAGTACTGTTAAAAAAATCACTGCACACTCACAAATCTGTACTTCCCTTCCTAATATAGGGTGTTGACCTCAAACGAAAACAGTTTTAAGCTACATCTACATGGGTGACCATGTGTGGCATAAAATAGATTTTCCAGCATGTGTTTATTTGGCAATGACTTAAAAGTACAACCAGATGTTTTTATGGAGAACAGCTCTTTTAGCCACAAATGTTTCCAATTTAAATACGTTTGTTTTGACTCTATTTTGCTGCAGATGGAAAACATCCATTTTTTTTTCTTTCTAGTGGGGAGAGATAGTGAGCGTTGGCAAATCTCATAGAGAATGATTACCAGTGTAGACAAAACTTCAGTGAAAGCTTTCGTTTTCCATAAGGAGAATTTTTAAAAGACAATTTTAAATAGGAAGGCTCTTTTAAGACCATTTTCCCCCTCTAATTTGTACCATAAGTCTTAAACATCTGTATGTGTTTGATCCAAAGGGAACTACCTTACTTCTAAGTGATAAGTCAGATGGATCTATTAGAATGACAGCATAGCTTCTGGGTGTGCCATCAGTAGCTACTGCATATAGATATTTCAGAATGTCTTATCAAAATGTGTGTTATGTAGAAACCTTTTATCAAATTTATTTGCAATTGGCAGGTTGAAAAGTAACAGGGATTTTAAATATCATATAAGAATAACAAAAGTTTTTCTTATTTTTGCAAGAACAGACTACTGTGTACGTGACAGAGTATAAAATTATCTTGGCAAGATTATAGTTTTCTGTTTTAAGAACCTCATTTTATTTTAAGTCATAAAATATAATATTTTCTTTAACCAAATTATTCTTAACATTTGCTCTTATAGTTTAACCTATGATATGTGAGGAGCTTGCTGAAAGACAAGAAGATGTTTTAAAATTGTATTCCCTGTCTTAGGTATTTAAATGAGTAAAAAAAAGTCCAAATACTGTTTTAAGTAGCAAAATTATAATTATATATCCATTGAGAGAGTGCGATCTCTATCATCCAGAATATCCTTCCATAGACTGAGCACTGTGATATACAAATGTTATTTTTAAAAATAAAGCCTTTAAAAAGGAGATTAAAATACTAAAATGAATATTGACTTTTATATTAGTCATTAGATGGATACAAAAACCATTGTTTCTTCCCCCACATCTTTCCACTTTCAAGTGTTTTCATTTAAGGTATCATTCTTTGTGGAAAGTATTCATATCTATGTTATATAGATTTTTCTTCCAGATAGCATTAATCTCTATTTGTTAGATATCTTTTGATTATTCTCTTCTGTCACTGACTCTCCAATGAAATTTCAGTTATTCAAATAAAGGTCATGTTCCTAAAAATAATACTCTTCATCCTCTGTTAATTACTTAAGTTTTTGCCACATGATCAATTGGCATAATTGCAAGATATTGGTCTCAAGAATGGCTACACGTTGGGGAAAATCTGGGGTTCTCCTAGAATTCAGTTAAGGAAAAGAACACTGAGATCTTGGCCCTGTTCCAAAACCTCTCCAGTGGCCCTACCAGTTTGATATCACTGGGGAAAAAATTCATTTTTCCAGATCACAAGGCTAGGCAAGGCCCAGAGAGTGTGGAGTAGTCATAGATTGTTTAAATGACCCATTGGAATTGGCTGTTGGCTGGGAAAAGTATGAATAAAAGGCAATTTTTAGCAGCAGAGTAAAATGTATGTTCAAAAATATTTTTGTGTCATCTGGAAAAGGAAAAGCAACACCCGTCCATTTATATTTTTCCTTAACAGCAGTATTCTGTTTTATTTGCAAATTAAGTGATAAATAGAAAATGTGACCACTTTACTATTACCTCAATCTGACATAATATATATAATGGGAGTTTTAATGGGAGAATAAGAGAATATCTCTTTGTTTCACTCAAACTAAATAGATGATTTTATACTACATTTAATTAAGACATCCTACCTCTGTATTTTTCTGGAAAATTTACTATTTTAATGTTATAAAAGCACTCTTGGTTAGGAACATTGTGTATTATTATTCCTTCTTCTTTTTTTTTAAATACATTTATTTATTTATTTTTGGCTGCTTTGAGTCTTTTTTTTTTTTAAACATCTTTATTGGGGTATAATTGCTTTACAATGGTGTGTTAGTTTCTGCTTTATAACAGAGTGAATCAGTTATACATATACATAATGTTCACCTCCCTATCCCACCCCTCCAGACAGCCACAAAGAACCGAGCCGGTTTCCCTGTGCCATGCGGCTGCTTCCCACTGGCTATCTACCTTACGTTTGTTAGTATATATATGTCCATGTCTCTCTCTCGCCCTAACACACCTCACCCTTCCCCCTCCCCATATCCTCAAGTCTGTTCTCCAGTAGGTCTCTGTCTTTATTCCTGTTTTACCCCTAGGTTCTTCATAACATTTTTTTTTCTTAAATTCCATATATATGTGTTAGCATACGGTATTTGTCCTTCTCTTTCTGACTTACTTCACTCTGTATGACAGACTCTAGATCTATCCACCTCATTACAAATAGCTCAATTTCGTTTCTTTTTATGGCTGAGTAATATTCCATTGTTCCATTGTATATATGTGCCACATCTTCTTTATCCATTCATCCGACGATGGGCACTTAGGCTGCTTCCATCTCCGGGCTATTGTAAATAGAGCTGCCATGAACATATTGGTACATGACTCTTCTTGAATTCTGGTTTCCTCAGGGTATATGCCTAGTACTGGGATTGCTGAGTCGTATGGTAGTTCTATTTGTAGTTTTTTAAGGAACTGTTCTCCATAGTGGCTGAACCAATTCACATTCCCACCAGCAGTGCAAGAGTGTTCCCTTTTCTCCACACCCTCTCCAGCATTTATTGTTTCTAGATTTTTTGATGATGGCCATTCTGACTGGTGTGAGATGATATCTCATTGTAGTTTTGATTTGCATTTCTCTAATGATTAATGATGTTGAGCATTCTTTCATGTGTTTGTTGGCAGTCTGTATATCTTCTTTGGAGAAATGTCTATTTAGGTCTTCTGCCCATTTTTGGATTGGGTTGTTTATTTTTTTGTTATTGAGCTGCATGAGCTGCCTGTAAATTTTAGAGATTAATCCTTTGTCAGTTGATTCATTTGCAAATATTTTCTCCCATTCTGAGGGCTGTCTTTTGGTCTTGTTTATGGTTTCCTTTGCTGTGCAAAAGCTTTGAAGTTTCATTAGGTCCCATTTGTTTATTTTTGTTTTTATCTCCATTACTCTAGGAGATGGGTCAAGAAGGATCTTGCTGTGATTTATGTCATAGAGTGTTCTGCCTATGTTTTCCTCTAAGAGTTTGATAGTTTCTGGCCTTACATTTAGGTCTTTAATCCATTTTGAGCTTATTTTTGTGTATGGTGTTAGGGAGTGATCTAATCTCATACTTTTACATGTACCTGTCCAATTTTCCCAGCACCACTTATTGAAGAGGCTGTCCTTTCTCCACTGTATATTCCTGCCACCTTTATCAAAGATAAGGTGACCATATGTGCATGGGTTTATCTCTGGGCTTTCTATCCTATTCCATTGATCTATCTTTCTGTTTTTGTGCCAGTACCATACTGTCTTGATTACTGTAGCTTTGTAGTATAGTCTGAAGTCAGGCAGCCTGATTCCTCCAGCTCCATTTTTTGTTCTCAAGATTGCTTTGGCTATTCGGGGTCTTTTGTGTTTCCATACAAATTGTGAAATTTTTTGTTCTAGTTCTGTGAAAAATGCCAGTGGTAGTTTGATAGGGATTGCATTGAATCTATAGATTGCTTTGGGTAGTAGAGTCATTTTCACAATGTTGATTCTTCCAATCCAAGAACATGGTATATCTCTCCATCTATTTGTATCATCTTTAATTTCTTTCATCAGTGTCTTATAATTTTCTGCATACAGGTCTTTTGTCTCCTTAGGTAGGTTTATTCCTAGATATTTTATTCTTTTGTTGCACTGGTAAATGGGAGTGTTTTCTTGATTTCACTTTCAGATTTTTTATCACTAGTATATAGGAATGCCAGAGATTTCTGTGCATTAATTTTGTATTGCTTTGAGTCTTTGTTGCTGCGCGCGGGCTTTCTCTAGTTGCGGTGAGTGGGAGCTACTCTTCGTTGTGGTACGCGGGCTTCTCACTGTGGTGGCTTCTCTTGTGGAGCGTGGGCTCTAGGTGCACGGGCTTCAGTAGTTGTGACTCACGGGCTCTAGTGCGCCGGATGAGTAGTTGTGGCACACGGGCTTAGTTGCTCCACAGCATGTTGGGATCATCCCAGACCAGGGCTCGAACCCACGTCCCGTGCATTGGCAGGCAGATTCTTAACCACTGTACTACCAGGGAGCCCCTTATTCCTTCTTTTTAATCTTTTGATACTGTTGGAATATCTCTCTTGGGTTCAAGCATAGTTTGTGTTTGTTTTATGTTAAGATGATTTAATACCTTTGTCTCTTTTAAAATATTGTTCAGAATATTCTTTGTCTAAAATTTCATATACATTAGCATATAAATTTTTATAATATCCTGGCTTATCTTTTTTCCAGTTTTATTGACATAACATTGTGTAAGGCATACAATGTGTTGATTTGATACACTGATGTATTACAAGATGATTACCGCTGGAGTTAGCTAAGACCTCCATCAGCTCACCTAATACTATTTCTTTCGTGTGGTGAGAAACTTAAGATTTACTGTCTTAGCAACTTTCAAGTATATAATACAGTTTAGTTATCTATAATCCACATGGTGTACATTAAATCCCCAGGATTTATTCATTTTATAGCTGGAAGTTTGTACTCTTTGACCAACACCTCCCATTTCCCCCAATCTTCAGCCCCTGGTAACCACCATTCTACTTTCTGTTTCTACATGTTCAACTTGTACAAGTTATAAGTGAGGTCATATCTCTTCTTTCTCTGTCTGACTTATTTCATTTAGCATAATACCCTCCAGGTTCATACGTGTTGTCCCAAATGATACAATTTCCTTGTTTTTTGTGGCTGAATATTCCAGTATATATATTTGTATCTTCTTTATCCATTCATTCATTAATGGACACTTAGATTCTTTCCATATGTTGGCTATTGTGAATAATGTGCAATGAACATGGGAGTGCATATATCTTTTCATGATCTTGATTTCCTTTCTTTGGATATATATCCAGAAGTGGGATAGCTGAACTATATGGTAGTTTTATTTTTTCTCTTTGAGAAACCTCCGTGGGGCTTTCTATAGAAGCTGCACCGATTTACATTCCCAGTAACAGTCCACAGTGTTCCCTTTTCTCCACATTCTTGCCAACACTTAGGCCTTTTCTTTTTGGTGATAGGCATTCTAATGGATGTGAGGTGATATCTCATTGTGGCTTTAATTTGAATTTTCCTGATGATTATTGGTATTGACCATGTTTTCATCTACTTGTTAACTATTTGGTTGTCTTCTTTAGAAAAATATCTATTCAGTTCTTCTTCCCATTTTTAAATCACATTATTTTATTTTAGTTTTTGAGATTGAGTTGTATGAATTCTTTGGATATTTTGATATAACCCCTTATCAAATACAGGATTTGAAATATTTTTCCCATTCAGTAGGATGCCTTTTCATTTTATTTATTATTTCTTTTGCTGTCAGAGCTTTATAATTTGATGTAGTTCCACCTAATTGATTTTTGCTTGTTGCTTATGCATCATATCCAAAAAATTATTGCCAAGACTAATGTTAAGGAGCTTTTTCCCTAAGTTTTCTTCAAGGAGTTTATGGTTTAAGTTTTTAGTTTTCAGTCTTTAATTCATTTGGAGTTAATTTTTGTGAGTAGTGTAAGATAGAGGTCTAATTTCATTGTCTTTAACGTGGTTATCCAATTTTAATTTATTGAAGAGACTGCCTTTTTACCATTGAATATTCTTGGTTCCCTTGTCAAATATTAGTTGATCGTATATGCATGGATTTATTTCTGGGCTCTCAATTCCGTTCCACTGGTTTATGTGTCTGTTTTTAATTCCAGTATCCTGTTGTTTTGATTACTGTAACTTTGTAATATTGTTTAAAATAAGGAAGTGTGATGCCTCCAGTTTTATTCTTTTGCTCAGGATTGCTTTGTCTATTCGGAGCTTTTTGTGGCTATGTACAAATCTTAGGATTATATATATATATATATATATATATATATATATATATATATATATATATTTCTGTGAAATATGCCATTAGAATTTGATAGGAATTGCATTGAACCTGTAGATGACTTTGGATAGCATGGACCTTTTAACAATATCCGTTCTTCTAATACATGAACACAGGATATGTTACCATTTGTGTCTTCTTCAGTTTCTTTCATCAAAGTATTGTAGTTTTAGGTGTACAGATAATTCACCTACTTGGTTAAATCATCCTAAGTATTTTTTTAAACTATTGTGAATGAGGTTTTTTTCATTTTTTTTCAAATAGTTCATCATTAGTGTATAGAAATGCAGCTCGTTTCTGTATGTCAATTATTCATCCTATAACTACTGAATTTATTGTTTAGTTCTAACAGGTTTTTTTGTGGCATGTTTAGGATATTCTATATAAAAGATCAAAAGATTTTTCTAGTTCCTTTAGGTGCAAAGTTAGCTTGTTTATTTGAGATCTTTACTTTGTACTAATGTATATATTTGTTGCTATAAACTTCTAGGGGAACTGCTTTTTCAGCATTCCACAGCTTTTGGTGTTTCCATTTTCATTTGTTTAAAGATTTTTTAAATTTCCGTTTGAGTTCTTCTTTGACCCATTGGTTGATCAGGAGTGTGTTGTTTAATGTCTACATATTTGTGAATTTTTCAGCTTTCCTTCTGTTATTGATTTCTAGTTTCATACCACTGTGGTTGAATAAGATATTTGGTGTGATTTCAGTCTTCTTAAATTTGCTAAGACTTGTTTTATGACTTCTCATATGATCTATCCTAGAGAATGTTCCATGTGGACTTGAGAAGAATGTGTATTCTGTTGCTGCTGGATGGACTATTCTATTTATATCTGTTAGGTCCATTTGGTCTAAAGTATCGTTCAAGTCCAAAGTCTCTTTGTTGATGGATCATCTGTCTGGTTGATCTACCCATTGTTGAAAGTGGAGTACTGAAGTCCCCTATTATTATTGTATTGTCAATATCTCCCTTCAGATCTGTTAGTATTTTCTTAATAAATTTAGGTACGCTGATGTTGGGTGCATATATACTTATGATTATTATATCTTCTTGATAAATTGATCATTATATAATAACCGTTGTCTCTTGTTACTATTTTTGGTTTAGAGTCTATTTCGTCTAATGTAAGTATAGCTCCCCCTGCACTGTTTTTGTTTCCATTGCATGGAATATCTTTTTCTATCTCCTCACTTTGAGGCTATGTGTGTCTTTAGGCTGAAGTAAGTCTCCTGTAGGTAGAATATAGTTGGGTCTTTTTTTTTTTTTATTCATCCAGGCACTCTATACCTTTGATTGGAGAATTCAATCCATTTACATTTAGAGTAATTATTTATATTTAAAGATTTATTAATTCTATCTTATTGTTTTCCGATTGTTTTATACTTTTTTCTTTCTTCCTCTTGTGTGCCTTCCTTTGTGAATTGATGATTTTCTGTAATGATATGGTTTGATTCCCTTCTCTTTATCTTTTGTGAATCTCCTATAGATTTTAGTTTGGTGATTATCATGAGGCTTACAAAAAGCATTTTATAGATACGACAGTCTATTTTACATGAATAACAACTTAACTTCGGTCACACAAAAGCTCTACCCCTTTACAGCCATCCCCTTTTATGTTTTTTTTTTTTATGGTACGCGGGCTTCTCACTGTTGTGGCCTCTCCCGTTGTGGAGCACAGGGTCCGGACATGCAGGCTCAGCGGCCATGGCTCACAGGCCCAGCCACTCCGTGGCATGTGGGATCCTCCCGGACCGGGGCACGAACCCGTGTCCCCTGCATTGGCAGGCAGACTTTCAACCACTGTGCCACCAGGGAAGCCCCCCTTTTACGTTTGATGTCACAATTTACCTCTTTTTATATTGTGTGTTTATTAACAGATTATTTTAGCTATAATTATTTTAATAGTCTTGGGACTTATAGTCTCCTGTGAATTAAATTTTTCTTAGAATGTTTGCTTTACTGTATTTCATGTGCACTTAAGAATAAATTGGGATAGATTATAGGGTTTCTGAATCTATTATATAACTCACTTATTCTGAAAACTGTATTTGTGCCCTTCTAAATCAGAAATTCAAGAAGATCTAGTTGATACTTTATACTTACAAATGTAGTCAGAGTGTAGGTAAATAGTACTTTAATGATTATCTGCATTACAATAATCTCCAAAGAACACAGATGTTGAAAGTCAATCTTCCATGCTCCATGAAAATGAAAATAACTTCATTTTAGGAATTTCCAATAAGAGTAAATTCATGACATCATTATCCTTTATACTAAGTTTAGAAAGCTGTGTTGAAATATATGGTACCAAAAGACTCCAATGATGAATTTGTAAACAATAGTTTCCTTTCATAAATGACCTCATGTACCTATGGGAAACTGCTAGGTTCTACATCTGGTATATGGTGAGTAAGACTGAGCAAACAATTTAGAAGATCTTGATTCAATAAAATTGAGTAACCTTAAGGAAGTTAAAACTTCCTATAGCAACTCAGTGTTAGTCCACAAATAGCATGGTCCTGTAAAGTCAAAGCACTTGTTTTTAAAATTCATTTAATAAATTTTTAACACAGTACATTGAAATCTATGGAAAATTAAAGTCTCTATTACTTTCAGCACAAAGAATTACTTAAAATTCAATGTATCAGGAGCCACGAACCAAAACATATAAAGTGGTTCCTAAAATAAATGAAGTCCAAACAAAAACTCAAAAGGATAATTGAGTAGATAAACAGTAGACTCTTACTTTATGACTTATCTATACCTAAATCTGGGTAAATTAAACTTTGGACAAAATAAGGATAAATTAGTAAGACAATCAGCCATTTAGTAGTAATCTTGGCATATTCATCATGTATTCTCTTGTATCCTCTACCTCTAAATGGAAACCACAGGAGCTTATATCCTTGAAATTCATATTTGGTCTAGGCTCTTTTTTGCCTTTATTTAACGATTCTCCTTTCTTATCTACCAACAATTTAGCCTCTTACCTATTTCCAGAAACAAGAATAATAACAATTTAAAAATATATTCTCAAGTTAATGTACATGACATCCTATTTTTTTGTTTTTACATTGATAAGAATTAGCCAGCCATAAACCTGTATCAACTGATAGAGAATATGATATTTACTAGAATTTTAAGGCAAATAGATAGCTAGATGATAATATATAATTATATATTGATTTAATATGAAAATCATAAAATCTTGACATTAGGCCTGGAGGTTAATTAGAAGTTAATGCAGGTAGTATTCTCTCTATATGCAAATAATCCAGGTGACTCAGGACTCCAAGAGTGAGTTATCTAGGAAACAAGGTGCCTGATCTTTTATAACAGCCTCAAAAGTGAATAGTATTACTTCTGTCATACTCTATTGGCTAAAGCAGTCATAGCCCATTCAAGGTTCAATTTCTTTATGGAAGAAATGTCAAAGAATTTGCTCTCATCTTTTAAACTTATGCCAGTGTGCCTCTTACCATAAATTATTTATATACCTCCCATAAGCAAATGCACTAATTTCCTTCCAAGATCTTCCAAAAATTTTATCCAATGGCCATATAAGGTCAAGAGCATGGTCATGAATGCCATCATTTAAATCAGATCCAAGTACAGATGAAGTTCCTAAGCTGTAATTCTTCAGTTACAGTTCATCTTGATCAGCCCCTACCTCCTATAATTACTACCACATCCAATATTCTTTGGTGAGACAGCATAGGTATATTAGCCAGGTTCTCCAGAGAAACAGAACCAACAGGAGATCTATGTATATCGACTTTGTAATTGGCTCATACAGTTATGGAAGCTGAGGAGTCCCACAGTCTGCCACCTGTAAACTAGAGAACCAGAAAAGCCAGTGGTGGACAGGCATACCTCTTTTTATTGCACTTCGCTTTACTATGCTTTGCAAGTATTACGTTTTTTATAAATTAAAGGTTGTGGCAACCCTTCATCAAGCAAGTCTATTGGCGCCATTTTTCCAACAGCATTATTTTTAAATTAAGGTATATTCATGATTTTTTAGACATAATGCTCTTGCACACTTAATAGAATACAGTATAGTGGAAAGTAACTTTTATATGTACTGGGAAACCAGAAAATCTCTGTGACTTGCTTTGTTGCCACATTCGCTTTATTGCAGTGGTCTGGAATCAAACCTGCAATATTTCTGAGGTATGTCTGTAATCCAGTACAAGTCTGAATGTCAGAGAATTGTGGGGCCAATAGTGGAAAGTCCTGGTCTGAGTCCAAAAGCCCAAGAACCAGGAGTATGGATGTCCAAAGCTAGGGGGAGATGGATATCTCAGCTAAAATCCTTCCTCCATCTTTTTGTTCTATGCAGACCCTCAACAGATTAGATCATCCCCAAGGGCTTTGGTGAAGGCACTTTCTTTACTCAGTCTACTAATTTGGATGGTAATGTCTTCCAGAGAGACCCTCACAGACACACTCAAAAATAATGTTTTACTAGCTATGTGGGCATCCCTAAGCTGACATATAAAATTAACCATAATAAAATCACCTCAACAGACATTATTTTCAAAACTAAATCTTAAAAGTTAGCATCACAAGAAAAAAAATGTAACTATGTTTGATGATAAATGTTAACTAGACTTATTGTGTTGATCATTTTGTAATATATATATATATCAAATCATTATTTTTTACATTTGAAACTAATATAATGTTATAAATAAATTATATCTCAAAAAATAGAGGAAAAGAGAAGGTACACAACAGTTATTTGTCCATAGCAGTTTTATAAACCAGGCACACCCACAAGCCAGTTACTTAATTAGGGCTTAGTCTTCTTTCCTGAAAATAATTCTCTGCAGCATGTGGCTTTACTTTGTTCATGTTCACATTTGAGTTTATTGCTCACAGTAGTGTAAGCATATAAAGAACACTTTTTCTTTTGTATCGTATTTATCCTCTTCAGTGCAGACTGGTATAATTCCTTTAAAAACATTATCTCTATAATGCACAATTTGTAATTCAATTCCTTAGACGAAAGTCATCACTACAAATATCTTCCACTTAAGCCTTTCACTACTTTAGGTTCCACAACTTTGAGACTGCTATATGAAAAGCCCTAAAGAGTCTTACAACTCTTACTATCTAACAGTATCTGCAAGGCCTAAGCATAAGATCCTTGGAAAGCCTTATGTCTTTCTGAAACATCTATGAGAAAGCACTTTAAATCCCTCTGAGACCTCAACAAAGAATTTTTCTCTCAAACTTTGCCTTCATTTACACCCTGAGGCCATGTTTTTTTGGCAGCATTCTAGATTTGATCTTTTTCTTGAGGTCTTTCTTACTTTGAGATCCTTTTGCAGACTAGAAAGACTGTCAAAGATAAAAATTCATTTTTCTAGAGCTTCCAGTAACATTTTCCTCAGTTTCTTTCAATCTTTCATAGAGAAGCTCTTCAAGGACTGGCAGGCTTTCATATATTTGGTCCCCAAACCAGAATGTCATAGATTTTTTTATGAAACTCCCCAGATTTTTGGTTCCACTCCCAAATTATGTTCTGGTTTTCTACTTTTTAAAATAACAAGTCACCAAATCTTAATAGCAAAACACAATCATTTTATTTTGCTTATGGTATTATGGGTCAAGATTTAAAACAGAGCAGGGTGAGGATAGCTTGCCTCTTAATCACAATATTTCAGATCTCAGCTGGAAAGGCCAGAACAACTGGGAGTAACTCAAATTATGAGATTGTAATGATCTGGAGGCTTCTTCACTCGTATGTCTGGCACCTGGGCTGAAAGGACTCAGTGCATAGGCTGAGCTGAAATTATGGAACAAAACAGCTACACAGCCTTCTTCATTTGGTTTGGCTTACTCATTTCATGGAATTTTTAGTGTAGTTAGACTTCTTATATGATGACATGTTTCTAAGAGTGAATGTTCCAGCAAAAGGTGAAAACCATTTAGTCTTTTATTACCTAACTTGGAAAGTAACATAGAGTTAACTTCTGTTATATTCTTGTGGATGAAGTAGTCACAAGCATAGATAGACACACAAGGAAAAGTTAGAATCCACCTCTCGATGGGGGAAATATCAAAAAATGTGGGACCACGTTCTAACACTACCATAATAATATATAAATAATAAGCAAATAATAATGACTTTTATGTTTGTGATATGGAATAAATATTTTAAAGGATCTGTATATTTATTCTGTATTTATTTGCTTCATATATTTATTTTTTTTAAAACTCCAATATAGATTTCTTGTATAAATATCCATTTTAAGATGGGTATTTATTTAGTATATATTTGGTTTGAATGGGTTATGAAATACATTTTCTAGTACTAAATTGATCAAAATGTGAATATCTAGAGTAAAGCAACTGAAATATAATTATATAGGTTATAAGTTGTATAGACTGGCAAATTTATCAGAAAGCAAATTAACTTAAAAATTCAAAAGATTGCAAAACATATAGCCTTTTATTTTTATTAATATTTCTAATTAATTGAAATATATTTTCTTTCCTCACACTCTCTAACTTATTCAACCATTTCAGTTCTTTTATATTATATTGACAATTGAAAAAATCAGAGATTTTAAAATATAAATTTTGGACGAAAGTACCTGGGTGTTTCACACCTATCTTATAATTGAAATATCTTATCGAGTCATTGGAGAACTAGAATTTCAAGGCCAAATACCAAAGAAGAAAAAGTAAGAATAATTTAAGAATTTTTCCCCTCTCCTTAAGGCAAATTTTTATTCTGAAAGGTAAAAGTGAGAAGCTGAGTAGCTAAGCAGTTCTTTCAGGAACTGCTTAGGAACATTAGGAACATCTAAAGAAGAGGATACTAATAAATCCAACAGGTTTTCAGATAGGACTTTTGAACCACATCACAGGAGTCAGATTTCACAAGGACTAAAGCCCAGATTTGAACAATTTTGCTAAACAGAAAATATCATCACAAAACAGGAAACATAAAAAATGAATTCACTTTGAAAAATTAAAAATTGAAAAAATGAAGTAACTTAATCTAAGAAATTAATAGATGAGATTATATAAGGTGGAAGAGAGATTTAGCAAACTGGAAGATAAAATAGAAGAATATATCCATCCTACAGTTATAAACGGATGTGAGCATGGAAATTACATGCAAAAAAACATATGGAAGGGAGTTTTTTAAAAGAATAATATATGTGTAATTGGTTTTACAAAGGAGGAGAAAGGATAGAATTGGGAAGAAACAGCATTTGAAGAGATAAATGGCCAAGAATTTTCCAAAGAAGAAAAAAGATAACAAGCCACAGATTGAAACTGTACTACATCAACCCAATTAAGATAAATAATAAAGAAAATCACATCTGCTTTCATTACATACAATTCATATGCATTAGCTTAAAATGAAATACATAAATTTGAGGCAATCAGAAAAAAATACATATTAGCATCAAAGAAGGAGCAAAAAGTCTAATCAGTAACTTCTCAATGAGAATAACGGACACTACAGTAAAATGGAATTATTGTATTATCAAAATACACTTCTAAACTAAAAATATATATCCATGAAACTTCTGAAAGGAAACACAGGAGAATAACTTCATGAATTTTTAGGCAGGCAATTTTTTTTTACAGGTTAAAAAAATTCAACAATGAAAAAATTTAAATGAACTTCATCAAAATTACAAATTTCTATTCATCAAAAGATGCCATTAAGAAATGAATGGACAAGCTATAGGTCATTAGAAAATGTTCATTATACATACATCTTTCAAAGGACTTTTAAGAATAATACATCAAAAATGCTTCTAACAGTCACTAATAAAAAAAGAAAGACAAGCAACACAACTAGAAGTGGATAGAAGTCGACAGTTTGCAAAAGATTTTTGATTGGCCAAAAATTCATAATAGTATGCTAACAAAATCAGGCATCAGGTAAATGCAAATTAAAACCACAATGAGGGCTTCCCTGGTGGCGCAGTGGTTGAGAGTCCGCCTGCCGATGCAGGGGACGCGGGTTCTATGCCCCGGTCTGGGAAGATCCCACATTCCGTGGAGCAGCTGGGCCCGTGAGCCATGGCCGCTGAGTCTGCGCGTCCAGAGCCTGTGCTCTGCAACAGTGAGAGGCCCGCATACTGCCCCCCCCAAAAAAAAACCACAATGAGATTTCATTTAACACATTTGAAAGCCAAACAAAACAAAACAAAACCTGACATTACCAAATGTTGGAAGATGTAAAGCAGCTGGAGTATGCATACATTGTGTGGGAGTAAAATATGATACAACACCTTTGAAAACCTGATTTGGAGTGTCCTATAAAGTTAAACACACATTTATCAATGACTCAACAATCCTTTCCTAGGTATTTACCCAAAACAATATGTCCACACAAAGACCTTCACAAAAAGGTACATAATGGTCTTATTCATTATAGCCATAAACTGGACAGAATCTAAATGTCCATTAGCAGATAATGGATAAATTGTGATATACTCATATAGTGGAATAAGATTATGTGATAGAAAGGAATAAACTACTCATATATGCAATAACATGGATGCGTTTCAATAACATTACATTGAAAGAAAGAAGGCAAATGCAAAAGAATATATTCTATATTATTCCACTTATATGAAGTCCAAGAACAGATGAAGTTAATCTAAGGAGACAGAAATAAGAAATTTGTTGTATCCAGGGGTGGAAGTGGGAGAGTTATAAGGAGTTACTAGGAAAGGACACAAAGGAATATAAAGTTGGGTATATAATGTTATTAAAACTCAAGGAATTTAACACTGAAGATATAGACATTTTATTATGTATATATTTACCTTAATGAATAAACAAAAAAGATAATAAAGATGTTGAATAAGAAATTAATCCACCCCCCCACCTCCAACAAAATAATTCTAATTTACACACACTCACACAAAAATAAAAGTAACACTTAATAAGTTGGTTTAATACTACAGTGTGTTGATACCAAAACCAGAGAAAGTAAGAAAGGCAAGTTCCAAGCCAAACTCTCTCACAAATATAGATTTTAAAATTCTAAATGAAACATTGGCAATTCAAATTCATGTGCGCATGTGTGCATGTAAAATCACAACCAAGTTGGATTTATCCTAGGATGCAAATTTCTTTTAAAAGCTCATTAATACAATTTACTATATTACAAGGATACAAAAATAAAACTAGTATTTTAGGTGCAGGAAAGGAATTTGATAATATTCACATTCATTACATAATAATCTTTGTAAAACAGGGAAGTAAAGGAACTTTCTTACAAAACTCTACAGCAAGCATACAGTTAAAGATAAAATTAATTAATCAATTCCTTGATAATTTATTAACAATGAAACATTTCTCTGAGTTTGGGAATGCAGCAGTACTATATAATATCATTACTTCTATTTAACATTTTTCTTGAGGTTATTTCTAGCCAATGCAATACAAGTAAAAGAAATAATGGAAAAGAAGAAATTTAATTGTCATTATTTCAGATGACATGAATTTGCATGAGATAAACAATCTATACTTAATTATTAAAATAAATAAGTAAATTTAACAAGTTCACATGATAGAAATATTACTTGTATTTCCATAAACCAGCACAATCAGAGGCTGAAAATTTTTTAAAGTCCTATTAACTATAACGTCAAAGAACATAAGGTAACTAGGAATGAATCTAACCAATGTTTTGTAAGAGTCCATAGAGAAAACAACAAATCACAGGGATATTTTAGATTCTAAACTTAATGTTGAATTGCAAAAAGCCAAAAATAAAGAAGAAAATATTGAAGGAAAAAATTGGAGGATTTAGTCTACACCATATCTAATATTATTATAATGCCATAATAAGTAAGATTCTGTTATCCTGTTATAGTATTAGGTAGCTAAGGCAACACAGTATTGTATTGACTAGAACCCAGAAATAGATGCAAATAAAACAAAAGTAGACAAAAGAACAGTAGGGGAAAGGATAATCTTTTCAATAAACAACCTAAATATTTACTAATTAATAGAAAAGATTTAAAAATTATATGTTCACATAATGAAATACTATATACATCATAGTTGTTCTCAAAGGGTGGTTGGGGAAACCCTAATGGTCCCTGAGCCCCTTGCAGGTGGTCTACAAAGGCAAAACTGTTTTCATAATAATGCTAAAATGTTATTTGCCATTTTCACTCCTGTTCTCTCACAAGCATTCAGAGTCTGATTCCTCTTATATGAAGTCCCAAAACAGGTAAAATTAATATAAAGTAGCATAAATAAGATATTTGTTGTATCTAGGGGTGGAAGTTGGAGAGGTATGAGGGGTGATGGATTAGTACAGTTTCAATTCCACATTCTAACTTACCTTTAAGAAATTACCACTTGTAGAGATTTTCTGTACTGTCAAAGTTATATATGCACAATTAACTGAAAAAAGATATTTAAACAGCCTTTCTTTTCCAACTACATATTTGAATGAAATTACATGTCCTTCAAAATATTCAACTGAACAACACGTAGCAAAAAATGCAGAGACTGATATAAAAATCCAACTTTCTTCTATTAATACACATATTAAAGAGATTTGAAAAATGTAAATAATGACACTTCGTACATCTTGTTTGGGAAAATATAGTTATTTTACATAAAATTCAATATTTATGTTACATTTAATGATTTTATTATTGCTATATTAAATTAATAAATATTTTTTAATTTTAACACATTGATGGATATATGTGTTTATTTTGTTATAATCTGCTCTGTACACTTATGACATGTACACTTTTATGTATGTATATTGTATTTTAATAAAGTTTATTAAAGTATAAAAATATTTAATTGGCAGTGATGATTTTATGTGCTAGGGGAGGATTTTCTAGGTCTTCTTCCAGTAAAATATCATCCATTTTAAAATTATATATTTTTAAATTCTTAATTACCAGTCTCAGGAAATGGAGAGAATCTTTACTTTTTTTTTTTTTTTTTGCTGTACGTGGGCCTCTCACTGTTGTGGCCTCTCCCGTTGCGGAGCACAGGCTCCGGACGCGCAGGCTCAGTGGCTCCGCGACATGTGGGATCCTCCCAGACCGGGACACAAACCCGTGTCCCCTGCATCGGCGGGCGGACTCTCAACCACTGTGCCACCAGGGAAGCCCGAGAATCTTTACTTTTAAGTTTAGAAACATCAACTTTATTTTCTCTTCATTACTCCTCTTTTCCATATTTAATCAGAGGTGGAGATTTAAAAAGTACTACTAAAGCTCTCATGATTTTTAATGAGGTAATTATTTGGCTGTCCTTTAAGTATTCTGTTATCTGAATTAATAAAATAAGGCAAGCAAAAGGTTTTGTTTTGTTTTTTTGAAATTCAGTTTCAGACTGGTTGGACAAAACTCACTTAAGATGATTACCAGCAGTGAAGATATTTCAACACAAAGATTACCAAAGGAACAGAAAAATATCTTACTTATTTTTCAGGTCCTAGTCCAAAGATGTCAAGGAGAAGGAGCTGAGGTTTTGGAGAAAAAAGAAAGATGAAGCGTTACAGGGAATGGAGAACAAATATTTGTTATCTCCTACTATGTACAGGAACTGTTGATTTTTACATTAATACTGTCAATAGCACTGTGAAATAGGTGACTTTTTTTCCTGTTAGAATTTAACATCAAAGATGCTTTCATGGGGCTTCCCTGGTGGCGCAGTGGTTGAAAGTCCGCCTGCCGATGCAGGGAACACAGGTTCGTGCCGCGGTCCGGGAAGATCCCACATGCCACGGTCGCTGAGCCTGCGCGTCCAGAGCCTGTGCTCCGCAACGGGAGAGGCCACAATACTGAGAGGCCCGCGTACCGCAAAACAAAAAAAAACAAAGAGGCTTTCATATAACAATCAATGATATATAATCAGAGGGCAAATACAAGTCTGTGTATTGCCAACGTTGGTGGCCTTCTAATTCATCATAAATGCATCACAGTCACCAGAAGTGATTTAAAGATGGTAAATCTCTAATCATAGCAGAGTTGTTATTCTGTAGTCACTAGAATTACAGGCTTAGAGAAGTAGAAACCAGCTTGACTCTGCTTAAAGAAAACAATATTCAATAAGTCAGCCCATTCTGGGGATCTTTGGTGTCCCTAAAATGATCCATAGACTAAAACATGTGAAAACTCGTATTCAAGAAGACATTTCCTTAGCCAAAATCCTGTCTAATTCCATATAATCACGTTTCAGCAAATTTATCCTTTGGATGAACTAATTCTCTCTGGATGTAAATGACTCTTCACTTGAATCTCCTGATTTAGACACACTTATAAAGGTCATATAACATTTCATTTTTAATTCGTAGGAACTTGAACAGTCAGATTAAAGAACTAGAGGTAGAAAATAAAAATAGGAAAGCAAACTTTTCTTTTTTCTTTCTTTTTTTTTTCAAACTTTCAACTTTTTCTCTCAGGATACAGTATTAACTTTCACTTAACAGCAATCTCGAAAGTATGCCTCTTAGTTCCCTAGAGAAAATGGTAAACCAGTAAAAACAGAGACAGTACAGTCATTTTTGGCATGAGAGCATAACTTATTTGAACAAATCAGGAAGCGTCAATAAAATGTAGTGACACAATATAAATGGAAATATGATATACTGTAGGGTTATAGATTAAAGAGTGTCTCTTCTCCTGATATACATGTTCATCTAGCAAGATGATGGTCTAGCTCTCTCGTGTCTATCAGGCCATGGGGTCATCGTGGGAAGATATAGTCCAGATTATGCAGAGATCCACAAATGGAACACTACAAATAGGTAGAGGGATTTATGTCTTTATGCATTTCAAGAGATAATGTTTCAACTGGATAATTATAGTGTTTAACTTCGTGGAATGTCACAGAGTCCAGATTTTAAAAATACCTTAGTTGAAGCAGCCATTTATTAAAATTAGTTAATTCATTGATTTAGAAGAATATAAAAACGGAAATCAAAAAGAAAGAAAACACCAGATATTGTACTCCATTTCACAGAATTACAAGTAAGAGGAGCATAATAAAGTCATCTGAGATAATATCTATGTGGTAGGTAAACCCTCAAACCAATTGATTTCTATCAAAATGATTATTAATAGTTTATATTATGTTAAATTTGCTCCCCATGTCAAATTTTTAAATGTGAAAACATTTATTAATTTTATCTTTGGAAAGTAGTGTATTTAAATATATAGGTTGATAAATTATGTTTAGCAGACTCCAATTTCCCTTTATTTTTAATATTACAGTATCACCACTTGTGAGACAAATAATATACTATTATTAAAATATCCGTAATCAGGGCTTCCCTGGTGGTGCAGTGGTTGAGAGTCCGCCTGCCGATGCAGGGGGCACGGGTTCATGCCCCGGTCCGTGAAGATCCCACATGCTGCGGAGTGGCTAGGCCCGTGAGCCATGGCCGCTGAGCCTGCGCGTCCGGAGCCTGTGCTCCACAACGGGAGAGGCCACAACAGTGAGAGGCCTGCGTACCGCAAAAAGAAAAAATCCGTAATCAAAGAAAGAAAAACTAATAAGTATAAAGATTATTCCATTTATCATACCATGTTTTTTAAATCTAAGCCTTAAAACACTTCAATTATGTATTTTTACCAAGGTGATATATAGTACATATATTTGTTCAATTCAAAATGCCCACCCCTGTTAAGGGCCCACCACCTACCTCACTACTGAACCAAGAACTTAAGGAAAGTAAGATGAATATGATACCATCCCTACCCAAAGGGAATTACAGTTTCATGGGGAAATGAAGAGACAAAAATAATTTAAATCTACTATAGTAATTTAGGTGAGGAAGATGTATTTAATTAAGTCTAAATAAATATCAGAAAACTCCTTCCTGAGGAAGTAATACAAGTCTAAATGCATTATATGTTCTAACCAAACTAGAAATGAAAGGAAGTCCCTTCCAGGGAGAGGAAACAGTATGAACAAAGGAGCAGAAGTATGAAATGATATAGTACCTTCTCTCCTCTATCTCCTCCCTCTGTGTGTGTGTATGTATGTGTGTGTGTGTGTGTGTGTGTGTGTGTGTTTATGTGTATAAAAAAGAGAAAATCAGTTCAAACAATGAGTGAAGTGTGAAGGAGTTCATGACAGATGATGAGCCTTGAATAGCAGATCATGATGACCATCACTTAAAAATCATTTAAGTGATGATTTTTTTAAAGGGATGATATCATCACATTTGTGTTTCAGACTCATTGATTTGAATGTGTTGCAAAGTTTGGGGGGGTAAAATCCATGCATCAATCACATGGGACTCTGTTGCAGTTACTCAGGTGATAAGTAGTAAGGATCCAAGCTAAATTAATATAAATACAAATGGAACAAAAGGGGACCACTTTTTTCTTTTTTACTTCTTTATTGGAGTATAATTGCTTTACAATGGTGTGTTAAGTTTCTGCTTTATAACAAAGTGAATCAGCTATACATATACATATATCTCCATATCTCCTCCCTCTTGTGGGTCCTTCCCACCCTCCCTATCCCACCCCTCCAGGCAGCCACAGAGAACCGAGCCGGTATCCCTGTACCATGCGGCTGCTTCCCACTAGCTATCTATTTTATGTTTGGTATTGTATATATGTCCATGCCACTATCTCACTTTGTCACAGCTTACCCTTCCCCCTCCCCATAACCTCAAGTCCATCCTCTAGTAGGTCTGTGTCTTTACTCCCGTCTTACCCCTAGGTTCTTCATGACATTTTTTTTTCGTAAATTCCATATATATGTGTTAGCATATGGTATTTGTCTTTCTCTTTCTGTCTTCACTCTGTATGACAGACTCTAGGTCCATCCACCTCATTACAAATAGCTCAGTTTTGTTTCTTTTTATGGCTGAGTAATATTCCATTGTGCCACATCTTTATGCATTCATCCGACGATGGGCACTTACGTTGTTTCCATCTCCTGGCTATTGTAAATAGAGCTGCAATGAACATTTTGGTACATGACCCTTTTTGAATTATGGTTTTCTCAGGGTATATGCCCAGTAGTGGGATTGCTGGGTTGTATTGTAGTTCTATTTGCAGTTTTTTAAGGAACCTCCATACTGTTTTCCATAGTGGCTGTATCAGTTTACATTCCCACCAGCAGTGCAAGAGTGTTCCCTTTTCTCCACACCCTCTCCAGCATTTATTGTTTCTAGATTTTTTGATGATGGCCATTCTGACTGGTGTGAGATGATATCTCATTGTAGTTTTGATTTGCATTTCTCTAATGATTAATGATGTTGAGCATTCTTTCATGTGTTTGTTGGCAGTGTGTATATCTTCTTTGGAGAAATGTCTATTTAGGTCTTCTGCCCATTTTTGGATTGGGTTGTTTGTTTTTTTGTTATTGAGCTGCATGAGCTGCTTGTAAATTTTGGAAATTAATCCTTTGTCAGTTGCTTCATTTGCAAATATTTTCTCCCATTCTGAGGGTTGTCTTTTGGTCTTGTTTATGGTTTCCTTTGCTGTGCAAAAGCTTTGAAGTTTCATTAGGTCCCATTTGTTTATTTTTGTTTTTATTTCCATTTCTCTAGGGGGTGGGTCAAAAGGATCTTGCTGTGATTTATGTCATAGAATGTCCTGCCTATGTTTTCCTCTAAGAGTTTGATAGTTTCTGGCCTTACATTTAGGTCTTTAATCCATTTTGAGCCTATTTTTTTGTATGGTGTTAGGGAGTGATCTAATCTCATACTTTTACATGTACCTGTCCAGTTTTCCCAGCACCACTTATTGAAGAGGCTGTCCTTTCTCCACTGTACATTTCTGCCTCCTTTTTAAATCATATGTAAGTGATGAAAAGGTATATATGGCTAGTAGGATTAAGATGTAGCCTGACTGGCTCCCCAAGTCCCTATCTGTGTGTTATATCGATGGAGATGTCATTAAGTAATATGGGAAATGCAGGAAGAATACTGGGACATTGGCTGAGAGGAAGGAGAGAGTAGTTAATGATTATATTTGAGTTTGGGTTACACATGAGACATCCAAGTGGTTATTCACTAGGTTATATACATATATATATATATATATATATATATATTTTTTTTTTTTCCTAAAGGTTAGAATAGAGATCAGGTCAAGAAGAAAATATCTGGCAGAGAAAATAGCATAAGGTTGTTAATATCTTAGGTATAAATAAGGTAGGACAAAGAAGAAAAGAACTTTTTTAAAAAGCCACTATTTAAGAAGTCTTAGTAAGACCACACCACAATGCAGAATAGGAAAATATGATTTAAAAATATATAAGACAAAATCAGTAGAAAGATTGTCAAAATGATGAATGGGAAGGATGACTGCTAGATTTCGCTCAAAAGAATTCCTCTAAAAAGGAACAGGGATGGGCTTCCCTGGTGGCGCAGTGCTTGAGAGTCCGCCTGCCGATGCAGGAGACGCGGGTTCGTGCCCCGTTTCGGGAGGATCCCGCGTGCCGCGGAGCGGCTGGGCCCGTGAGCCATGGCCGCTGAGCCTGCACGTCCGGAGCCTGTGCTCCGCAAATGGGAGAGGCCACAACAGTGAGAGGCCCGCATAACGCAAGAAAAAAAAAAAAAAAAGGAACAGGGAATGAGAGAAGGGAAGAAAGAGAGAGAGGGAGAGAATGAATGAACAAACAGTACTTAGAACTGAAGAGTAGAGAGAAAGTTATTTAGAACAGGAGGAACTTGAACAATGGAGCTGATAGAGAAGAGAGCAGATCAGCATTGGTGCGTGCTTCTTTACAAGAAAGGAGGTGGAACCAAGAGCTCAGAAGCAGGAATTGGCCTCCATGGGGAAGGCCCCTCAAGTACTGAGGATAGAGAGAAATATTACAATAGGGTAATGTAGACAAATTGGCCTGTAGGATGGGAGTGAAGTTGAGTTGTCTGTGATTGTGCATATCAATTTCTTAAAGAAAAACAGGAGGAGAGCTTGTAGAGATTGAGGAGAATAGGTTTAAGTAGAAGGATTAAAGAAAGCAATGAAAAGTATGACAAGGAAGCTAGCAAAAAATAAGAAAGGTAAAGAAACACAGAGGTCTATTATACATTGTTAGTTAGGACTTGACTGCAATGTCAGATTCAGCATACAAATTCAGCATATTCCATCTATCCAAAGATTAACTGTATAAGACCAAAATACATATATGAAATGGACTATAATATAATGGTTTTAGAAAACATAAAAGGGAACCCTAAGCAATCTGGAAATCATGAGAAAATGCTTGAAGATGTAAAACAAATGGAATTGAATTACAGGAGAAATGGAAGAAAGAGTATTGCAGCTCAAAACCTAAACTAAGAGAAACAGGGCCCTTAAGAAGGGAGTCAAATTGGGAGTCAGTAGGGCTTCCCTGGTGGCGCAGTGGTTGAGCGTCCGCCTGCCGATGCAGGGGACGCGGGTTCGTGCCTCGGTCCGCGAAGATCCCACATGCCGCAGAGAGGCTGGGCCCGTGAGCCATGGCTGCTGAGCCTGCGCGTCCGGAGCCTGTGCTCCGCAACGGGAGAGGCCACGACAGTGAGAGGCCCGCGTACCGCAAAAAAAAAAAAATTGGGAGTCAATAAACTCAAAATTTTGAGTAGGCCTTAGGCTAATCATCAGAGTTTAGAAAGGGAACTTCATTCTGAAGAGCTGAATCAGATGAGTCCAGTGGGTTTTGTCCTCAGCCTGCAAACCAACAATTTCTCTGGAAGCAAAATGAGCCATCTGCCAAGGGAGTTATACAAATATGGGGGTTGCAAAGCAACAGATCTGCAAAGTAGACCTTAAAGTAGCTCTGGAGTCTAGACTACCACACATAAGGCTGGATAAAAGCAAAGACAGATTTATCTGAGAGTGAAATACATTAAAGTCCCCAAATGCCAAGTGCAGATCTCTTCCTGTTCTGTTAAGGGTGGAGACTGGCTCGCTGCAGACTCACACCCCATTGAATCCTGATTGATAGTAAGTAAGGATAAGAGCCCTCAGCTGTGCTCCATTTAAAAACAGGTTCTTTGGAGAAATTTACCTAAATCAAGGTAGAAGAAAAGCACACCAGCTACTTAGGTAATTAACCTAACCCTTCATTTTCAAACATGAACAAGCTACCACGGATCATCAGATAAAGAGAAGAAAAAGCCTGAATGAAAGGGACCAAGGTAAAGAAATCAACCTGGAAAACAAAAATAATTCAAGGAAGAGAAAACACACTTGTTTCAAGTTTTTGATTAGTATAACCACAGACAAATAATTAAAATAATAGTTAATATTAATTGAGTGCTTACTATGTGCTGGCCACAGTGTTAAGTGATTTGTAAGTATGAATATATGTAACCCTCATAGATCATAAAGATCTAAAAATCATAGATCTGGGAACTATTTTTATCCTATTTTTCACAAGGTCCAACACATACATTTTAGAGTTTGGAGTTGAACAGAGATTATTTGATAAATTGGGCTCTTAATATTCATGTGACATCCCTTAAACAAAAAATGGCAACTGAAAAATAGTGCTTCAAATAAACAGAAATATTACTGGAAATTAAAAGTATGAATGAAATTAAAATAAGAAGGAATAATAGTGAATTATATAATAAAATGAATCAAGTTGTGATATACAAGATAAAATCAAGTAATCCTCACAAACTTAAAGAGACAAAGACATGCAGTATATCTGAGAAAATTTGGGAGAGGGAAATAGAGGATAAATCAAGAAATTTCACAAGTCCAGAAACAATGTAGGGGAGGAAATATTGAAAGAAACACACCTGAGTGAAATTGATTGAAAGGATCCACTCAGTTCTCAGTAAAATGAAGGAAAATAACCCATACTAGACAATTAGAAAAGTATCTCTCCCAACCCATACCTCTGACTCCTTACTATTATATAATTCCCCAGAATTATTTACTTTTGTGCTCCCTTCCAAATATACAGATGAAACTAACATTTTAAGTGTGAATAAACATTTTGTCAAAGATATTTAATTTAGCCATTAAAATTAATAAAAGCTAAAGTAAACTAAACATATAGGAAAAAAACAAGGAAGCAATTATTTCCTTACCCATAACTTACTCCCAAAATAACAAGTTTACTTTCAAAACCAGGGAACAACCAGTAATGAAAGAGCAGCATGAGTGACCATTGCATTATGCAATATTTTATTTGGAAAGACTAAATCTCAAAAGATAAAGATTGCATGATTCATAAGATATTCTCAATAAAAAAGCTTATTTTATACAGGAATCCTTTTGTAGATACAAAATTGTAAATTTTCCTGTAAGTTCAAAGTGAATTTTTTGATTCAGATTGTATTTAAGTACAGTTAAAACTAAAATAATACCTGTTTTGAAAAGGATTAGATGTAGGTAGAGAGAGAGAGTTTCTTCTAAAAGAAAATGTGGACTTTTATCAGTTTTTAAAAATCATACAGATAGATCAATTTAAATATATCAGAAACACTTATTACAAGAAAATTTTAGATGTGAGCAACATATAATGAGATTAGAAAAATTTAGTTTTACTGAATTATAGATTTGTTCACTTAAAATTTGAATGAAGTCAATGGATAGAAAAGAAAAACTTTCTCATCTTATAATGACCACTGCTTTTAAATAGCATTTTTAGATCTATGGTAGTTAATGAAGCTTACTTCAAGTGGTGGAATATAAAATGGGCAGTGATATTAATATAGCACATCTTCTTAGATGTCTTTTTTTGTGTAATGCATAGGTGGCAGCGCTGTGTATTTTGGCAATGCTGTGCATTTCCTGTTACATCTCATCAGGAAGCACATAATATCAGGTTGTTCCACTTTTAATGATGTTAAGATTGATCAGAGGAGTTGTGATACTATTTGAGACCCAGGTGCAAGCCATACCAATTAAATCTGAATATCCGAGGTTGAGAGTAAGGCCTCAGTAGTTTTTAAAATTCCCCAGGTGATGCTAATATGTGACAAAGTTTGGGAACCAGTGGATTAAAGTGACACTAACCTAATTCATCTATTTACTTAATTCCGTTTTAGTGTAATGATCATTGCTTAGATCTATTATTTCTTTACAGCATACTAACGATGATTTAAAAATTCTATCATTATTTCTGATCTCGTTAGTCTCATTAGCTGGACTACTATAAAGAAATTTTCCTCATCAGTTATTTGATTACTATAAAGTACAGTTTCTACAAGAAACCTCGACTAAATTTGTCATATTTACCTTGACTTATATTGGAAGTGGTGTTGGCTAACTATAGCCTATGTACTGTATATGGCCCATGCCTCTTTTTGTATGGCCCATAAGCTAAGATTGTCTTTTACATTTTTCACTGGGTATTAATAAAAATAAAGAAGAATATGCAACAGACACATTATGTAGACTTGTTGAAGAAGAAGGAGGAGGAAGAGAAGGAGGAGAAGGGGAAGAAGAAACAGAGACTGGATATGGACCCCATATTCTAAAATATTTATTATGTGGTCTTTTACAGGAAGTTTCCCAACCCCTGGTTTAGAATGAAGAGTTTGTGTCCTAGCAATCACCAAAGGTAAAGATAACAAGTAAGGTTTTTTATTTTTAACTATACTCATGGACTTTAAAATAACGTGTGGTTTCAATCATTGCAGTTACTATTTTCTTTGATACTATAGCTCTCCTACATGTTAGGCCAGTGGGAACACTTTCAATGGTTCCGTAGTTTTGTTTAGTTAGTTTTGTTTGGAATTTTACTGGATTCCAGTGATACTGGATAGCTTCCTTTTTTTCTGGCACAAGATGCTCCTGGACCATCTTGTACTTTTCTTGCCCCAGACCTGTAACCAACCATTTCTTCAAGAGTCCTCGTTCCTTTTAGTGGGACATCATACATAAAGACCCAAATCTGGGTGTTAGTGGTGCTAATTACTGCTGAATGTCATCATTTGTAGACTAGGTTGTTATTTTTCTATGCTTTTTCAATGAATGGAGCTTGAGAATAGTTATTTGTTTTAGAAATATAAAAATAAACTATTAAATCTTTCTGATATTCCAAAATCACTTATAAGACTACAGATATTTTTCATAACTCATGTGATTTTATAACTATATCTCTTTTCTTTTGTGCTGAAATCTTAATTTATAACATTAGCATAACTTCTTGTTTTATCTCTAATATGTTTAAAAATAACAATACTATTAATGGATACAAGTTAAAATTATGTAGCCTTGTTTACATGTATTTTTGTTTAAAGGCACATTATTTAACATGTACTGTTGATTCATTAGCATTGAACTCAAAGCCAACAGAGCTATCACTTGTTTTTTGAATGAAACTTGCTCTTGACTTCTGAATTACAGACACATTTTCTCTGTAAGGCACATAATAGCCTACTTGCACTTAGGAATACTAGATAGCACTATGCTTGGGGTCCATTTTAAACAGCAAATCACCACCAAATAAAGCACAAAAATGCAGGAAATGTGGCACTAAACAGATGGTGAAGAGAACACATTTTTACAGTAATAGAGCTGAAACAAGGCAGAACATCACCTTCTTGACCTTCACAGGGAACTTGTACATTGGGGAACTCAAATATACATGAATGACTGTGAAAGATCCGTGAGTATTGATTTTGGGGTTACAAATAAATTATAGCAAGTAGACAGATTCTCAAATACGGAATCTGTGAATATTGAAGATGCGCTGTATGTGAAAGATTTATAGGTAACATATAAACAGGGAAGAGATATGATATGGGAAGAGTGGGAAAGGGTTATATCAGGTTGACTCCAAACTGAGAAATTTGGAAGAATTTGTGCATGAGACAAGAGCATTACAGATTTTAAGCTGAGGAGTGATAAGACTGTATTTTGGTTTTATAATGATCACTTTATTTATGTGGTGGGGGAGAAGAGTATGGTGAGAAAGAAGTTAAAGACTGATCAGAAGCTATAGTACTAATCCTGGTAAGAAATTGTAAGGCCTATCTACAGCAAGGAAGTGGCAGTAGCACAGTGTGAAAGGGCTGGACATGATGACCGATTCAGAGTGAAGGATAAATAAAAAGGGAGGAATCAAAGTTGACTTTATGGGTGATAGAGGTGCCATGTACCAAGATAAGAATTAAAGGATAAAAAGCCAGTTTCAAGAGGGAAAAATGGAGAATTAAGTTTAGTCAGTGTAGGGGAGGAAAGTCTTTTTCTTTACTCTTAGTACTTAAGATTAAACTGACATAAAACAGATTAACAGGAGAAAACCATACAAGTTTTTATTTTAATTAATTAATTAATTTTATTTTTGGCTGCCTTGGGTCTTTACTGCTGCATGTGAGCTTTCTCTAGTTGTGGCGAGCAGGGTCTGCTCTTCATTGCGGTGTGTGGACTTCTCATTGCAGTGGCTTCTCTTGTTGTGGAACACGGGCTCTAGGCATGCAGGCTTCAGTAGTTGTGGTTCACAGGCTCTAGAGCGCAGGCTTAGTAGTTGTGGCACACAGCTTTAGTTGCTCTGTGGCATGTGGGATCTTCCTGGACCAGGGCTTGAAACCATGTCCCCTGCATTGGCAGGTGGATTCTTAGCCACTGAGCCACCAGGGAAGTCCCCAAACCATACAAGTTCTAATTTTTTTTTTTTACATATACATGGGGACCTTCACCAGAAATATGAAGATCCAAAGAAGCAGAGTTGAATGCTTACATTGAGTTGGACAAAGAGTAGTAATTTGTGAAAACATGACAAAGCAAAGGGACTTGGGCTGGGGTAGTTAATCAATGGAGAAGGGACTAGAAGGATAAAATTTATTTTAATAAGGTTTGTTTGTACAGATATTTCTTGATCTTGACTTCCCATCCTTGGTGATGAAAATGTTTCTTTCCTTCTGGTATAGGGAAGACATCTTTTACCTGGGAATTTAATCTACTTGTAAGGAAAAGAAGGAAGTTCAGAGTGTCTTTCTCACATCTGCTGCTTTTCAAGTATATTCAATGCAAAATAGTCATTATGCCAAATCAACATATTTTGAGGTAGTGCATTCCAAACTCCTTCACCATGTTGAGTTTTAATTGCCTGTAGGATATCCAAGCATAGGTTTCCAGAAAATACTTAGGCATATGAATTAGCTTTTCAGTGAAATTTAAGTAATGATGATTGGGCTAAGGGCTGAATTAAAAAAACAGAACAAAGCAAAAACAAAATAAAGGCAAGAGGTTAAGTGATATGGAAGAATCTGTGAAAGAAACAATTCTTTAAAAAGTGGCCAATCATCTGTTGATGGACACTTAGGTTGCTTCTATGTCCTGGCTATTGTTAATAGAGCTGCAATGAACATTGTGGTACATGACTCTTTTTGAATTATGGTTTTCTCAGGGTATATGCCCAGTAGTGGGATTGCTGGGTCATATGGTAGTTCTATTTGTAGTTTTTTAAGGAACGTCCATACTGTTCTCCATAGTGGCTGTATCAATTTACATTCCACCAACAGTGTATGAGGGTTCCCTTTTCTCCACACCCTCTCCAGCATGTATTGTTTGTAGATTTTTTGTTGATGGCCATTCTGACCGGTGTGAGATGATACCTCATTGTAGTTTTGATTTGCATTACTCTAATGATTAATGATGTTGAGCATAGTTGAGTTATTTGTAGTGAGGTGGATGGACCTAGAGTCTGTCATACAGAGTGAGTAAGTCAGAAAGAGAAAAACAAATACCGTATGCTAATACATATATATGGAATCTAAAAAAAAAAAAAAAAAAAAAAAGTCATGAAGAACCTACAGGCAAGACTGGAATAGAGATGCAGACCTACTAGAGAATGGACTTGAGGACACGGGGAGGGGGAAGGGTAAGCTGGGACAAAGTGAGAGAGTGGCATGGACATATATACACTACCAAATGTAATATAGATAGCTAGTGGGAAGCAGCCGCATAGCACAAGGAGATCAGCTCAGTGCTTTGTGACCACCTAGAGGGGTAGGATAGGGAGGGTGGGAGGGAGGGAGATGCAAGAGGGAAGAGATATGGGGATATATATATATATATATGTATAACTGATTCACTTTGTTATAAAGCAGAAACTAACACATCATTGTAAAGCAATTATACTCCAATAAAGATGTTAAATAAATAAATAAAACAAAACAAAACAAAATTGGCCAGAATGGTAAGAAGGAAATGGTGAGTGTTTTCATGGAAGCTAAACAAGAGAGAGTTTCAACAAAGAAGAAGTAGATAATGATGTTAATTATGGCAAAGAAGTGAAACACATTAAACTCAGGAAGACATCCAAGAGATCTGGCAATTAGGAGGGACTTGGTGACGCTATCGAAGAGAGTTTCACTGTAATAAAAGCCAGATTGGTTTAGATTGAGAGGGAAACAGATGGTTAAAAATTCTAGGCAGCCTATTTATGATCAAGCACAAGAATTCAGGTTTGTCAAGGTTCAAATCCCAGTTCTGCCACTTGAAAACTGTGTAGATGTTGAAAACTGATTTAGAGTCTCATGCTGTTGTTTTGTCATCTGTATAATAGATTTGGTAATAGTACTTAAATTATAGAGCATTATCTGAAAATAAATGAGTTAATGAACTTGTGCTTAGAATACTGGCATAGAGTATGCACTTAATAAACTTATAATAAAAATGCATTCTGACCCTAAATTTTTATACTAGACACTGTTTAAATCAAAAAGAGCATATATATAACTGTAAATCTATTTATTGGAAACAAAAAGGAGATATACAACCTCTACAAATATCTTTAAAAATTCGAAAGTCCTTGTTTATTATTAAGAAAAAACTGTAGAAAATTTAATTGCTTTATACTTGAATATCACATAACCAATGTTTATTTTTAACTTTGAAATCAGGTTCTCTTTAAAGAGTCTTTATAATATTTCTTGTACATACTTAACTTTAGCATTTATATTTAAAAATGCATTTTGTACCATACATTATAATATTTTACATCTTAGTTTTACATAGGCTTAAAAATGTTTGAAATTTCGGAAATAAAAAAATTAGTAAGAAGAAAAAAATTTACCTTTATTTGATTTCCAGTTTAATCAAAATGTTATGTTTTATTTATCCTTTCACATCATGAAGTGTTGAAAACTTTTTTAATGTTGTGGTTTTCTTGGACGTTGCATTACCATGAAACTGCAGTGTTTTAAGTGTGAAAGCATTAGAGTTTCAAGTTTGATTTGGCAGGAATACTTTTCTTTGGCAAACCTTCAGCTTCAAATACCTACATGCCTATTTGTGGTTTCTTATGGTTTTAGACCTCTTAGGGGAGAAAGAGATTGGCTTAATATGGTTAAAAATATCTTTGTGGGGTGCTGGCAGGTAAAAAGGGAAACAGACAAGAAAAGACTGAATACATAAAGGATTCTCAAAAGATGTCCCAAGAGGAAAAATAATTATTCTGTTAACTATGTTAAACAAAATACCCATATTAAGTACAGTTCATACTTGACAAAATTGTGCTTGATATTTATTTTAGCTAGATTTGCCTTGGTATTAACCCCAGCTATTCAGTTTTCTATTCTGGAAGTTACTGTTAAGAGTTGTCTTTACATTAAAAAATGTCTCTTCTCTCCTGATCAATTCACAGTTGTCTCACCAGATCCTCAGGCTCAATTTCCCCAAATACATGATTATCAACTCTCTCCTGTCATTCCATTTCTTCCTATACAAATGGATTTTTATCATTTTGGAAGGTTCAGGATTGCTTTTATTGTTTTACCATAATTCAACAAAAAGTTTTGGGTAGCTAATATGAGCTGTACACTATTTACATGTGCTAGTGACAGAGAAATGAGGAAAAAATGTTCAAAGATCCCAGTATGAGACATTCAACTTAGAGAGCAGTCAAGTCTACAGTACTTATTTAAAATCATTATAATCAAATCTTTCTAATGAGGCACAATGAGAACAATTCATAAGAAAGCCTAACCTTGTTTGAAATCAGACAATAAAGCCAAACTCTGGAAGTGAAAGCAGAAAACAGCAGGTGTGAAGCCTTCAGGGAATAATGATCTCCAGGTATTCACAGAGCTGTAAAAAGACAAGTAAGGCTGGAGTTAAAGCTTGGTTGGTAGGCAAGGGTTTGCAATAGTATGTGAGCTGAATATGAAGATGAAGTCAGGGGTTATGTCATGCAAAACTTAAAACATGTTAAGATATTTATCGAATGCTTTCTAGGTACTTTTTAAAATCTACTATTATCGAAATTCATTCAATTTTTACAATAATTCCATAGTGTAGATACATTTTATCCCCACTGTATAGTACTCAGTCACATTTTAACGATACATGCTGGTGGGGCCCAGAAAAAAAGACACAAATGAGTACATTTTAGGTCTTATCCTTCCAGCTGTGCTGGAGCTGCTTTCAAGAGACAAATTTTCCTGCTG